>NC_053156.1:289108082-289448916 GCF_016835505.1 Polypterus senegalus
CTGTGAGTCGCTCTTTACCCACGTTTCTTTAAATTGCCAAGAGATGGCGGAAGTGTCCAAGTATGAGAAGGCCGATTGCTTTGATCAGGTGAAGGGGAAATGCCGTATTGATGTAAAACGTGAATGACCCAGTGCACGTGACTGGCTTTCCATATTTCTGGTGCTGTTTGCTGGTTTTCCAACTAACAGTATGATTTCAGTGTTGGTCTTTCTAACTGAGTGGTGCTATTTGTTCGCTTTCCTATGTATTGTAAATAACGTAAATTCATCTCACTGTGGCTTATTCCGTACATAATACCATGTAACACATTATAATTGTCCTGCTTTTCGCTAATATACCCATTCCACCGAAAAAAAGATGTAGAACTGGAAGGTCCACTTCAGATGCCACAAGAAAGTCTATTTCAAGGGTGTCTGAAACACCACAGCAGACAGAATCCAGAGTGGAGGAACTTACAATAAAATGTGAATCAGAAAACTGTTTGTTCTATTTCTGTTGTTCTGTTTCTTTCAGTTGGGAAATTCACCGGTTATAGATTCCCGGGCAACGCCAGGTACTCCTGCTAGTTCTAAATAAACTTCTACTCACTGCCTGCTATCCGATGTTCACTCCACTCCAAGTGTTGCCATGGGTGCCCTGGAGATCGAAAATCCCCAATATTTCTGACTTAAGCTACTTACAGCCATGTGAAAAAGTAAGTACACCCCAAAAAATGTTTTTTTTATAATAACAAATGTGGACATGTCAAAATCTGATGCTCATTTAAATAGTATCTGTAGATAAAGGCGATACAGGTTGTGTACCCCTAATCTGAAATGCTGCTCACTCTGCAAAATGTGCACTCCGTTTGGCATCTCAAGGTTTTTAACAAGCACGGCCATTAAAGGAGCCACAGAGGCTGCAGGGAAAGTCTCCAGATGGTGCTGGGTAAGGAGGAATGATCCATGGACTGGCGTTTCAGGGACACAAGTCGAGCTGATCAAGCCTGGCTGAGTCACCTGGGTGGAGGTGTCTGAGGCCCGAAACACCCGATGACACCAGATAGCCTCATTGATGATGTGTCCCAGCGCTTTGCTACATGTACAGTATGTTAACTCTTTCAGGGCTGATGTCGACTTTTGTCAAAATTCAGGAGTAAAGGACGGTAATCAGCTGTACACTGTAACAAAACTCACCCTTACGTTTTAGTTCGACTCTCTTTGCGAGAAGGAAAATTACATAGCTTTGTTGATTGAACCTTGATTCGCTACGTGTGCATGAGTAGCGAAGAGCAAACAACCTCTAAAATAGAGCCGACATCTGGCAATAAAGACCAAAGCACATGTGCAAAGCAAAATACTACATGGAAGTTTTACATAATTTCGTTGAACAGGAACCTGACTTGTCAGACTCCAAGTTTGATGCAAGTGACCTGGAGATGGATATCAAATGGCGCTTTTCCACTGCATAGTACGGCACAGCACGGTTCAGTACAGCTCACCTTGGTTCGGCTCAGTTCGGCTCGGTTTGCGTTTCGACTGCAGTTTAGTACCGCTTTAGAGTGGGCGGGATTATTCACGTGTCATTATAGTTGCGCCACCTCTACTGCCGTGACATCATCGTAAACGCGCCACAAACAAACACATTTTTCTTCGTAAGTCCGATGGTAGCCGTGTGCGCCCAAGAGCTTAGCGACCTCCTGAAAAACTTTTTCATTCCGCGTCACCCCATCCAGCTCTCGCTGGATCCGCTCCTCGGCTACCAACGAGAGGAACGTCTGTACTTCCTCAATAGACCACAAAACGGCCATTTTTGGTTAAAACAAAATGGTGTGTCCGAACCTTCGCTGGCTGTGCTAAAAATCTAGCGGGTCTGTTGTGTCTCGTGTCGCAAGTTCAGTGACGCAGTAATGACGATTTTCTCCGGCCATTCAGTGACCAGCAGAGTTTACACGTCACGTTTTGGTAACGGTTCGGCCGCTTGGAACCTCGGCTGAGGTGGTACTAAAAAAAGGACCAGGTACCAGGTACTGTTCCTAGTGGAAAACCCCCCAAAAGTGAGCTGAACTGAACCGTGTCGTGCCGTACTATGCAGTGGAAAAGCGCCAAAAAATGAAAGTGAGGTACCAGCATCATCTGATTGGTCCACAGCTGATCGGGGTATTGAACACTTTCCTGGAGCTGATGCACCTACAACAGCATTTGCCTGGGAGGACCACCACTTATGATGGCAAGAGGTACAAACCGTATTGCGTCACACTGCAACTGCCACTGCCACTCACCTGTTGTGCAAAGACAGCCTGGCAGCTGGATCACCATGCTGACCATCAAGGTGCCCCCACACAGCCACTACCACCAGAGATGCCAAACATGCGCCAACAACAGCCACAGCACACAGCAACAAATGTTTTATGTTGACTTATGTGTGAAACCAGTTTATTGAAAAAAATATTCCGCCCTCAAAGAGTTAAACCAACCTGATTAGGCGCAACATTGTTTATTCCAATATTGACAGGACTTTAAATACAAAAGACTAAATTGTAATAAACTGTAAAATTCAATTGCAAAACTGAACATATTAGAAAGAAAAAAAAAAAAAACTCTATTCTATCCTACCCCAAGTATTGTGATAAACGTAATGGGCTCCCTAACAATCCCCAACCCAATTGACGAACTGTAATTCTATGAAATTATGAAGGCTACATGCAATGAAAGGCACCATCCGTCCATCCATCCATTCATTTTCTTGCCAGGTAACTTAAGTCAGTGGTGCAGAAAGCCATCCTAGGAGTAGCACTGCGAGCAAAACAGACACCAACCCTGGATGGGGGCATCAAAAGATTGAATTAAAATCATACAGGGACTAATTAGGAGTCACCAGACAGTCTGAAAATATGTGTTTGTGAAACATGGGAGGAAAAGCAGAGTACCAGGAGGAAAAATGTAAGACACAATCCTTATATTATTTCGCTTGTGTCTATCCGAGCTCGATATAAAGAACGGTTGCCACAACTACTATATCCCTCCACGACAGACAATACCGAGGATTCCGTGTTCCTGGCAGAGTTTTGGTTTTAGGCTTATCTTCAAGTCTTCAGTTCTTCAATGGGACCAGTTATCGACTGTGGTATTTGACTGTTTATTCGGTGCATACTTTGTTACTGACCAAAACTGCATTATGACACTACCATTTTACACCTCCTCTTTCCTTCACTTCAACCTAAGCCTCCCGATTAAATGAAATGGCACATACAGCCTAGTTGTAGTGGTCTTATGAACCCAGCACAGACAAGATGTCTTAGAACAGCAAAGAAAATGTATGACAAACCACAGAGCGACATTATCTGAAGATCAGCGGCACAGAGTCTTACACCTCGACAATGAAGGAAAAACAAATTGCACACCCAACCTTTCTGAAGAGCAGCGGCAAACTGCCAGACGACAAGAAACATTATGATGGAAGAACTGAAGGGATTCCATAATACTAACAACTTAAAACAAGATATTCCCTTTATATTATGGCGTGGGCAATTCCCTGTTCGTTTAGCACAGGGGTTGCAGTCCTGGAGGGCCACAGTGGCTGCAGGTTTTTGCTCCAACCCAATTGTTTAATAAGAAGCACTTATTGCTCAAGTCACACTTCTGCTTCACTTTAGTTGTGTCGCTCATTAAGATTTTGAACCCTTATTGCTTATCCATCCATCCATTATCCAACACGCTAAATCCTACCTACAGGGTCACAGGGGTCCGCTGGAGCCAATCCCAGCCAACACAGGGCACAAGGCAAGAAACAAATCCCGGGCAGGGCGCCAGCCCACTGCAGCTTATTGCTTATTTTGGTCTTAAAAAGCTGCATTTTGGTTTTTAATGGCTCCTAATTAGCAATAATGTGCAAATGACAAAAGAGACCAGCAGTTCTCCATTTAGCTTGTTACCATTTACACCTCTGTGTGTATTTATCATGGACTATTGGGTTTAATTAATACGCGGAAGGAACGTGAAGAGAAAAAAAGTGAAAGACTGAGAATCACTCCTCCATTTTAGCCTTCAAATCATTTGGACAATATCCTCAGAAAGGGGAAGAAAATCCAGGATATGAGAATAACCTGACATGGCAGAGTTAAAGCACTAACAAGCCGTCCATCCATCTATTATCCAACCCGCTATATCCTAACTACAGGGTCACGGGGGGTCTGCTGTAGCTAATCCCAGCCAACACAGGGCGCAAGGCAGGAAACAAACTCCGGGCAGGGCGCCACCCCACCGCAGGGCACACCAAGCACACACTATGGACAATTTAGGATCACCAATGTACCTAACCTGCATGTCTTTGGACTGTGAGAGGAAACCACAGCACCTGGAGGAAACCCACGCAGACACGGGGAGAACATGCAGGGAGGACCCGGGAAGCGGTATCCTAACTGCGAGGCAGCATGCCATCACTGCACCACCGTGCCACCCGCACTAACAAGCCATGAAATTAAATTATTGGCAAATATTGCTCTCTAATTAAGCAACCGGGTTTGAACAAAAACCTGCAGCCACTGCGGCCCTCCAGGACTGTGATAGAGGACCCCTGCTTTAGCATATTGTATGACTATCACCAAGTCACAATGACAAACATTTAAGAACATCGGAGTTTATTTGCTAGGCCCACTACATTTTCCAGAGTTGCATCAAAACCTGGGTTAAGCGTACAGATACTTGTTGGTTACACACATTTTCGCTGACAATAACATTTATGTAACAATTGCGTTTTCCGAAGATTATTACAGACCTCGGTATACTACATTACCTGATGGCCACACTTCACACATTCCGACTTACATGTGCCCTGCATTTCCCTTCTTATCCAATGAGTTCTGCTAACCTGTTCACGTTACACATTGTATTGTAAATATTCATGCTGTTGTAAGTGACTATAATAACATCCCATACTAATCATGTGACTATTCTAATACCGAGTCCTCTCACAAGTCACTACTTATTAAAATAATCTCCTTTCTTTCTGTAACATGTGATGTTCTTCTCTCCCTCATCATTATTTCATTGACACTTTTATCTTTGCAAAATTTTCACAAGCACGATTTTCTAGTATATGATAAAACTTGAACGATGAACTGCAACAGACCTCCCATCTAGAGCCGAGTACTGCAGTCAGGACCTTTTGGGGTCTTGTGACAGTTACAGAGATACAC
The DNA here is from genome assembly GCF_016835505.1 of Polypterus senegalus. Taxonomy (NCBI): domain Eukaryota; kingdom Metazoa; phylum Chordata; class Cladistia; order Polypteriformes; family Polypteridae; genus Polypterus; species Polypterus senegalus. The sequence goes on from NC_053156.1 coordinate 289,113,260, forward strand.
TCACTGAGTAAATAAGGAAAACTGTAGCGATATTGGGTAGGGCTTCATTTTGCCCTCAAAAGCACCTCAGATCTTCATGGCTTGGATTCCACAAGAAGTTGGAAACATCCCTTTTTCGATTCTGGCCCATGTTAATATGATTGCATCAAGAAATTATTGCTAATTTGTCCGCTGCACATTCATGCAGTGACTCTCCCGTTTTCCCTCATCCCAAAGGGTGTTAAGTTGGACTGGAGACTGGGATGGCCACTGAAGAATACCAAAGTCATTATCACCTTCATCAAACCAGAATGAGATGACTTTTACTTTGTGACATGGCGTATTATCATGCTGTAAGTACACATTTAAAGATGGGGAAATTGTGGTCACGAAGGGACACACAGGGTCAGCAGCAATGCTCAAATAGGCCATAACAATGAAGTGAGGATTGATTGGTATCAACAGGCCCAAAGTGTGACAAGAAAATATTCCCTATACTGTTACACCACAACCACCAGCCTAGACTGTTGACGCAAAGCAGGCTGGGTGCATGGATTTATGCTGTTGGCACCAAATTCTGACTCTACAACATGTGTGTCTCACCACAAAATCAAGATTTATCAGACCAGGCTACGTTTCCAAGTCTTCAACTGTCCAGTTTTGGTCCACCTGTCCCCACTACGGCCTCATCTTTCCTTCTGTTCTGAGCTGGCAGGAGTGGAACCCAACGTGGTCTTTGGCTGCTGTAGCCAATCTGACTCAAACTAAGATGAATTCTACATTCTGAGGTTATTTTTCTGCTCTCCACAATTAGATAGATAGATAGATAGATAGATAGATAGATAGATAGATAGATAGATAGATAGATAGATAGATAGATAGATAGATAGATAGATAGATAGATAGATAGATAGATAGATAGATAGATAGATAGATAGATAGATAGATAGATAGATAGATAGATAGATAGATAGATAGATAGATAGATAGATAGATAGATAGATAGATAGATAGATAGATAGATAGATAGATAGATAGATAGATAGATAGATACTTTATTAATCCCAAGGGGAAATTCACATAATCCAGCAGCAGTATACTGATACAAAGAAACAATATTAAATTAAATAGTAATAAAAATGAAAAGAATTGAAATAAAATTAATGTTCACATTTACTCCCCCGGGTGGCATTGAAGAGTCGCATAGTGTGGGGGAGGAACGATCTCCTCAGTCTGTCAGTGGAGCAGGACGGTGACAAAAGTCTGTCACTGAAGCTACTCCTCTATACAGAATGGTAATCTGAGTTACTGTAGCCTTTCTGTCAGCTTGACCTGGGCTGGCCATTCTCCTCTGATCTCTCTTATCAACCAAGCGTTTCCATCAGCAGTACTGCAGCCCACTTGATGTTTTTTGTTTTGCCGGAGAAAACTCTGCAGACTGCTGTGTGGAAATCTGAGGAGATCAGCAGGTACAGAAATCGTCAAACCAGCCTTAACTCTGCAGCCCCACAAGGATGTGCTTTAAGCCCCCTGCTGTTCTCTATGTATCCCCATGACTGTGCAGCCACATTCAGCTCCAGTTCCATAATAGTGTTTGCTGATGACACTGTGGTGCTGGTTCTCATCTCAAATAATGATGTGCCAGTGTACCTGAAGGAAGCAGAGAACCCAGCTTCATGGAGTCAAGCAAATAGCTAAATATCAGTAAAACCAAGGAGCTGGTTTTGGACTTCAGCAAGAAGCAGCAGTGGTCCTACACCCCACGAACCATCAATGGGATCCCAGTGAAGAGGGTAAACACCTTCAAATACCTTGGAGTTAATATCTCAGAGGACTTGAGCTGGACTTTACACACAAAAGCACTGGTCACAAAGGCAAGACTGCGGTTGTATCAGTTGAGGAAGATGGGGAAATTTAGGGTATCCCCAATGATACTTAATATTTTATATACAGGGGCTATAGAAAGCATAATAACTCAGAGCATCACATCCTGGTATGGCAGCTGCTCAACACAAGACTATAAAGCCCTGCAGAGAGTAATTAAAACGGCAAAGCGTCTCAGCAGTTGTGCTCGGCTCCCCCTACAGGACATTTACAATGTAGAACAAGGTCAGGTCAGATTGGGGAGCTGCACCCACCATACAATAAAATGGCTCGGGATCCCAATTGGCAACCTCCAAAGCAGACAGGCGGTCCAGTACCAACTTCCGGAAATGACCATCTATCTGCTGCAGCCAGGTATTACATGTGCATCCACTCGGCCTGGTCCAGTCGCTCAGATTCTCAACAATGACGATCCTGTGGCTCGGATCACCCTCAGGGAATCACACGGCTGTAGTGCTGTAACTGATGCTCCCTGACAATGCAGGTCATGTGACTCATTCGGGACTCCATGAGCAACACAAAGTCAAACCAGCGGGACCCAAGGATTCTCCAAAGAGACACAGTACCAAAGGAGTCCAGTCTTCTTCTCAGGTCACTGGATAGCATCCATGTCTCACAACCATATAGCAAGACAAGAAGCACCAGGACTCTGAAGACTTGGACACACCCCTTTCCAGTGACCGCATGACCCCCCATGCTCTCCCATTCCATCTACTGACTTCATAGGAAAAGTCACCAGAGACATGAATGTCACTACCAAGGTAAGTAAACCTCTCGATGAGGGCGACACTCTCTCCGCAGACAGACACACTGCTGACAGCTGTACCCTAATGGTCACTGAAGGCCTGGCTCTTGGTTTTTATAGGGAATCTTGCAAACCTAGACACTCAGACTCCTCGCTAAGGACTAGAGACTCCTTTGACTCCACAAACATCACAGCATCGTCAGCAAAGTCAAGATCCATGAATCTTTCTTCACCAACAGATGCCCCACAGCCGCTGGACCCCACAACCCTGCTCAAAACCCAGTCCATACAAGCATTGAAAAGAGTAGGAGCAAAAACACACCACTGACAAACCCCAGAATCAACTGGGAAAAAAACGCAGGGTTTCAGCCTCCACTTTGAAAGCACTCACAGTACCAGAGTACAGGCCGGCCAGAACCATCCATCCATCCATCCATTTTCCAACCCGCTGAATCCGAACACAGGGTCACGGGGGTCCGCTGTAGCCAATCCCAGCCAACACAGGGCATAACAACAACAACATTTATTTATATAGCACATTTTCATACAAGCAGTAGCTCAAAGTGCTTTACATATTAAAGAATAGAAAAATGAAAGACACAATTATAAAACAAAATAAATCAACATTAATTAACATCGAATAAGAGTAAGGTTCAATGGCCAGGGGGGACAGAAAAACCAAAAAAACTCCAGACGGCTGGAGAAAAAATAAAATCTGTAGGGATTCCAGACCATGAGACCGCCCAGTCCCCTCTAAGGCAGGAACCTATCCTGGGCAGGGTGCCAACCCACCGCAGGACACACACAAACACACCCACACACCAAGCACACACTTGGGCCAATTTAGAATCGCCAATCCACCTAACCGGCATGTCTTTGGACTGTGGGAGGAAACCCACGCAGACACGGGGAGAACATGCAAACTCCACACAGGGAGGACCCGGGAAGCGAACCTGGGTCTCCTAACTGCGAGGCAGCAGCGCTACCACTGTGCCACCGTGCCGCCCCCGGCCAGAACCAGAACAACCAAAATTAATAAAGATCCTTCACACCTCATGAACAGGTCTATCGAGCCTAATAAAAACAGGCAGGCGTTTCTGTAGTCTTATGGGCCAAACTGAAAAGGAGCTTCTACTCTCAGGCCAGAGACTTCTTAATCAGGACACTACTGCTCAAATCTTATTTATCTAAGTGCTTTTTTTTTTTTTTTTTATTTACTAATTGAGATAATACAACTATCATATTCTCTGTTTATGTATCTACAGTATCTATTACTCATATTATTTCTCCAATGCACGGTCTGTTGAGCTAACCAGGCTTACATTTCACTGCACATTGTACATGTATAATAGCGTATGTGATGAATGATTCATATATTTTAATATATTAATATTGAATTAAATATATTAATATAATCTTGAACTGAAGCTGCTGACCGGTGTCTGCATGATTCTGTGCACTGGGCTGCTACCACGTGATTGGCTGATTAAATAACTGCATACATAAACAGGTGATCAGGTGTACCTAATAATGTACTTAGTGAGTGAGCGTATATGTATATGCATTTAAAACTCTGCATGGGAAAGCAAAATGTGTTTATCAAAAATCAGTTGCAAAGTGCTAAGTTCCTTATTAATTTACTATTACGGAAAACACCCTTCTGTTCCACATCCCTTTCCTAGAGGACTTGAGTTTTATCACTGACATATTGCAATGAAAAATATTATAATACTAGTATTTATGGTATCATAACCACAAGAATTGGTTGACCCTCATGTGTTTCTTAAGCAGGTGTTCCGAATTACATTGCATTGCATATGAAGCGCATTTTCTTAGCATTGTGTTTATGAAAGGCGCTATATAAAATCAACACAGCTTGAAAAGTTTCTTAGTCTCAATGAAAGGTGGTATCAGGGCTGGATTAACTATTAAGCAATATAAGGACGTGCTTAGGGTATTAAGGGAAGGAGGGGGTCACCGCAGAAAGTTTCCATTGCCAGATTTACCATGGATCCTATGGTGCAGCTAGGCGAGGTTGCACAAAAAGGGGCTCCCACATTAAATGAAAAAACTACATACGTATACATATATAAAATAACAAAATAGTTATAATAAAGGTTAATGATACATATTAATCTTGGGAATACAACAAAATTAGAATCGGGTAACTGCCAGGCGGTCCACCGAGGCTCACGTGATCGCTCTTGTCTTGCTCATGTCAGCTGTCCCGTTCAGTCGTTCACTAGGAGCGAGTGCAGCTCATATTTATGGGGGCACCACAATCTTTCAAGTGCTTAGGGCTTTTAACGGTCTTAATCCGACCCTGGGTGGTTTATAAAATGTACACTCTTTACAAAGTCTCCTCTTATGGTAGTGTACCAAGTTATTGACCAGGCGCCATAAGAATCATCGAGCTCTCTCGTTCTCTCTCCGGGTTGGTGCCTGTCTTGCCAATTCTATTGCCAGGTGAAGTTCAATTTCCCAGAGAACCAAAAGTGGATCGTGGGGCTGACAAAATAAATAGATGGCTGGGTGAAGGCATTCTTGTCTGAATTCAGTAAATCTATTAGATATTACAGCGGTTAAAATGAGTCGCCTCACAAATCAGGAGTGCTGGGTTCAAATCAAAGTCAACGCATTACCCGAGGAGGTTTTCATCCCAATTATGTGTATATTAGGCAAATTCACAGCTTGTGCTTGTGGAATATGAGGGAACACGTGCCCTGTGAAAGATTGCTTTTTCAACTTGCGGCAGGGAGGCATCAGCTATGGACGTCATGATAGTCTGGGTGTGAATGGCGCTATAAAGACCGAGTGCTATCGGCTTCTTATAAAGGACTGCATTCATCCTTTGGTCCGATTCAAGTCGACAGGCTAATCTCCTCGCTATCCGACAGCGGTCGGGGTGAACACACCCCTGGTTTATGCCGTATAATAGGAAAAGCCCGTTAATATAAAGCACTTCAAAAGAGGACATAAAGTGGTTTTCAGTGCCAATCTAACATATTCGTGATCGCGATTAAATAACAAGTACAGAAACCAATAAATAAGGAGAACGGAACATCGGCAAGAAACTTGGGGAGGTGGGGAAGCAGAACTGACTTTAAAACTGAAAATAATGCAAACCGCAAACAAGTTTCATTGTGTCAACGGAAAAAAGAAGAAGAGTGCAGGAACAACTGGTAGCCTCCCTGCATTTACTTGAGAAGGGTTGCTGTGTAAACTTGTTAAAGCACAAATTAGAAGGGAAGGTCGCAGAACAAAGCAGCGCGTATCCTAATTGCTGCGGCTGCCTGGACCGCAGCCAAAAGAGCAACGCGCAACCGGCGACAAATCCAACACACATCGCCACACGCAACCAGAAGAAAGCCTCCGACCACAGAATCACTCACCACTACCAATGTAAACAGGAGAACCACACGAAAAGATGGAAGGAAGTCCCGAAAGTAACAAGAGGAATTTCTGTTTGCAAAATAAATTCAGTTCTGCTCACCTAGGAGGCTGAGCTGTCCCATAGCGACAGGCGTCCGGCTCCTACTCGGCAACAGCCCGTGACATTTGCTGCGGCGCCTCGATCTGTAGATCCTTCAAAGATTACCAACTGTTTCTTTCTTCTTTGAGGGTTAACTAACTGGACACTCCGGATTATGAATTCGGGGAAAGGAATTTGCAGATTGTGGAGTTACCGGACCCGCACTCGGTAGGCAGGATCAACAGGAGGAATGACCAGTTGAGCTCATCTGCAAACGTTGTAAAACTGAGGAAAGGGGCGATCCGATGTGCCTGTCAGGAGAAAACAGTCCGGCAGCAGTGGTCAGCACCATAGACGAAAATCTCCACACAGCTGTGTGTCACTCCTTTCTTTGCTGATACACAAGACTCTGCCTTCCTCCGCGGGGAGCGATTGTTTGTGTGATTCATTTCTATCTAGAGCTCTTTCAAACTTAGCAGGAAGTTCGTCTGTGTCTCCGCCTCTCTCGCACACTACTCAAGTTTTATTGGTCAAAGACCTGTCACTCAAAAATAATCCCAGCCCTTTACATCTGTCATCTGCTTCCCTAACTACACCAAATAGCCAAAGGTGCGGGTATCAAAGGGTGCGTGAAATTGAGGGCGTGGGCAAAAGTGGAGGGCAAAGAACGCTGAAATATCAAACTATCAATCTACATTAATTGAGGTAGATTAACCCTTGGCTGTGGTTTTTTTCCGATTGACACTCTACCCTGGGCTGTCACTGCACTAAGAATACTATATACCCTAATGATCTTAAATAAATACACTATTTACACTTTAAGTTCAGTTCTAAAGATAAACCAACCCACTCAAAGGAAAACATACTGGTTACTCCTGCAATAATAAATAAAAACAACCGCATGGAGTGTAAAAGGACTGAGATGATAACAGCAGAGATATATATATATATATATATATATATATATCCATCCATTTTCTAACCCGCTGAATCCAAATACAGGGTCACGGGGGCCTGCTGGAGCCAATCCCAGCCAACACAGGGCACAAGGCAGGAACCAATCCAGGGCAGGGTGCCAACCCACCGCAGGACACACACAAACACACCAAGCACACACTAGGGCCAATTTAGAATCGCCAGTCCACCTAACCTGCATGTCTTTGGATTGTGGGAGGAAACCCACGCAGACACGGGGAGAACATGCAAACTCCACGCAGGGAGGACCCGGAAGCGAACCCGGGTCTCCTAACTGCGAGGCAGCAGCGCTACCACTGCACCACTGCACTACCGCGCCGCCCTATATATATATATGACAATCCTCAGATACGTAAAACACAGCTGTAATCCTGGTCTTGATATTCCCGAAACATTCACCACGCAGATTGTGGAAAAAAAAGATACATAAGAAGATATACTGTAGGGAGAAATAAATACACTCAAAATACACTACAATAAACTACAATTATCCCTGTCTTTCTCATATATCCATCTATCTCTGATATTGTGCCTTTGACAGCTACAGTATCTATCTATTACATAGTGCCTTTCGTATCTACAATACAATACAATACAGTTTATTTTTGTGTAGCCCAAAATCACACAGGAAGTGTCGCAATGGGCTTTAACAGGCCCTGCCTCTTGACAGCCCCCCAGCCTTGACTCTCTGAGAAGACAAGGAAAAACTCCCAAAAATAAAACCTTGTAGGGAAAAATGGAAGAAACCTTGGGAAAGGCAGTTCAAAGAGAGACCCCTTTCCAGGTAGGTTGGGCGTGCAGTGGGTGTCAAAAGTAGGGGGTCAATACAATACAATACACAGAACAGAACAAATCCTCAATACAATATAAAAATATACATTTTAGAAGTACGGAGCAGAATTTAACAGTATATGATATCACATAATAAGATTTGGATATTTTTAGAGTCCTGGAGACCTCATCCATCAAGCTGCCTCCCCATTTGGCCATTCCACTGCTGAAACAGTGCTGGGCCAGCCAATCCGATGCAAATACCCCTCTTTCCCATGATTCATGCGATCCTCCATCTGGGATGACTTTACCATAGGCAAGCAAACAACTTGGCAGGTGGGCTGTGGCACCAATTGCCACATTTGAGTACCGAGAACAGAAACAGAATAGGTATGGGTTAGTATTCAATTATAACTATCACGTTACTTATGTTGTAGTGCTAATGACTAACAACAGAGATGCAGTCTGTACTGTACAGTTAATCAGCAGCTCTAGTCAGGGTGTGCTAAACTGAAGTAGTGAGTCTTCAGCCGGGATTTAAAGGCTGGGACCGAAGGGGCATCTCTTATAGTAGCAGGCAGACCAGTCCACAGTTTAGGGGCCCTGTAACTAAAAGCTCGACCTCCTACTGTTATTTTCTTAATCCTTGGAATCATAAGCAGACCGGCATCTTGAGATCTTAATGTGCGCTCAGGTTTGTAAGTCATGATAAGTTCAGACAAGTAACCTGGACCTTGGCCATTTAATGCTTTATATGTTAAGAGGAGGATTTTGAAATCAGCCCTAAACTTAACGGGAGCCAGTGTAAGGATTTAAGAACTGGAGTTATGTGTTCGCATTTTCTTGTTCTTGTAATAATTCTTGCAGCCACATTTTGGATTGACTGGAGGCTGTATAAAGAACAGTTTGAACAGTCAGTGAACACCACATTGCAGTAGTCAATCCTACTAGAGATAAATGCATGAATTAATTTCTCAGAATCCTGTTTATTTAGAAAGCGCCTTAATTTCCTAGCATTTTTATAACCTATCATCTATCTATCTATCTATCTATCTATCTATCTATCTATCTATCTATCTATCTATCTATCTATCTATCTATCATATAGTGCCTTTCATATCTATGTAACTATCTATCATATAGTGCCTTTCATATGTATCTATCTATTCACTATGTAACACAATATTTGTTCCTGGCTTCCAAGAGTTATGTTTCAACTGCTTATGTCTAAAGCCTATCGAAAAACAACTACATTCAGCACAAACTTTATGACCACAGCCCAGAAAACTTCGTATTTATAGTGACAAAACAAGGGAATTTTTATCTTTTTGTTCATGCGGTCTGATAAAGAACAACACTTGCATGGTAAATAGACAAAGACAGTCAAAACCACTCAAAAAGGTTCAGAAATGAGTAGGTTTTCTAGATTTGCGACTGTACTGCAAATCGCTTTCTCGAAGAAGCCCCCAAATGTAGTCCCCCATCCTGTTTTCGTTATACTGTCCTTGCACGCTTTCATCCAACAAGTTCCGCTGCTTGAGCCTGGATGTCAGAAGCTCAGCATTGGACTTGGTAAGACCAAGGTCTCTGATCAGATCATTGACGGCTTTCTGGTTAGGGAAGTATGGCCTTCTCTCCTCAGCCACATCTGTGAAACCGCAATCTGGATCTGCAATATCTTCCTCGCTGTCTGACTTGCTGCTGTCTCCTGAAGATGACTGATCCATCTTCGGAGGAGTGGGAACGGGCAGCTCGGGGCAGTGTGGTACTGGGGCAATGGAAGAAGGAATGTCTGGATAAACGATTTGAGGCGCATTCTTGCCAGTGCAACGTTTGGTAGGATCCACCATGCAGAAGTAGCAGTTGCTTGAGTGGTCAGTCAGTTGCCGCCAAATTCGCGGGATAGCAAACGTCATGGCTCTCTTTTCTCCCCTGTACCAACCTTCAAGAGTTTTCTTGTGATATTCGCATGTGAAATGAGGTGCCCAGGGCTTGTCTTGATCCCCGAAAGGCATGCCGAAGTACGTATGCCTTGTAGGCCTTGCACATCTTATGACATGCTTTCACGGAAAACATTCTCGCTCTTGTCTTTATAAATTGTCCACAGACATAGCAAAATGCATCTGCTGGGTGCAAGCAACCTCTTGATGCCATCTAAATCAAATCAAAAAAATAACATAAACCGAAATGTTGGTTCGAGTCACCTGTGCTTTTATACTTGTACGACTACTATTGGACAGTCCGAGAAAGTCTAGAAAGTTCTAAAAGTTTCTTGAAAGTTCTACACAATTCTGGAAAATTCTAGAAACTTCTGGACAATTCTAACAGTTCGAGAATATTCTAGAAGACTACTCAATATTGAATGCGAATCGAGAATTTTCTCGAAAACAGACAAATTTCAAAATATCATTTTCCTGATCACAAAAGCAAAGTTTTTGTGGAACAACAGCTATTTTCTATTTTTTTAGGCATAACGGGTTAGGAAAACACACTTTGTACCCAGGAACAAAATAAAAATAAAAATTTGTTACATAGTGATAGTGCCTTTCACGTCTATATATCTATCTATCATATAGTGCCTTTCGCTTCTATGTAACTATCTATCATATAGTGCCTTTCATATCTATCTATCATATATAGTGCCTTTCATATCTATCTATCTATCTATCTATCACCTTTCCTATTTTTCTATTATATAGTATATTTTATCTGCATTGTAAAATACCTTATGGTGTTTTTAATATGCATCCATCTGTCTATTAGTGTTGTTCACATCTAACAAATAGTGCTTTTTATATTCTTCCTATTTTATAATGCTATTCACATCTATAAATCAATTATTTAGCACATTTAATATCTACCATTTTAGAGTATATTTAAAATCTCTTAATCTTTGTATCTATCATGTAGTGCCTTTAATACAGTATTTATTTATCTACTTACTTGAATGCCTTTCTCATTCATCTGTCTGTCTTCTCTCTGTCATATAGTGCCATTCACATCTATCAAAGACTGTATAGTATTTCATATTTAACATCTTACAGTATATTTAATATTTTTCCTTCCATTTATCTCAGTGGTATTTGCATCTCTCATTCTATGCCTTTAATGTCTATCTGCTTTTTTATAATGCCACTCATATGTATCTATCTATCTATCTATCTATCTGTCTATCTATCTATCTGTCTATCTATCATTCTTGCCATTATATAGTGCCTTTCATATCTTTCATCTTACAGTATATTTAACCTATATCCAAATATCATTCACTTCTCTCTCTCTCACTAACAGTGTTTCACGTTTCCCATTTTTCTTTTGTGCATTTCCCTAACATATTTACTTAAGTTACCTGCTGAGTTGTTTTATTACCCCCACCGATCCAGTTGTGTTATTTTTCCACTAAATCCTCCTTTTTCCCCCACCAAGCCCCCTTGAATCCCAGACCCCACGCCTCTTTCCATTGTGTTTTGTCCAGGTAATCTCTGCAGTCTTCTTTATTAAAGTATTTGCTCCGTTTGTAATCCCAGGCAATGTCTTCACATGCAGATTTTTCAATAAGCCAATGGCAGAGTATGTTTGTCTTTGTCTGGTGATATCGTATCTATTTTGTACGGTGGCGGTGTACATTAAAAGTCCTGGGCTTTAACTTCCAGCCTTTTTGTCCTTGAGGTGGCTGCTCACTTTCAGTACAAGTTCAGAGTTGTAGCACGGGCACATGAGATGGGTGGCACAGTACAGGAGCCTCTCCATTTTTATTTCCTGTGCCAGACATGGCAGCAGCGGGGTGAAGAAACTTACAGTTCAGGGAGGCAACCCAAAAGTGAAATCTAAGAAAAGCAAATGGCTTGAAAGGCGTTTTAAAAGGCCAAGAATAAACGGCTTACCAAAATGAGTTAAATGCCTAAACCAACACAAGGAAAACTGGTAAGCTGGTAATTCTTTCATGGGTCTCATTAGAAAGCTTTGTTATTTAAAATAACTGAACAATCAATAAAAACAATGTTAAAAACACATGGATTGTATTTAAATTTCACATTTATTGTCTCCATCATCAGTACAGTAGAAATCCATTTCCTGAGGGCAAAAATGTGTAACCTTTGTTCATATTCTGTCATTTCAAAAATGGCAGTCAATCTAAAATTGGGGGAAAAATAGGAAAAAAATAAATAAACACAAAATGCTAAAATTTTAATTGTGGGTTTGTGAAAGTGTCCAATAAGAGGCCTATCTTTGGTGGGTTGGGGGTGCAGAAGAAAAGTTACTCTGCTTGTTTGAGCCCCTCAACAACAAGGCCAAGCTCGTAGCAGAGGGTCTCGTAGCGGTAGGCCATTCGGATCTGAGCCACGTTGGTTTTGCGGATGTCGTTGCCCTCTGGACCTTCTTTCATGTAATTCTCTCCCAAAAAGTGAACTTTTTCCTGAGGAGAAAATACAAGTAAAGAGTTTAAAAAGAAAATAATTAAAATGTGTCAATAATGGATATTACTTTGATTTCATTGTGTTGTTATACATTTACTGGGCAAAGGAACACCTGTATGCCTGCTTATCCATTCAATTATCTAATTAGCCAATCACGTGACTTTGAGCCCATTATTACCATCAATCATTGTTTGAGTGGCGCTCATTTTGAGTACTTCACAAGACCACATGCACCCTTTCATGGCCCGCAGTTTACCCATCTTCTAATGGCTGCTTCCAGCAGTACAAACTGGTTTCATGAACATGCCAATGTGTTCAGTATTCTTCAATGGTCTTCCCAGTCAGCAGATCTGAAACCAGTTGAAACTCGTTTGAGATGTGGAAGAACAGAAGATCAGGAGCCTGAAATCTGCAGACATTTTGTGATGCAGTCACATCAACATGGACCAGAATCTCAAAGGAACGTTTCCATAATCTTGTGGAACCTGTGGCATGAACATTTTAAAAATGTCCTGATAGTGTGCATCAAAAAGGCACTTTGGGATCACTTGAAAAACGTATATGTTATTATAGTGGAATAATAAGCAACTACTAAATTACATAAAACACAGCATAAGAAATCAGCATCCCCTGGGGTCCATCGTGCATCCCGTTTGCTTCAAGCAAAGGACAGAAACCAGTACTGGACAGGGTGGCACATACCATTGCAGGATTACGTACACACTTACACTCGCACCGGCTCAGTTTGGTATTACCAACCAACCTAACCCTTGTGTCTTTCAGAAGAAGCAGGAGAACAACAACCCGAAGAGCAGGACATGAACGAAAATCTAACTGAATACAAATATATTTTTACATAATATTACATTCCCTGCAAGGAGTCTCTTCTAGTCGTTCTTCCATAGCTTGTTGGGAAGTCCTGACTTGGTGGTAACTTGATGGCTTAATAAGAATTCTTTCCATAAATATAGCACTTTTCTTACCACTCAAAGTGTATTACATTGCGAGTGGGAGCCACTTCAACCACCGCTAATGTGCAGTATCCACCTGAATGATGCGACGGCAGCCATTTTTGCGCCAGTATGCTCGCCACACATGAGCTATTAGGTGGTGAAGTGGTGAGAAAGTGATAGCCAATTAGAGACAGTGGATCATTAGGGCGGACAGCCTTACCCAGCCTGGATGCCCTCAGAATGGAAGGACCAGGGGAGAGAGTGTGCACAGAGCATTATCTCCCCCCAGAGCGCTAGATGGCAACCCCCTCGGGTTGCAGCAGTGCCTCAGATTCCCACAGGGTAGCATAGGACATGGAGTTCTTCATCTGAGCCCAGTTGGATTCTATGGTTGCCCCAGGGGGTTGGGTTACAGCAGGGGTGCCCACACTTTTTCGGCTTGCGAGCTACTTTTAAAATGACCAGCTTGAAATGATCTACCTACATTAAAAATGATTGTATATATATATATATATAGCATTCGAAGTCTGAATCACAATCTGATTGTATGGGTGGTTACCTACCAGGTAACGCGTGTGGTTGGTCTGCAAGTCAGCAGACATCCGCCACGGGTGCCCTTTCAGTTGCGAGAGGCAGATCATAGAATGTTACATAGTTAACTGTCAAATAATGCAAAGAGTACGCTACAGGTGTTTCACCCTATTTTGGGCTCATCAGGCGTACACACTCCACTGCACCCCTCATCGGGGATCGAACCTCGGACTTCAGACAAAAGCACTTCGATTGTGACATTGTGAGGAAAAAAATCCACTTCCAGCCCCGCATTCAGCCCATACCCCCCTCAAACATTTTTTTTAAATGCCTACTTTAGTCGATATAAATTAGAAGGCTAACTAGATCACAGCCGGAGTTATGCAGTAGCTTGCGCATTTGATCGTGCGCGCGGGATGACCAGTGTGTTTGAAGAAAATAGATCTCAGACTGGCTGCCCTGTATGTCAATCAAGTGGCAAATGCCATAGAGAGGATATAGATAGACTAACGTTTAAAATTTTTTTTTTTTGAATGCATCGCGATCTACCTGCACTCCCTTTGTGATCTACTGGTCGATCGCGATCGACACATTGGGCACCCCTGGGTTACAGGCACTAGGGAGCCCTGAGTCATGGGATTTCTGTCTCATCCAGAAGTGCTTTCGGACAACGTGTATGGAAGACTGAAAGTACTCCTGGGTGGAAGATAAAAGGAACTGCCTTCTTCAGATGCATGAGCCAGAGTCGGGAGGAAGGTGGAAAAAGGATGTGAGAAGGAGTGGAGGAGGCAGTGACAGAGAGAAAGAGAGCAAGAGTTGCTTTATTGTGCCGGGAATTGTGCTTATTACATATACTTGTGGCTGCGGTGGTGGGAAATGCTTGTTTAAAGAGTTTCCCACAAATAAAGACTCTTTGTGATTTTAACTTGTGTCGGTGCCAGTTTGTGTTGGGTGTCTGAGATGCTGGAGTGCCCCCTGGTGTCCACAGAGGACAGAATGACTAGACCGTGGAGGGCCATTTAGCCTGGACATTGAGATACACCCTACTCTTTACAATGGATGCCCAGAGATCATTTATGGCCACAGAGAGTCAGGACCTTCATTTTACATTTCATCTGAAAGACAGTGCCATCTTTATAGCACAGTGTCCCTGCCACTGCACTGGGGCATTCGGATCCACACAAAGACCATAGGGTAGGCATCCCCCGCTGGCCTGACCAACACAATCTTCTCCTAGATGGTCTCCCATCCAAGTACTGGCCAGGCCTGGACATCTTTAGCTTCATGTGGATGATCTATTCTGAAGTGCAGGTGGTGTGGCTCCTTTGCTTCTTCTAACGTAGACTGGCTGGTGTTGCAATTTGAATGGTAGAGGGGACCTACTTTTCTTGTTTCGCTAGCAGTAAAGCTGGTTAGACTTGATTTAGTGTATGTGGTCTTTGCTATTTGTTGACCCCAGCATTATACCAGATAGTGCAGATCAAGGAGTAAATGCCGACATAACCTTTGTGACACATACTCTGTTGTCATTATTTTTATGGGGACTTCTTTACATAAGATACACAATGTTGACGACAACCTCTGGGGTACAGACGGAAAGGTCTCCTGGCTTTGTAGCACTGCTCATGGAACCAGTAGTTTGTCACTTTTATTTTTTTTTACCAACTACTGAAATACACTCACTGGCTCGCTACACCTTATTAGTACTGGTTTGGACCCCCTTTTGTCGTCAGAACTGCCATAATTCACCATGTCATAGATTCAACAAGGTGCTGGAAACATTTCTCAGGGAATTTGGTTCATACTGACATGATAGCATCACGCAGTTGCTGCAGATTTGTCGGCTGTACGCCCATGATATGAATCTGCTGTTCCACCACATCCCAGAGGTGCTCTACTGGATTGAGATCTGGTGACTGTGGATGCCATTTGAGTCCAGTGAACTCCTTGTGAGGTTCAAGAAACCAGTTTGAGATGATATGTGACATGGCGGGTTATCCTGCTGGAAGTAGCCAACAGAAGATGGGCACACTGCAGTGATAAAAGGATGGACATGGTCAGCAACAATACTCAGTTAAGCTGCGGTATTTAAATGATGCTCAGTTGGTACTAAGGGGCCGAAAGTGTGCCAAGGAAATATCCCCCACACCATTACACCACCACCACCAGCCTCAACTGTTGATCAAAGGCAGAATGGATCCCTGCTTTGATGTTGTTGATGCCAAATTCTGATCCTGCCATCCAAATGTCGTAGCAGAAGTGAAGACTCATCAGACCAGCCAACGTTTTTCCAGTCTTCTGTTGTCAGCTTTTGGTGAGCCCTTATGAATTGTAGCCTCATTTGCCTGTTCTTAGCTGACAGGAGTGACACCCAGTGTGGTCTCTTGCTGCTGTATAACCATCTGCTTCAAGGTTTAACGTGTTGTGTGTTCAGAGATGCTCTTCTCCATACCTCAGAGTGCTAATTTGAGTTACTGTTGCCTTTCTATCAGCTCATACTAGTCTGGCCATTCTCCTCTGAACTCCAGCATCAACAAGGTATCTTCGCTGGATATTTTCCTTTCTTCAGATCATCCTCAGTAAACCCTAGAGATGGTCACGGGGGGGTCTGCTGGAACCAATCCTAGCCAACAGAGGGCACAAGGCAGGAATTAATCCTGGGCAAGGTGCCAACCCACCGCTGGACACACACAAACACAACACAATTTAAAATCGCCAATCCATCTAACTTGCATGTCTTTGGACTGTGGGAGGAAACCCATGCAGACATGGGGAGAACATGCAAACTCCACGCAGGGAGGACCCGGGAAGCGAACCCAGGTCTCCTAACTACGAGGCAGCAGCGCTACCACTGTGTTAAAATCTCTGTACATCAGCAGTTTCTGAAATACTCAGACCAGCCTGTCTGGCACCAATAACCATGCCACATTCAAAGTCACATCAATCCCCTTTCTTCCCCATTGTGATGCTCAGCTTGAACTTCAGCGGGTCGTCTTGTCTACATGCCATTGAGTTGCTGCCATGTGATTGGCTGATTAGATATTGGCTTTAATAGGCAGTAGAACAGGTGTACCTAATAAAGTGGCCAGTGAGTGTAAGTCCTGGTCCAGTGGTAGATAATTTTGTTCACTGGTATTAACTACATCTAAACATTACAAAAGCCGAGAAACACCATTCAAACACATTAAACATTCATCAAAGACCAGGCAGTGGTGGTTGTTGACAGTTGCAAAGATCGGGGACAATCATGGACTCCAGACTGACCTTTAATGAAAATACAGACACCATCTGCAAAAAAGGGACAGCAGTGCCCCTGCTGTCTAAGGAAGCCAAGGCTTTTTAAACAAGTCTTTCTATTATGTCACTCTTTTATACATTTTGCATTGAATGTTTAAATGGCCTGCGGTGGCCTACTGTCCTGCCCGGGGTTTGTTTCCTGGCCTGTGTTGGCTGGGATTGGCTCCAGCAGACCCCCGTGACCCTGAAGTTAGGATATGGCAGGTTGTATAATGGATGGATGGATGGATGGATGGATCTCAACAGTCCAATCTCACAGGCATGTTTAACCAGAAGGGAATTATGGAAAGCAGAGTGTCTTTTGTCAGACAGGACTCACCCGCTACATTCTAAATTAAAGCCGCCGCCATCGGGTCAAGGTTTAACTCTTTTAGGGTGGAAGTCGACATTCAGGGGCAGAGGGTGTAAAAATAGCTGTAACGTTGATAAAACTCACCATTACGTCGCTAGGAGGACTGTTAGACTCGTTGACTTGACATCAAATCCCTGCGTGTGTGTGAGCAAAGAACGTCTAGAATAGCATTGACGTCGGGTGAGAAAGTGACGCAAATGCGCAAAGTAAAATACTCTGTGCAAATGATTTATTTTTTTGCATATTACTGCTGAATCGGACTTTGACTTATCAGACTCTGATTTTGATGCAAGTGACCTGGAAATCGAAAATAAAAAACAGGCAACCTGCATCAGCTGATCGGTCCCCAGCTGATTGTAGTGCTGAATACGCTCGTGTAGAAGGCGCACCTACAGCAACGTACATCCTGGGAGGATTACAAAGACATAGATCTATATGAAGCAAGCTGGCTACTGGACTTCATCGAACGACACGGCGTGCTGGTGGACACCACGGATTACCAGCCACTTGACTACTTCAAGCGGTTTTTCCGGTTCACCGACAAAAGCGCGATATACATCTGCGCCTCGACAAAACCGCGACGGACCAATGAGCGCCGACAAACCCGCTAACTGGTTTTCGACAAATGCGCGCCGACAAAATCGCGAGAGAGGCCAACAGAGTGGGACGCGTACGTGCGCATTATGTACACATTATGTGCTAGGTTATAACTGCTGATGGTATGCCGCGAACAAATAACTCAGTCGAGGGTTGGCATAACGCGTCGTATACAAAGCGGAATTACCAGCAGTCAGGCAGCCAGCAAGTCTAAATACGCGCAACTATCAAGACGTCTTGCTGTAATTCTTCCTACATATGCAGGGCGTGATCTTAAGGACTATCTGCGGGTCGTGCTGATGGCATGCTGCGTCTCATAATATTGCCTTCTAAAATTAACATTATTGTATATGCTTTAAACTAGTAATTCATATTTAATGAAACTTTTGCGATTTTGTCGGCGCGATTTTGACGCCGCATTGATGTCGGGTCACAGTTTTTTCCCCAGAAAGTGTTTTTCATCTTGTGACTGTTGAGACAAACAGGTATATAATAAGTATTTTAATTTACATACACTAGAGCATGGGTCACCAACATTTTTAAAGCCGAGGGCTACCTTAAGACTACCAAATGGCTCGAGAGCTACCAGCTCAAAACATTATATTATTATATATATATATATATATATATATATATATATATATATATATATATATATATTTAAAAAAATCCAAAAAGCGTACAATATTACTCACATTTTTTTACAAAGAACGGCATTTATAACTTTTTGACAATTATTTGTAAATGAGAATATTTATGTTTCATTGTCAAAGTGACATTTATTTTGTGCAAATGAACATGTCACAATTTCATTAAAAAAAAACAGAGCTCAGCTATGTTTTTCCCCAATACATGAGATTGTGTCAATCCAACTTTGAATCTGAGTTAATCAATGAACAATGATCAATTGACCAGGTAACACGGGGTGTTACTAAAACACTGTTAAGACTTGTCTGCCTGTTAGTGAGAAACCTGGTATTCCATGTTGTCCATTAGTTTGCTGTATTCTGCATGGTGTATAATTTGACACTGCCACTCTCAGTGTCTCCTGCAGATGTGAATCAGTTAGGCGTGTTCTGTGTTTATTTTTTCTGAAGTTCATATTTGAAAAGGCTCATTCACAGAGATAGGTGGATCTGAAAAGACAAGCAACCTTCATAGCTGCTGTGCAGACAGCTTTGTACTTTTCTGTGTCCACTAGGTTCAAAAAGTTTGGGCTGCTCAGATGTGCTTTGAGGTGCAGGTCTTTTTGCAAAGTTATTATTTCCATTTCTACCTGCCCTGCATCCAAGGTGAAGGTTGTACTTAGTTTCTCAGCTGTGCCTGTAATGTCCACTGACATAAAAGGATTTGAAATGAATGACACACATGGCTCAATTTGATCAAAATCACAAAATCTATTCTCAAACTCTTGCATCAGTCTGTTAATCACTTGGCGGTATTTTTCTACAGCTCCATCAAAAGCTACAGATGCAGAAGCATTGTCACTTAGAACTTTTTGCACAGAGGAAAAGTGCACGGCACTTTTTCATTGTAAATGTGCAGAGAAAATGTTCATTTCAACTTTAAAAGCATTTACAGCACTTATCATGTTTGTGACAGTCTGACCTGTGCCTTGCAGCACACAGTTCAAATTGTTCAGTTTTTCTGTGACGTCTGTTAAAAAGGCAAGATCAAGCAACCACTCAATGTCGTCCAAATGGGAGGTGTCCTCTTCTCTGCTCTGCATAACCTCCTTTATTTCACCCAAAAATGCCAAGAAACGTTTCAAAATCCGCCCTCTGCTGAGCCATCTGATCTCTGTATGTAGCAATAGGTCTCCATATTCCGCGGACAGCTCCTCCAAAAGCACCTTGAATGTCCTGTGTTGCTTGGCTTTGGCACGAATGCTGTTGATGATTTTTACAATGGGCGTCATTACATGGTCAAACCCGGTCACTTTTGCGCATATCGCCTGCTGGTGAATAATACAGTGGTAGTGTAGGAAAGGTGGGAAGTCTGGGTCATTCTTGCAATGCGCAATGAAGCCCGCACGGCATCCCACCATTGCCGGTGCGCCATCGGAAGTTACCGACACAAGCTTCTCCAGCGGCACTTTTTTCTCCACAAACAATGTTTTTACCTCGTTGTAGATGTCCACTCCCCGTGTAGATGTCCTCAGTGGTATCAGCGTGAGGAGCTCTTCTTTAGTAGAGAAATCTTCAAATACCATCCGAATAACAGTACTGCTGCTGTCCACAGACTCGTCACATTGGATGCTGAACCACCGGCATGTACTTAAGTCCTTGTCCAGCTGCTCATTCAAATTTTCGCTGACACTCTTCTGGTCACTGTACTAGCCCCAAGTTGTACATCGGCTAGACTTGAGATGACATCTGAGCGATATTTCTCGTCTTTAAAAACAGTCTCCGCGATTATCATCAAGGCCCCTTTAACAATCTCTCCATCAGAAAACCTCTTATTGTTTTTAATCAGATAACGTGTAGCTCTGAATAAAGCTTCAGTTGCCTTTTTGGACTTCTTCAGCGGACTCGTGAAAAAAGACTGATGCTTGGTCAAAGCGGCCTTTAACTCACGCGCTTTCTCTGCCCGAAGTGCACTCTTGTGGGGGAAGTTTGTGTGGAAGCTGCCGTGAGTGGTTTGATAGTGTCTTTCCACATTGTGCCGCTTTGAAATCGCCACCGTAGCTCCACAAATGAGACACACACACACACTTATCTAGTATTGATGTAAAAAAGAACTCTTCTTCCCAGTCTTTGTTAAAAATATATGTTTTCTTTCTCTTCTCAGCCATGCTTTTTAGCGTGGTGTAATCATGGATGTAGATGTATTAGCAAAAGCGGGGTTAATTGTCATGCACAGGTGACAGGTGAACTATGACCTCGAAACATACAAATGCATTGTTTTTATACATACAGTACAGGCCAAAAGTTTGGACACACCTCCTCATTCAATGTGTTTTCTTTATTTTCATGACCATTTACATTGGTAGATTCTCACTGAAGGCATCACAACTATGAATGAACACATGTGGAGTTATGTACTGTCACGCACGAGTGTTTGGGGAACGGCGGACTGACCTGGGTTGCTATGGAAAACGCTTTTCTTCCTCCTTCAGAAAGCCCGAGGCCTCACCGATATAAACAAATGCCATGACGGCTACAGGAAGTACACACTTCCGGGTCTGTTTATCCCCTCTGACGACCCTGATGACTTCATTTCCCAGAATCCACCACGAATACCCAGCAATCCTTCACATCAATCTCCGGTCCGCCTCCATAAAAAGTCCTTCCTTTCTCCCCTCATGGTCTTTTGCTTTTCTAAACGTTTTGTGATTGACTAACTGTCTGAATTTTGGTTACAGTATACGGGGCGGAAACCCCAAATCTTGCAACGTGTGTTGTCTTATCTATTACAGTACTTAACAAAAAAAGGTGAAATAACTGAAAACATGTTTTATATTCTAGTTTCTTCAAATGGTTTTATTTCAGGTGACTACCTGTTGAAGCTCATCGAGAGAATGCCAAGAGTGTGCAAAGCAGTAATCAGAGCAAAGGGTGGCTATTTTGAAGAAACTAGAATATAAAACATGTTTTCAGTTATTTCACCTTTTTTTGTTAAGTACATAACTCCACATGTGTTCATTCATAGTTTTGATGCCTTCAGTGAGAATCTACCAATGGTCATAAAAATAAAGAAAACACATTGAATGAGGAGGTGTGTCCAAACTTTTAGCCTGTACTGTATATTTTTTATTTTGATTACCACCATAAAATTTGCATGTGTGAAACTTTCACTAGAATTTACATGAGGCACAGCATTAAAAATATATATATTTATATTTTTGGCGAACCACAAGGGCAACTTGCTATTTTTAGAATAAGACCGCGGGCGACTGAGATGAAGCCAACGGGCGACTGGGTGCCCGCGGGCATAGGGTTGGTGACCCCTGCTCTAGAGTATGGGTGTCCAACTCCAGGCCTGGAGGGCCGCAGTGGCTTTTCATTCTCACCCTTTTCCTAATCAGTGACCAGTTTTCACTGCTAATTAACTCCTTTTCCATTCATTTGAATAGCCCCGTTTTTAAGGATTCAGTCTCAATTGATTCATTTCTTCATTAAATGGCAGCCAAACAGAAATGAGACGTGAAACAAGCCAACAGATGACCAACTAAACTGGGGTTTCAAACTCCAACCAATTTCACTCCAACTAGTTTCTTAATGAGAAGCCAGTTCCTGCTGTTAATTAAATCCGTTACTTAATTCCATGGCTTGCTGCTGCTCTCATTTCCCAAACTGTTGATTTTCTGTTTCTGATTATTGACCTGAGAGATTAACCTTACCAAAATCCTCACCCTTCTTTATGTTCAGATAATGTGGTTAGCTGGTCACCTATTTGCTCATTTTGTTTCTCATTATAGTTTGGCTGCTAATTAAGCTAAGGGCTCTGAGTTGAGTTAATTAAAACTAATGCAAAAGAACTTAATTTGCAGCAAAGACAGGTCACTAATTAAGAAGGTGGTTAGAATGAAAACCTGCAGCCATTGTGGCCCTCCAGGACCGGAGTTCGACACCCCTGCTCTAGAGGCTTATGGAACATAAAACAGAGTGACATTTGCCATAAATACCTATTTTATGTTGATTTATGTGTGAAACCATTGTTTTGTATGCTTTTCAGAAAACTGAATTTTTTGCAAAAATATTCAGCCCTGAGACAAAAGGGAAAAAAAATAAATTAGCTCTGAAAGATTTAAGGTGTCACGAATAAAAAGTAAATGGTTCAAATGCTCTTTCCATCCACCCTCAATTAATCTTCTAAATAAGTTTATTTTTAACTAGCGACTGGATGCCCGATCGAATCAGGCTAGATATTCTACGTTTGTGAAATCCATACTTTCTCTGCAAAGAATTATTTGTTTTTGTAAGTCCTTGAAATGATTTTGTTATCATGGCACTGATATTCTGTCCCCCCTGGCCATTGAACTCTTATTCGATGTTAGTTAATGTTGATTTATTTTGTCTTTTATTTTTCTATTCTTTATTATGTAAAGCACTTTGAGCTACTGTTTGTATGAAAATGTGCTATATAAATAAATGTTGTTGTTGTTGTTGTTGTTGATTTGTGCTTAAAATAGATCTTTTCGGCCAATGTAATGAAGAGCTTCCTGTTTAAACGGGGCTGCGAGACGTGAACTCAGCTCTTCGTGCACCTCATTTGATTTTTTCCGGCAAACAAATTTTAAAAACAAACCATTTAATCAGAGTCGGAGTAATAATTATGTTGCCGTGGTCATTTTAGATCTGAGATTGGCTAAAATTTAAACAATGACCTTATTGTTAACACCCAGCCGTCATTACTCAGTTTGCCAATAGATGTCAGAAGGACGGATGTCAAAACCGAACTGCCCAAACATAGATTTCGACGTACCAAGCAAATGGCAATACGTTCTAAATTACTTACGGTTCTGGAGCTGTCAAAGGGTTTAAGTCAGTCGACGATTTTAGTCTTGGAAAGTACGCCCCACCAAACCAACGTTCCAAAAACCAACCGAACTTACTGCTATCTGCTCGAACCAACACCGACTTACTATACTCGGCCATCCAGCGGCGTAACTGAAGCATTCGAACATTCTTAGCCAATCATGCAATACTGCGTCCGCGTTTGCCACGTTATGTTCTAACTACAGAGGCAGAGTCCCATTGTATGGTTCTAGCTTGTATTGATTTGAGGTATTGATGCGAACAACATACATACGGGGTATTGACGCGCACACCATAGATACGGATAGTATCAAATTATATATAAGGATAAGCATACACAGGCTTAAATCATAGACTGAACAGAGTCACCTCCCAGGTTCACCTAAGGCATGTGGTACCACCCCGGGACAAGAGGGGGCACTGCTACTAACAGTCTTGTCTCCTTTTTCCCCTCACAGCCTCTAAACATTTACCCCTTGAGGGCAACAAACCCAAGGAAGCTCCACCCATTCTGGTCCAAGAAGGTGACGTCTCATTTCAGACCTGATCACAACAGCGAATGCTAAAATGTGAAAGAGAAGAGAGAAAGTGTGACCTGGAGAGAGAGCTCCGATTCAAGGGAATTGTCCCTAATAAAAGATCACCTATTATCACATGTTTTCACTAAGTTTTTTGGATTTTTGTTGAATATCTGCATTAATTATGGAGATGAGTCAGAGTACAGGAAATTTGTGAAAGACATCATCTTGTGGTGCAGAAATAATGATCTGTAACTCAACATCAGCAAGACAAAAGAGCTGGTGAGTGGACTTCTGATGTGCCAAGAAGCCTCTGAGACCAGTCATCATCCAAGGGGAGGACATGGAAGTGATGCAGAGTTACAAGTACCTGTGGGTTCACAGAAACAACAAACTGGACTGGGGTGACAACACAGTGGCCCTGCACAAGAAGGGCCAGAGCAGACTGAGCTTTCCTAAGGAGACTCTCAGGTCTTTCTGATGTGTGCAGCAAGCTGCTGGAAATGTTCTACCAGTCCATCATAGCCAGTGTGGTGTTCAATGCTGTAGTCTCCTGGGAAAGCACAATGCCTGAACAAACTTATCAGGAAAGCCTGTGTCATCACACGGTGAACTTTGGTCATACTGGAAGCTGTTGTGGAAAAGAGAATGATTGGAAAATTGGATGCCATCATGAAAATTCCCCCGCGTACCCTGTAGGAGGAGCTCTCTTGGAGAACTTTAGCCACAGGCTCATGCTGAGAAGTGCCTCCCACTGCTATCAGGCATATCAATGCTTCCACCTGATGGACTAGTTAAGTCTATTTATCTATTTACTAGGGGGCTTCGCCCCCTGCTCGCTTCTCTCGCCAACCCCGGCCTACGCTATGCGCCAGCCACTTCACACCTCTATCACTCAAGTTTGTGGATTTCATTTTCACAAAGCAATAAATCTTTTAATTCTCGTGGATACGCCTCTTCATTGGGAATAAACACTACTTCTCCCTGATGGCAACACAAATTAGACAATCTACAAGTCTCCAACTTAACATTTAAAGCCGAACAATATATTCAATCTCTTTTCGCTGTTCCGTTATTTATTTGCGCTAATGCAATCTTTACTATCATTTTTTGAGACTTTCGAATTTTAGTACTTTCATTATCTCTAACCTGCTCTGCATGTGTATCGTGCCAATGTTTTTGAATTCTTTGCGACGTTCTACTTTATCATCTACTCTTTTTCTCGCGGGACATGAAAGTGTCTCTCTGAGAAAGTCACGTTTCGTTTCTCTGAAGAAGATTTTTTTATATAATAGAGAGATATGCAGTGTATATATAGTGTCCAGGCTCAGACAAGGTATGCCATACCCCACCGGGGTAAGAGTGGGCGCCAATGCTAGCAATGTAATTTCTTTTGTATTCCGTATCAGCAGTGGGGGCACCTAAGCCACGCCGCTGATTAACTAAACCATGCCTCTTCTGTTCAGCACAACATCAATTCAGGGGCTCTCGGATGATAGCATCTCAATCTGAGGGATACAGTTATGCATGACAGAGCTCCCCGAACCCGACCTGCTTGAGAGAGCTGAAAGTTTTAAAAAGCCGCACAAGCAGCTGTGCTAATTTTTTTTCCATTTTTTGTACTTTGCCATCTAATCTTTGTCTTTTATTTCCGGCCCCAGGCGTGGTTAAATCTATTGGCACAAAGTCTCATCTTGTGAGACGTGAAAAAGTCACATCTCGTCCAGGCTAAAAAGTCTCGTCTCATCCCAGGATTTTTTTATTATCCAACCCGCCATTTCCTAACTACAGGGTCACAGGGGTCTGCTGGGGCCAATCCCAGCCCAACACAGGGCACACATACCAAGCACACCCTAGGAACAATTTAGGATCTCCAATCCACCTAACTGGCATGTCTTTGGACTGTGGGAGGAAACCGGAGCACCTGGAGGAAACCAACGTAGACACCATGCAAACTCCACACAGGGAGGACCCGGGAAGCGAACCCGGGTCTCCTAACTGCGAGGCAGCAGCACTACCCACTGTGCTCTGTATTCTTGTTTTTTTATGCTTATGGTGCTGTATATATTTGAATTTCCCCATGGGGTTAACAGAGTTTATCTAATCTAATCTAATCAAATTTATTGTTGAAATTGTAAAGGACAGCATGCATGGCCTGCATCGGGATTGGCCTGATTCCCCCTAACCAGCCAGGGGAGGCTACATATCAAGGCTGTATGCCTGCCCAACCTGGTAGATGGCAGCATCCCTGGGCTTCTGTACCCATTCAGACACCTGCAAGGAATGCTGGGAATGGTAGTCCAGTGGGGAGATGCTCTGCTGGGGTTTCCACAGGTGGCGCCAGAGAGAGAGCTCCAGGGAGTTACGCTCCTTACTTTATGGGACTTCTGTATCACACGGAAGCACTTTCAATGGGCACAGAAGTACTGCTGGGTCTTCAATAAAAAGAAGCGCACTGCCTTGTCCAGGCAAGTCTGAGTCAAGAGAGGAACTGATAACACTTGTCTGGAAGGAATGGAGGAATAAAAGAGAGAGAGACTTGTGTCATTGTGGTCGGTGGGTGCTGCAACCTCCCCCTATTAGTCACAGAATTAAATGGTTCTTTGCCCTGTTGACACCCTAAGCATTTGCATTTTGCCCTGCCTCATCATTCGGCCCACTACAACAGTTAACATTTGCATCAGTGTTGGCGTATTATTATTAAGACTAACATGTCTGATCTAATGTTTCACCATAAGTATTATGCTCACTGCTGTATTATATTTATTTGTACTAAATGTATGTGTTCTTTATGTGTTTTATTGTTACGTCATGGTCTCTTCTGTAAAGCCTGCTGACAAACCAAATTTCCCTCTTGGGACAATGAAAAATGAATTGACTTGAATAGAACTGTAAATTGTGCAGACACACATGAATCAGGGTATTCTTGAACAAATCTCTCAGTGTCAGTTTGAAGGAGTCTGCACAAAGACACATGTCAACAAGTAAAATATGCCGCGTCTTCTCTCCAGCAGGCACTCAGATAACAGAATGAACAAAATGAAACAAAATGTGTGCGGGCGCTTCCCACAAACTAAAGGGCCTATCACATTACACAATATTTTTCCCAGCAATCTTCAGGCACATCCTTCTTAAGTGAGTCAGGGCAGGTGCGCCATGCTCCAATGACAGAGAGTTGTCTAGACTGGCATACCCAGTGACTTCATTCAACCAGTCTGTGATTTGCCCCGAGAGAATCAAACAGGCTTTAGTCACAGGGACGAACTGTGTGTGTGCGTGAGAGAGTTGCGGACCAATGAACACTCAGCAGGAAGTACAAATGCAAATCAGAAATATTTGGGATGGTATGGAAAATGCAAAAAAAAAAAAAGTAATGACTCTTAAATGTACTTTGACTTTTATTTCATTGCAGACAGTATGGACCCAAGACATTTCATGTTTTGTCTGGTCAGCTTCATTTCATTTGTTAATAGACATCCATTGCTGCAACATATTCCAAAAAACGATGGGACGGGGTGCAAATTAGGGCTGGTAATGAGCTGAAAAAAATGAAATAACGATGGGATTTCAGACAGGTGATGTCAACAGGTTACTGTAATCATAATTTGGTAGCCACAAAAGGCTCAGTCTTTGAGGAGTAGAGATGGGCAGAGGATCTCCAGTTTGTCCAGAAATTAGTAAAAAAATGATTGAAAGGTTTCAAAACAATGTTCCTCAAAGAAAGATTGGAAGGGATTTGCATATTTCTCCCTCTGCAGAGCATAATATCATTATTTTTTTAATTTTATTAATTTTATTGTAATCATTCCACACAAATCAATAAATTTTTACAAAAAATAGGATTGAAAACAAGTCGACCCCCACCCCAATGGGGTAAAACGGGAGAAGAAAAAGAAATGTGGAGATAATTGCTTCCTCAGTGCTTTAAGAGCTTATTCTAAAATATTATTGATTAGATCCTGCCATGTTTTGAAAAATATCCGTACAGATCCTCTAACTGAGTATTTGATTTTTTACAATTTCAAATAGTATAGAACATCGGTTTCCCACTGACTTAAAAGAGGAGAGTTTGGTTTCTTCCAGTTTAGCAGAATAAGTCTGCGTGCCAACAGTGTAGTGAATGCAATCACAGTTTGTTTGTCCTTTTCCACTTTAAGCCCCTCTGGAAGAACATCAAACACACCTGTTAATGGGTTAGGAGGGATTGTGAGTCCAAGGCTATCTCAAAGGCACTTTTTTGTCCAAAATGACGTTAATTTGGTGCAGGCCCGGAAACATGTGACCCAGTGAGGCTGGGGCTTGATTGCAACGTTTGCAGGTTGGATTTTGCCCTGGAAACATTTTGGAGAGTTTTAGTCGAGACAGATGTGCTCGATATATAATTTTGAGTTGAATAATTGTTTGCTTTGCGCATATGGAGCTCAAGTGAATTCTCTGCATTGCTACCTTCCACTACTTTTCTGATATATTGATTTAAGAGATCTTTTTCCCATTGTCCTCTTAGATCTTTGAAAGGGAGGGACTGTAAAATAATTTGATATATTGCAGAGATGGTGTCTAAATCCTTGAAATTGAGCATGGCCAAGGGTGCAAGTTGAGGAAAATCAGGCAGGTTCTGTTTAACAAAGTAATAATAATAATATCATTAAATGATTCAAAGAATCTGGAGGAACTGCAGTGCATTAAGGGCAAAGGCACAAGCCTAAGCTGAAGACCCTTGATCTCCGATCCCTCAGAAGCGTCACTCATTAATGGCTGATACAACCACATGGCCAAGGCCTGATAACTCTGGCAACATTTTGTCAACACTACATTCACAAATGCCACTTCCAGCTTTACTGTGTCAAAATGAAACCCTATGTTAATCATGTCCAGAAGTGGCAATGACGTCTCTGGGCTCAGAGGCATCTGGGTTGGGCCCTCACACAGTGAAATAAAAATGTATTGTGGTCAGACAAATCAGTATTCCAGATCTTTTTTGGAAGAAATGGACACTGTGTGGCCCAGACCAAAGACAAAAAGGATCATCCAGACCTCTATCAGAAACAGTCTGGGGTTGTGTCAGTGCCCCTGGCATTTATACTTCTGTCATGGCAGCATTAATGCAAAAAAGCACATTGAGATTTTAGTGCTGCCTTCAAGATGACATCTTTTCCATGGACATCCATGCATTTTTCAACATGACAATGCAAAACCACATTGTGCACACGTTACAAAGACATGGCTGTGGAAGAACAGGGCACAGTACTGGACTGGCCTGCCTGCAGTCCTCACCTGTTCCCAACAGAGAATGTGGGGAGAATTCTGAAACGTAAAATGTGACGACGACGACGACTCTGTAACGTCGCACACTTTAACAGGAAGAAATGGACAAAATAACACGTGAAATGCTTCATTGCTTGGTCTCCTCAGAGCCAAAATGGCTTTGAAATGTTGTGAGAAGGAATGGCGACATTACAAAGTGTTGGCACTTCGACCAAACAAATCATGAAATATCTTGGGGTCATAGTGTCTGCAATGAAATAAAAGTCTATTAGTCTAGTTTATTTTTATTTGCATTTTTCATACCATCCAAACATTTTCTGATTTGGGGTTGTACAATGTATGTGCTGCAGCTAAGAGAAATAGGGAACGCAGGTGTTTAAGACCTCGTGAATGGAAGAGAAACTCCTCTGGTTTGTGCTTTATGTACCATGAAGGAATGGAAAAAAACAAAGAAAGGCCCAAGACTGTAGATACAGTTGTGCTTGAATGTTTGTGAACCCTTTAGAATTTTCTATATTTCTGCATAAATATG
This sequence comes from Polypterus senegalus, assembly GCF_016835505.1. Taxonomy (NCBI): domain Eukaryota; kingdom Metazoa; phylum Chordata; class Cladistia; order Polypteriformes; family Polypteridae; genus Polypterus; species Polypterus senegalus. The sequence goes on from NC_053156.1 coordinate 289,143,029, forward strand.
ACCTAAAACATCATCAGATTTTCACTCAACTCCTAAAAGTAGATAAAGAGAAACCAGTTAAACAAATCAGACAAAAATATTATACTTGGTCATTTATTTATTAAGGAAAATGACTGAATATTACATATTTGTTAGTGGCAAAAGTATGTGAACCTTTGCTTTCAGTATCTGGTGTGACCCCCCAATAACTACAACTAAACATTTCCGGTAACTTCTGATCATTCCTGCACACCGGCTTGCAGGAATCTGAGCCCATTCCTCCGTACAGAAGAACTTCAACTCTGGGATGTTGGTGGGTTTCCTCACATGAACTGCTCGCTTCAGGTCCTTCCACAACATTTCGATTGGATTAAGGTCAGGACTTTGTCTTGGCCATTCCAAACATTAACTTTACTCTTCTTTAACCATTCTTTGGTAGAACGACTTGTGTGCTTAGGGTCGTTGTCTTGCTGCATGACCCACCTTCTCTTGAGATTCAGTTCATGGACAGATGTCCTGACATTTTAATTTAGAATTCCATCCATCCATCCATCCATTCTCTTCCGCTTATCCGAGGTCGGGTCGCGGAGGCAGCAGCTTAAGCAGAGAGGCCCAGACTTCCCTCTCCCCGGCCACTTCTTCCAGCTCTTCCGGGAGAATCCCAAGGCGTTCCCAGACCAGCCGGGAGACATAGTCCCTCCAGCGTGTCCTGGGTCTTCCCCGGGGCCTCCTCCCGGTTGGACGTGCCCGGAACACCTCACCAGGGAGGCGCCCAGGAGGCATCCTGATCAGATGCCCGAGCCACCTCATCTGACTCCTCTCGATGCGGAGGAGCAGCGGCTCTACTCTGAGCCCCTCCCGGATGACTGAGCTTCTCACCCTATCTTTAAGGGAAAGCCCAGACACCCTGCGGAGGAAACTCATTTCAGCCGCTTGTATTCGCGATCTCGTTCTTTCGGTCACTACCCATAGCTCATGACCATAGGTGAGGGTAGGAAGGTAGATCGACTGGTAAATTGAGAGCTTTGCCTTACGGCTCAGCTCCTTTTCACCACGACAGACCGATGCAGAGCCGCATCACTGCGGATGCCGCACCGATCCGCCTGTCGATCTCACGCTCCATTCTTCCCTCACTCGTGAACAAGACCCCGAGATACTTGAACTCCTCCACTTGGGGCAGGATCTCTCCCCAACCCTGAGAGGGCACTCCACCCTTTTCCGCTGAGGACCATGCTCGGATTTGGAGGTGCTGATTCTCATCCCAGCCGCTTCACACTCAGCTGCGAACCGATCCAGAGAGAGCTGAAGATCACGGCCTGATGAAGCAAACAGGACAACATCATCTGCAAAAGCAGTGACCCAATCCTGAGTCCACCAAACCGACCCCTTCAACACCCTGGTTGCGCCTAGAAATTCTGTCCATAAAAGTTATGAACAGAATCGGTGACAAAGGGCAGCCCTGGCGGAGTCCAACTCTCACTGGAAACGGGCTGACTTACTGCCGGCAATGCGGACCAAGCTCTGACACGGTTGTACAGAGACCGAACAGCTCTTATCAGGGGTCCGTACCCCATACTCCCGAGCACCCCCACAGGATTCCCGAGGGACACGGTCGAATGCCTTTCCAAGTCCACAAAACACATGTAGACCGGTCGGGCAAACTCCCATGCACCCTCCAGGACTCTGCTAAGGGTGAAGAGCTGGTCCACTGTTCCGCGACCAGGACTAAAACCACACTGTTCCTCCTGAATCCGAGGTTCACTATCCGACGGACCCTCCTCTCCAGAACCCCGAATAGACTTTTCCAGGGAGGCTGAGGAGTGTGATCCCTCTATAGTTGGAACACACCCTCCGTCCCCTTTTAAAGAGGGGACCACCACCCGGTCTGCCAATCCAGAGGCACTGTCCCGATGTCCATGCGATGTTGCAGAGACGTGTCAACCAAGACAGTCCTACAACATCCAGAGCCTTAAGGAACTCGGCGTATCTCATCCACCCCGGGCCCTGCCACCAAGGAGTTTTTGACCACCTCGGTGACTTCAGTCCCAGAGATGGGAGAGCCCACCTCAGAGTCCCCAGGCTCTGCTTCCTCATTGGAAGGCATGTTAGTGGGATTGAGGAGGTCTTCAAGTACTCCTCCCACCGACCCACAACGCCCAGTGAGGTCAGCAGGCACCATCCCCACTATATACGGTGTTGACACTGCACTGCTTCCCTCCTGAGACGCCGGACGGTGGACCAGAATCTCCTCGAAGCCGTCCAAAGTCGCTCTCCATGGCCTCTCCAAACCCCTCCCAGGCCCGAAGTTTTGCCTCAGCAACAACCGAAGCGTGCGTTCCGCTTGGCCTGCCGGTACCTATCAGCTGCCTCCAGAGACCCACAGAACAAAAAAGTCCTATAGGACTCCTTCTTCAGCTTGACGGCATCCCTCACCGGTGTCCACCAACGGGTTCGGGATTGCCGCCACGACAGGCACCGACCACCTTGCGGCCACAGCTCCGGTCAGCCGCCTCAACAATAGAGGCACGGAACATGGCCCATTCGACTCAATGTCCCCCACCTCCCTCGGGACGTGGTTGAAGTTCTGCCGGAGGTGGGAGTTGAAGCTACTTCTGACAGGGACTCTGCCAGCCGTTCCCAGCAGACCCTCACAACACGCTTGGGCCTACCAGGTCTGACCGCATCTTCCCCACCATCGAAGCCAACTCACCACCAGGTGGTGATCAGTTGACAGCTCCGCCCCTCTCTTCACCCGAGTGTCCAAGACATATGGCCGCAAGTCCGACGACACCACCACAAAGTCGATCATCGACCTGAGGCCTAGGGTGTCCTGGTGCCAAGTGCACATATGAACACCCTTATGCTTGAACATGGTGTTCGTTATGGACAATCCGTGGCGAGCACAGAAGTCCAATAACAAAACACCGCTCGGGTTCAGATCGGGGGGGCCATTCCTCCCAATCACGCCCTTCCAGGTCTCACTGTCATTGCCCACGTGAGCATTGAAGTCTCCCAGCAAAACGAGGGAATCCCCAGAAGGTATGCCCTCTAGCAACCCCTCCAGAGACTCCAAAAGGGTGGATACTCCAAACTGCTGTTGGCATACGCACAAACAACAGTCAGGACCCTTCCCCACCCGGCGGAGGGAGGCCACCCTCTGTCCACCGGGGTAAACCCCAATGCACAGGCTCCGAGTCGGGGGGCAATAAGTATGCCCACACCTGCTCGGCGCCTCTCACCGGGGGCAACTCCAGAGTGGTAGAGAGTCCAGCCCCTCTCAAGGAGATTGGTTCCAGAGTCCAAGCTGTGCGTCGAGGTGAGTCCGACTATATCTAGCCGGAACCTCTCGACCTGCACTAGCTCAGGCTCCTTCCCTTCAGAGAGGTGACATTCCACGTCCCAAGAGCCAGTTTCTGTAGCCGAGGATCAGACCGCCAAGGTCCCGCCCGCCACCACCCAACTCACATTGCACCCAACCTCCTTGGCCCCTCTCATAGGTGGTGAGCCCATGGGGAGTAATAATTAGAGTAATTTAGAATTCTCTGATATAATTCAGAATTCATTGTCCCATCAATGAAGGCAAGCCGTCCTGGCCAGGATGCAGCAAAACAGGCCCAAACCCTGATACTACCACCACCATGGTTCACAGATGGGATAAGGTTCTTATGCTGGAATGCAGTGTTTTCCTTTCTCCAAACATAACGCTTTTAATTTAAACCAAAAAGTTCCATTTTGGTCTCATCCGTCCACAAAACATTCTTCTAATAGCCTTCTGGTTTGTCCACGTGATCTTTAGCAAACTGCAGATGAGGAGCAATGTTTTTTTTGGAGAGCAGTGGCTTTCTTTCTCCTTGCAACCCTGCCATGCACACCATTGTTGTTCAGTGTTCTCCTGATGGTGGACTCATGAACATGAACATTAGCCAATGTGAGAGAGGCCTTCAGTTACTTAGAAGTTACCCTGCGGTCCTTTGTGACCTCGCCGACTATTACACGCCTTGCTCTGAAGTGATCTTTGTTGGTCGACCACTCCTGGGGAAAGTAACAATGGTCTTGAATTTCCTCCATTTGTACACAATCTGTCTGACTGTGGATTGGTGGAATCCAAACTCTTTAGAGATGGTTTTTTAACCTTTTCCAGCCTAAAGAGCATCAACAACTCTTTTTGTGAGGTCCTCAGAAATCTCCTTTGTTTCGTGCCATGATACACTTCCACAAACACGTGTTGTGAAGAGCAGACTTTAATAGATCCTGTTCTTTAAATAACACAGGGTGTCCACTCACACCTGATTGGCATCCCATTGATTGAAAACACCGGACTCAAATTTCACCTTCAAATTAACTGATCATCCGTGAGGTTCACATACTTTTGCTACTCACAAATATGTAATATTCGATCATTTTCCTCAATAAATAAATGACCAAGTATAATATTTTTGTCTCATTTGTATAACTGGTTTCTCTTTATCTACTTTTAGGACTTGAGTGAAAATCTGATGATGTTTTAGGTCATATTTATGCAGAAATATAGAAAATTCTAAAGGGTTCACAAACTTTCAATCACAACTGTAAACTCGCCATAACGGTAAAGCATCTGAACGGCTCCGACTCTATCAGACAACAAGTAATTGGCTGTCAGAAATAATGGGCGAGCTCTCTTTGCAAATGTGAAATTGTGCTGGAAAGTTGTTGCAGAGTCATCTAAGTTGTCATGCCCTGCAATTTCTAGTCAAGTAATCTGACATACAGGCAGTCCCCGGGTTACGTACGAGATAGGGACTGTAGGTTTGCTGTTAGGTTAAGGTTAACAGGTTAGTTGAATTTGTTTGTAAGTTGGAACAGGTACATTATTTTAATAAATGCTATTGTTGACTGACTGTAACCAAGTGCCCTGCCAATGAATGATGGAGTTTCACCCTCCCTCTGACCTTTTTATTATTTCTACTTTATTTTCCATGGTGATGGTTTTTCTCTTCTTTACTGTATAACCAGCACTTGGATCAGATTTGTGTTTCAGAGACATTGTTGAAGGGTCAAGACAAAAGGTTAAGATGAGCTCTTCTGCACAGCACTGTACACGCTATCACAGCAGGAAGGCACCCGTCGTCCAACACGTCTGGTGTACTGAACGAGAGACAACTTCCTGCTATGTGTGCAACAGAACAAGCAGTCTTGCAATTGAGAATGAATTGTGGCGGAGAGGGGCGGTTCACCACCCGCCCACCACACAGTCACCTCCACTTGCATACAGTATGCTGCCTGCAGCGTTAGCCCACCAAGAGCGAACAGGGTGTGGCCAAAGGTGGGTAGTGAATCACCCACCGCCACCCCCATTGAACAGGCAGCCACCCAAGTCACACTACAATGCTACCCCTAATCCCCCCCCGCCACCCCTTTGACCCTCAATGTCCTCCATTCAGCCACAACGGGGTCACTGCTTGCAGCAAGGTGGAATGGTGGCTCTGAGGCTAGAGATCTGCACTGGCAATCGGAAGGTTGCCGGTTCGAATCCCGTAAATGCCAATACTCTGCTTTGTTGGGCCCTTGAGCAAGGCCCTTAACCTGCAATTGCTGAGCGCTTTGAGTAGTGAGAAAAGTGCTATATATATATATATATAAATGCAAAGAATTATTATTATTAAGCATCACTAGCCACCCACCGAGAACGAACAGGGCAGCCGTCCGAGGGACACTGCATGGCAGTGTGGTGAGCGGGCAGTTAAACGACCCCCTCTGCCCCATCCAACCTCCATCCAGTCAGGAGCAGTAGCTGCGGCAGCATGGTGGATGGGCAGCGAACAGCCCCCCTCCGCCCCATCAAGCCTCCATCCTGCACACGAGTGGTAGCTGCGGCCCCGGTGACCTTGAAACCCGGGTCACTTCTTGCCACACACCCAGCCGCCCACTGAGAATGACAGGGGTGCGGCCCCCACTGCCCCATTCATAAACCGGAGCCGCCTGAGGAACACTACACTGCCTCCAGCCTCCGCCCAACCACCGCTTGCAGCGTCCCCAGGCCGAAGATGACAGAGCGGCTGTTACTGAGGATCCTGCGTCACATCCCCTAGACAGATGAAGGAGCAGCTGCGGCCCCGTTCATAAGTTGCATGTCGGATTTCCATAACTTGGGGACTACCTGTACTCAGATGAAGAAATCTGCAATTAGTCGCCAAGTTTGACATCCCCTCAGAAGTTGTGTAATATGCTACCATCATCCAAGTTTGCTTCTTCTGAAAACAGGCAGGGATTGTTTTTTGTGCACAGCTCTCCATTTATCTGGTCTATCAAAGGTCCATCTGTTCTTTTCTTCCGGTTAGCCAGTAGCTGACCTGTTAGTGTACCTGGGGCAGATGATCTTTGGATAGCTGAACCGTTTTCACGTATATCCATTCGCTAATTTTCCAACTTGCTAACTCCAATTACAGTGAAGTTGGGCCGAACCATGGCATCAAGCATAAACTAGGGCCCAAATCTACTGTAGATTGTGCCCAACTGAGTCAAGTATAATTTGAAGCTTTATTCCTTTCTCTTATCCCACGATGCACACCTAATCAGTCCAGTCAAGCAGTACCTACATTACAAACCACACTGCCCCACCATCCCCAAGCCATACTGTACCTCGTGAGAGAGACCACTCTGCAGGACGCTGCTCCGAGAGATTTCACACAAGTCACAAGTGCTGAGTTTGAACACCTGGGCTGCAATGGCGTATTCTTCCATCAGTGGCTCCTGTTGATGTTCAGGAAATATAAAGAATGATTATTCTGCATTAACATGACATTTCCTTGCAGACTCATTCAGCATAGGTCAAGACATCCTATTTCCTCCGTAGATATTTTATTTTGTTTCTATCAGATGAAGAAATCAGCAAGCGGTTGTCAAGTTTGAAATCTGCATTAACCACATCATACGTATGTTTAAAGCTTTCAACTTCAAACCCTGAGGTTTTAGTTTCAAATCCTGCTACTAAAACTGTGTCACCATGAGCAAGTCACTTCACCTGCCAAAACAAAGGAAATATAATTCATTGTGCCTGAAATGTTGTAAGTCACCCTGGATAAACGTGTCAGCCAAATAATAAGTAATTTGCTTGGAGCAATCGTCTTCAAAACTGTAAATTAGTCAGAGCCCATGTGAGGATATTAAAATTACATCCTTCAAATGTATTTGGTATTCATTACTAAGTTTTCAGTCTTCACTAATGTAGTGGATAGCTGGCAGGTCCCATTTGGGGCCTGGGGACCACCTTCACAGGCTCTGAGACGGTAAGCAGTACCATTTAGGGACAAGAGGGGGCGCCAGTGCTAAACACTTCTAGTCTTTCAACCGCACTTTTGACAAAGTAACCAAAGGGGACAGCTAGCCCCGCCCCCTTCTGCCCAGGATGGCATTAAAAAAAAAAAAGGAGGAATTCTTTGGAAACCAGGATCTTAACTGAGACAGAGCTCCCACTGTCATGCCATAGTAAAGGAAACACACACACACACACCACCTGTCCCCCTTTAAGCAAGTGCCAAGGGCATGGATCCTTTTTCTTCAACTGGGTAGCACCCTAGCTTTTCTTCTGGCTTCTCAGTCTGGTCATTTGGTCAGACCCTTTAGATAAGATGATGTTTTCTAAAAAAGCCTGATGTAATGACGCTCTATGCTCCATACACCACCCTAAGATTTTTCGAGAAGGAGTTCACTTCTTTTAATCTTAAATCTGTTATTAGCTGTCTTTGGCTCTGTTGGCACATGACATAAGTAGTGTGTATTGATTGACTTTGGATTGTCCTTCATATCCACCCTCCAAACTCATTCACTCACCTTAGTGTAGTGGAACTGCATCGGATCATCAGTGGAAAGAGAAATGACGAGGCCCTTCTGATGGAACTCCAGCAGCGGGTTCTTGGCATATTCCAGGAAGAGGCTGTTATTACTCAAAGGGGACATGGCGATGGGAATCTGGGTCAGAAAGTACAAATACTGGAGGACTGGGCTCTGGAAAAAGGAAACATAAAAGACAAGCGTCAGCACAACACATTGTTTCACATGTGTTCCCATCATAAAAGCATACTGTCTATGAAGCGGTAAAACCTCCCAGCTTTAAGGCATCCATACCCTGGCGTGCTGTTATCCAGGATCCACAAGATTGAATAATAGTAATAATAATAATAATTTATTACATTTATTTAGAGCTATTCTCACTACTCAGAGTGTGGGGAGCCTCTTCAACCACCGTACAACCAATTTGCAACATCCACGTGGATGATGCAACGGTAACAATTTATGCACCAGTACGCCCATTAGCTATTAGGTGGTGAAGTGGTGAGAGACAGAGAGACGATTAGAGACAGGGAATGATTAGGGGGCCAGAATGACTGGGCCGTGGTGGGCAATTTACCCTGAACATCGGGATACACCCTACTCTTAACAAAGGTTACCCAGGGACCTTTTATGACCACAGGACAGGATTATACATCTCATCTGAAGGACAGCTCCATTTTAACAGCACTGTTACCCCAATCACCGCACTGGGACATTGGGATCCACCCACAAACAACTGGGTGCCCCTTGCTGGTCTCGCCGACACCTCTTGCTGCAGCCTAGACATTCTCCCATCTACAGTAAGTACTAGCCAAGCCAAAACATGCTTAGCTTCAAGTAGCTGACCTGTTCTGAAGTGTAAGTAGCATGGCTGCTGGCAAGTGGCAGGCGTAAGATGCGGTGTATGTTCATGAACCCGTAATCCTAATCAGGGCTGGAATGTCCAATGAAGAAAGGCAACAAGAAGCATAAAGAAAGAGGGTGTGATGGAAACCCGGGCACCAGCAAGCCCAAACCCCAATACGAACATACAAGCACAGTCCCGGGTTCAGAAAAAGGAAGATTAATCAAATCACCTCAAATATATCACACAAGCACAAAACATTGGTTTTCTCTCCACAGTACTGTCTTCCTAGATCACTACCCTCCTCCACTAAAGTGTTGCCTCACTACCTCCCAGCTCCGACTCGCCTAGATAAGGGAGTGTGGTCCCTTTAATTACAGACTTCTGGTGCCAGGGTGATTGCCCAATGGAAGTCCTTCTGGGTCACATGGACATCCATTATCACAGGGAGCTTGTCTCCCTGCAGCACCCTCTCATGGTCCCCAGTCACTCCAGCAGGTTTGCTCTGCCAGACTACATTTCCCAGCATGCCTTGCTGGTTTCCTACTGGGCATCAACATCCAGGGCTGCTGCCATCTAGCATTATGGGGGAATAAAAAGCCTCGATCAACATCTTTCTTTCCGAGTGGGCTGTCCGTCCATCCCTTTTGGTCCTTCCTTCCGGGTCTGATCCCTTCTTCCTCCCCAGCCGGAATGCTTATCTGCCTATTAGGCGTCTCCTATCCGGGTAAGGAACCATCCCCTCCCCTGGCTGGGATGCCCTTCCAGCCCATGTGTCATCTACAAGGGATCTCAAGCATATCCGGTGGTACACAAATACACAACACAGCCAATATGATGAGATGGACTCACCATTGTACCATTAAACCCATTTTAATTAATGGCTATTTTTCTATTCTAGCTTTGACAATAATGTTCATTCAAAACAGGAAATAGGTTCCTGAAGTCCATCGCTACCAGTGTAAAGGCTTAGTAAAGGTTTAATAAAGTTGAGATAAATATTTTTTAAAACAGGTGTGCATCAAGGATGTGATGATTTTTAAAAGGTTAGTATGAATGGCCATGCGCTCCATTAATTCCAATGTAAAGCACCAATGTCAGTAAAATGGTTCTTTAAATTCATAGAAAACCCAGACATTTGGAGCACAATTTTGCTTGGCAAACACTTATATACCCTCTTTGTGAAAAAGTAACTTTTACTTGAAAAATACCAAACTTATCTTTTAATTCGAAATCTTCTTTGCACCTCTGCTACACATTTAGATTCAACTGCATGTGATAATGGTGGACACATGATGAGGCTTCAAACAGCTGGCCATGGCCACTGAAAGTGAACTTAGCAGACGACATGGCCACAGCACTACAGTATTTATACAAAATATCGTACTCTGTCTCTCCTTTATTCAAATTGCATTTACAAAGTAAACACATTTTATAATGTTAAGACCTGACTGACCTTTTTAAGGTTGAGACCATGGGAGATGTTGTCAGCAGTCATGAAAGAAGCCAGCAAATGAGTCACCGCACCGGCTTCACCGCAGTGTGGACGGAACAGGAAGGTGTTCATCCCTCGCTGCCTGAGGTACACAGAAAAAAAAGACAACATTACACTAAAGCCTGATTTTTACTGATGGTAATCAAGTGTACAAGGACGGTACAAAGAGACAGAAATGAAAAATGATTTTAAGGAATATTACAATATAATATTATCTTGATATGTAAGTCATAATACAATAAAGCTGGAATTTGTAAAAAATATTTTGAATAGATACATGGACTATGGCCAGCCATTCATCCCAGGCAATACCCCCAGGCCGCCAGAGGGAGCCCTCCCTGCGACATGGAGACGCCCTGAATTCCAGCAGGGCATCATGGACTATGTAGTTGCAGTACACAACCCTGCTGGATAATGTCGGGGCTGCAAGGAGACGCTGCAGGGAGGCTCAGAGATGTTTATTTTACCAATAACCCAGAAGTACGTCTTAGTCACAGCGACAGAGGAAATGACATACTTCCGGGATGAAAAAGAAGAGTTTTGATCTGACCCGGAAGTGTTAGGAATTCACATGGACTGAGGGTTCAGAAGCACTTCCGGGTCAAGGACTATAAGAGACTGTGTGAGATCCCAGACGGGCGAGCTGAGTCGGGTGGCAGAGGGACAACGCGTCTGGGAGAGGAGGATTGATTATTATAGTGATTATTGTATTGGTTTATGAGTATTGTGGAGTGGAGGGTGCTTTGTGCACATTATTACTTTAATAAAGTCAATTATTAGACTTTTATCTGGTGTCTGGCGTCTGGTCTGAGGGTTCAAGGGAACGACAGTGCCCCCCTATCTGTCACAACATATATACGTCAGCTTAGAATTCCAACAGCTAAACTTAAAAGAAGTGGTAAGGCGGCCTTCTGCTGTTATGCACCTAAAATCTGGAATAGCTGACCAATAGGAATTTGCCAGGCTAATACGGTGGAGCACTTTAAAAAAACTGCTGAAACATGGCTTTCTCATAACTTCATTTTATTTTGATCCTGATGCTCTGTATATTCCAGTGTTTCTCAACCTTTACGTATTTGCGACCCGAGTTTTCATAACAGTTTTAATCGCACCCCCCTAACGGTTTTTTGAAAGGAGCCCACTAATACCAATTTTGTTCTTTTTTAATTAATGATATATCATACATGCATATTTTATTATACCTATTTAATTTTTATCGACATTTATCTAACTCTATATTTATTTTTCTAGTTTCAGATTGTAGTTTAAGTTCATTTGTTTTGGTTTCAATAGATGTATTTTTCATATTTTTGATTCTTGCTTTCTTTTTTTCATATCTTCGTGCCCCCCCTTTTCGTTACTTCGCATCCCACCCCACAGTTTGAGAACCACTGGTATATTCAATTAATTATCATTATTATTCATGGTGGCTCTAAAATCCATACTAACCCTTACTCTCTCTTCTGTTCTTTTTCTAGTTTTCTGTGGTGGCGATCTGCACCACCACCACCTGATAAAAGGCCAGGGGCCTCATGTATAAACGGTGCGTACGCACAGAAACGTTGCGTGTTAGAACTCTTCCACGTTCAAATTGCGATGTATAAAACCTACACTTGGTGTAAATCCACGCACTTTTCCACGGTACCTCATACCTTGTCGTACGCAAGTTCTCCGCTCGGTTTTGCAGACTGGCGGTACCCAGCGTCAAAGCAATGGTACTGTTCCTGTGTGGTTACACCTTATTTTCCTGACGCGGCTTTATAAATACACCGAAACTAACCGCATATTGTTTATTAGTGTAATGCATCTGATTGTAATTAACTTGTAACAATATAATGGTCCAGGGAACAGCCATAGTATTCCAAATACCATAACTGCTTTAGCGTTGTTACTCTCACTTCTTCTTCTTCTTCTTCTTCTTCTTCTTTCAGCTCCTCCCGTTAGGAGTTGCCACAGCGGATCATCTTTTTCAATATTTCTCTCACTGCACGACTCGGAGTATTTATATCACTGTATCTGAGTGTGAATCACAGCAGCAGCTGATCGGAAAGAGAATTATCGGTATACGGCATTAAGCACACGCTGTCTCTGCCACTGCAAAATGTTTTAAAGCCTTTCCTGTACGGACCTCGCGGTTCAGAAACAGAAACGATATCATTTATAAGGTGAAATTCAGCAAACTATGTTTGTTAAATTATACAGATAAAACTTTAACTTCATTTAAATAATCTATATTCTTCACTGGGAGTGTCGTTAAGGATAGAATAATTAAACATGTACTACGAAGATATTTCAATGTTCTTTAAACGTTTTGAAGAATCGGCGCTAAGCTTACAGATGGCTTAACGTCTATTACAGAGCTGATTGTATGGCGATCGGTTACTTGGGAAAGAAAAGCACTGACTGCAGTGGCGCTACGCCAATATATACTGAATATAAAACAGAAAGAGAAAATAACAACACAGCTAAAAACACAGCGACAAATTTCGGCAAAAGTTAAATGCTTGTGTCATGAGTACGAGGCGGCTATGCAGCCATCCACTGTGCAGAAGCTACCTTACTGACGGGGGGGAAGGAGCCACCGATTCTTCCTCTGCCCAGTGCCACCACAAGCCTAGAGCCGCCCCTGATTGTACTGCTGCAATAAATTATTTCATCGAAGTGAAACACATGTTTAATAACGTGCTTTAACTCCTATCATCATGAAAATGATATCACGTATACATCTCAGTGTTTGAGTTATTCAGAGAACTGTAATATTACGAATGTAATGGACTCTGTGTCCAGTTGGAGGAAGAGAGCCAGTTTAAGAAGCAAGTAGTGATTCACACACACAGAGCACATAGAAGATCAAATACAAAACAAAGCATTTAACGTGCTACTTTAATTACGATGTGATTTGAGAAACTGCTTAATTAAACGATTTTAAGATGAAGTTTATAATGTTCTACTTTAATGACAAAATAAACTACGTGATTAAAGTGGAAATGTCGAGATTGAAGTTGACATTTCGTGTTTTTTCGCCACTGTGTGCCTTTTTTCTCTGTACCCTAATAAACTTTCATATGACACTCAGACAGTGGGCTTACAACTCGGCTTTTCACGGCGACTTTGATATGTGACTTCTTTTTTATTTCTGGCACTGTGCGATTTGTGGATGTGAGCTTTCAAGTTTCTCCAACACGCTATGTCACTCGATCAACTTCATTTTGTTGATTATACCACGGTTTATTTGAACAAATAGTATGTTTTTCCTTTGCCTCCACTTGGTATTCGCTGAAATTCTTATATTTTCCCCGTGCTTTTCCCATTGTCTTTTCACAGAAGGCTGCGCTTAAGGGCGATTTATATTGATTTGCATATTCAAATAGGCTTATTCTGGGAGGATTTGGGGCGTTACATAAAGCGCGTGCACGAGCGTTAGTTTTCACGCTGGTCGGGATTTATGTAGCGGAAGAACGTGGAAGTTGGAGTACGCACAGATTCCTGCATCTGGATTTTTCTGTGCGTAAGCACATTTCAGCTTTTGTGCTTACGCCATGTTATAGTGCGAGTTCTACGCACGGCGTTATACATGAGGCCCCAGAAGTCCCCATGACCGTCATCTTCAAATTCTTCTGTGAGAACCCTGAATACCATTAGGACTGATTGAGGTTATTTATGTGAGGTAGAATGCCTAGAGGGGACTGGGTGGTCTCGTAGCCTCTGAAACCCTGCAGATTTTATTTTTCTCCAGTCTTCTGGAGTTTTTTTTTGTTTTTTCTGTGCTCCCTGGCCATCGGATAACTATGTTAATTAGTGTTCCCTTATTTTAATTCTTGTTTATTTTGTCTTTTTTCTTTTTCTTCATCCTGTAAAGCACTTTGAGCTTCATCATTTGTATGAAAATGAGCTATATAAATAAATGTTGTTGTTATTCAAGGAGTTGATGTAGAGGCGGTGCACTCTTACTAGTACTTGGGGGTCCAGATCAAAGACAGGTTTGATTGGTCTCATAACACAAAGGAACTGAGAAGAAAGGGCAGAGCAGGCTCTTCTTCCTTAGGAGAATTCCTTTAATGTGGCAACTGACATCCTTCTATAGCTCTGTAATGGCCAGTCTGGTGTGCCAGGCTGGTAATATTGTGCCCAGTGAGTGTATATGTGAATGCATTTAAAATTCTGGGTGCTACACAGTATATAGATGTGCTCATTAGTTTACATACCCTGGCAGAATGTGTGAAATATTGACCACTGTTTGGAAAATATAAGTAATTAAGCAGAACTCTTTTCTTTTTAATTAGGGAGTGTGCTCAGGTGCAGCAATTTATTATCACCCAATTGTGCCTGCTCTTTTCTTTTTAAATCACAATGATAACTGAAATCCCCCAAATGGGCCTGTTCAAACATTTACACACCCTTGAATGTTGGAGCTGATAAGATACACACACGTCGACACACACAGGTTCAAATTAAGGGTAATTAAGTGAGAGGGTCCACACCTGTAACTTCTTTGACTGTAATCAGTGACTTTGTATAAATAGCCAATTTAAATTCATGCAGCGCTGCACTGACTTTGCTGGATAGCAAGCGATGGGGAAAGCAGAAAAAAAAAACTGTCAGAAGATCTGCGAGAAAAGGTTGTTGATTTGTGTAAATCAGTAAAAGTACATAAAAAGATATCCAGAGATCAGAAAATGGCTGTCAGTAGTGTACAGACTCTGATAACGAAAGTTCTGCTGTTACCAAGCCACGGTCAAGTAGACCAACCGAGATTTCAGCCACAACTGCCAGGATCATTTGTCAAAATGCCAAATGAAGGCCAATATTTAACAAATTCTGCCAGGGTGTGTAAACTTTTGAGTACAACTGTACACGTACAATGCTACTAGCATGTTGTCATTAAATTATTAATGAAACTTTCATAGGAAAGTAAAACAGTATTCAGTTCTCAAATGTTAAGTTCTTTATTAATTAACCATTAAGGACGACATCATGCTCGTCCACATCAAGTCAAGTCAAGTTGGGGAGCATGCACTGGTACAGCGCTTTGCCGCACCCACTACACAACAAAACAACTCGGGATCCCGGTTGGCAGCCCCTTAGGCAGACATGTGGTCCAGTCCCACCCTCCGGAGATGTCCCTCTATCTGTCACAGCCAGGTGTCATGTGGATGACCCCGTGGCCTGGTCCAGCCACTCGGGTCCCCAACAATGAGGATCCTACGAGCTGGATCACCCTCTGGGAAACGTGCCACGTGGCAATAGTGCTGTAAATGATGCTCCCTCACAATGCAGGTAATGTGCCTCATTTGGAACTCCATGAGCAACCGCTCATTAGACACAAAGTCAAACCAACGATACCCAAGGATCTTCCGGATGACACAGTACCAAAAGAGTCCAGTCTTAATCTCAGGTCACTGGATAGCGTCCATGTCTCGCAACCATATAGCAAGACAGGAAGCACCAGGACTCTAAAGACTTGGACCTTCATCCTTTTGCAGAGATATCGGGAGCGCCACACACCCCTTTCCAGTGACCTCATGACCCCCCAAACTCTCCCAATCCATCTACTGACTTCATAGGAAGAGTCACCAGAGACATGAATGTCACTGCCAAGGTAAGTAAACCTCAAGTGTTTCATAAACTGAACTTAATTGGCCAATTACTGATAAAGGTAGAAAGAGAAGAAGACCTACGGTGTTTAAGAGTGAAATCATACTCAGTGGAGATGAAGCCAGATTTTAATTGCAATCATCTAGTAGAACTTGGGTTTGAGCAGATAAAAATACATATTATGGGTAACTAATCAGAGTTGATCATGTTTGCAAAAAAGGCTTGACAATAAAACAGTTGGCCATACTGTGAATTTAAATAATAAGCAGTGAGACTCACTTGCGAAGCTGGTTGATGACCATGATGTTAGCATACATATAGTAGATGTAGTAGGAGTAAGACGGGTTCTTCTCAATGTTCCATTCCTCAGGCTTGGGGCTCTTAGTAGAAAACATATGACCACTGTGCTTTGACTCGTCATCCACACTGTCAAATCCTGTCACCTGCAAATTAGAAAAGTGAGGAAATCACGAAGAAGAAAGTGTCAGGGTGGTTTCTAGAAGAAATAAATTGTTACAATTTGAGTGCACAAACAAATAGCCTACAAAGGATCCAACAAAATCAGGCCAGGTACATCCCTAGCCTGCCTAGTATAGGCCTCACTCGAGGTTGCCTAACTCCAAACTAAATTGGCATTCAGCGTACACAGGCCCAAAAAGGGGATCTAGCTTCAAAAGTTTAAAATAATGTAAATATTCCAAAAAATACCAAAACTGTTCAGGGATGGCCCACAGGGGGTGATGAACCATGAAAACCTCTGGCTTGGAGATAAGTCCGACACAAAATGTTTACAAATGCTGGTATTTATTTCAAAAGAATAGCACAAAAGAACACCAAAATAGACAATAAGAATTTGCCTAAATTGCAATCCAAGGCATTCAAGACCTGATACAAATCTTCAAGCAAAACAAAAAAACAATACACAAGATAATGTTCTCCCCTTAAATGACAATCAATGCAATAGCTGAAGGATTCATTGCCACCCTCTCTATAAAAAGGCTGAGGACAGTCCTTTAACTGTGTTGTCAGGATGGCCTCGGCTCTTGGTGTCCCATCCACAAAATGCAAGGGACACAGAAGAATATGTAATATATAGAGACTAAATAATAATTAAATAGAACAATGGTAACAAAAATATCTCTCTGTTATATAAAAAAATCCTGGGACAAGACGAAACTTTATAGCCTGGGACAAGACGAGACTTTTTCAGAGAGATAATTTCATGTCCTGTGAGATGAGTCTTTGTGCCACGAGATTTAACCACGCCTGGGGCCGGAAATAACAGACAAAGAGTAGATGACAAAGTAGAACGTCGTAAAGAATTCAAAAATGTTGGCGCAATACACATGCAGAGCAGGTTAGAGATAATGAATGTACTAAAATTTGAAAGTTTCAAAAAATGATAGTAAAGCGCATTAGCGCAACCAAATGGAAATTATTACTCGCTGAAAGAACGGAACAGCAAAAAGAGATTGAATATGTGGACATAGGTGATATGACAGAAGTATGTAGATATTGTTCGGCGGTGACTTGTACATCGTCTAATTTGTGTTCCCATCAGGGAAAAGTACTGTTTCTTCCCAATGAAGAGGCATATCAACAAGAAATAAAAGATTGGTTATTTGGTGAAAGTGAAATCCACAAACACTACAGGCAAAATATCTGAATCTGCAATAATCTGTTCGCATCATTCAATGCTCAAAATGTAGATTTACATGATTCAGGACCATACGCTATGAGAATCTGTGGTCCTGCAACAATTAAAGCTACTACAAGTTTAATTTCAAAGAAACCACAATTTGGTCAAGTTTATCTTTTCGATCACAGATAAGCGATGCAACACTGAATCAAAACAGTTAAACGATCGGACGAATTAGAAATTATACAGCCAATAACGGATACAAATCCATACTTTTAAAAGTATTGCACTTTACACAAAATGTATCTGAAAAACACAGACAAAGAAGTTTTCTTGGATTTCTATATGAGATAATTCCAACTCCCACGAGACAAGACTTTGTGCCAAGAGATCTAACGATGCCCGAGGCTGGAAGTAAAAGACAAAGAGTAGACGACAAAGTAGAATGTCATAAAAAGGTTCAAAAAAGGTTGGCGTGATGAAAGTACTAAATTTCAAAAGTCTCAAAAAAATGACAGTAAAGATCGCATTATCGCTAACAAATGAAAATTATTACTCGGGGAAATAACGGAACAGCGAAAAGAGATCAAATATATGGACATAGGTGATATGACAGAAGTATGTAGCTATTGTACAGATTTAAACTTTAAGTCAGAGACTTGTAGATTGTCTAATTCGTGTTCCCATCAGGGAAAAGTACTGTTTCTTCCCAATGAAGAGGGCTATCCACGAGAATTAAAAGATTTGGTGTTTGATGAAAGTAAAATCCACATACGTGAGCAGCAAAGACGTGAAGTGGCTGGCGTGTATCGCAGGCTGGGAGGTTGGCGAGCGAAGCAAGCAGAGGGCAAAGCCCTCTAGTATAAGTATAAAAAACACATGAAAACTAATATTATCATCTTGCCTAGCTTAGGTACAGTCTGTCTGCAAAAAACAAACGATGAAAATGTGCTTTTCAAAAACGGATATGCTGTAACTGCACCATACTCTTGCTAAGTATCCCTTTATTTTTTTTTTCATTATTATGATTCCAGGCATACATTTCTTTCATTCAATTTCTGACTTTCCTTCCACAACCCCTAAAGTCGTGCATGTTAAAGTGGCACCCTTTAGTGGAATGGTGCCCTGTCCAGGTTGAGTTCATGCCTAAGTAGCACAAAAATGGCCCCTGCATCCCTGAGCTGGATGAAACTGGTTTAACAAAAGCATTTAATGTTAAATGTGTTCCAGCAGTAAAAGGCTCTATAATTGATTTCTGAAGTTTAAAACAGGTGTGGCTCCAGGACAAGTTGGAAGGATTTAATCTGCGAGCGCTCCTAAGAACTGCTAACAAATCCCTCCGGCAGTACAAGAGTTTATTCCGTGGGAAAATTATTATTATTACTATTACATTTTTGGCCAACGTCTTTATCCAAGATGACGTCCTATATCAGATTACACTGCAACTCTTTCCAATTTTTTTTTTACAATTCGCAAGGTTGGTTAAGTCAGGGTTACACCGCTAGTCAGAGGCGGAAGTGAATCAGTAACCACTGTCTTAGCCACCACCTCCCGCAGTGCTTTGAAATGATCCCACCATACAAAGGGTGAGTTCCACCATCCCTGTAAAAAAGTCTTTATGCCTCTAATTAGTTTTGATTCACACAATAACGTCACCTGGCCAAGTCACCATGCGGCGTGCAGAGATGTTTGCCTCTGCCTGTTACTGGCAGCCGGCTTATGGTCTCGGAGAAACATATTGACAAGCCAACACTGAAAACCAAGTGTGGGATTCCCTTCTTATTGTTAGTGCTAATACTGTGCACTATTTTGTTTTAATGCAATTATAGATCTGCCGGGGTCATATATGACCAACATGTTTGTTTTTTTTATTTCAAATGTGGAAAAAAAGTATTGCTACTACCTCAGATTCTGTTCAGTTATATCTTTTTTTATTGTTTTTCTATAAATCTTTGACGTGCCTGAGTCAAATATGAGCACATTTAAAAGAGAAACAATAAATAAACATTACTTGTTTTTCAATACATTCATGTTGGTTTAGAATTAGTCATTACCTGCTACTTACTGGCTGCTGAAAATGTCTGGCCCGGCTAAATATCTTGGTTTGAAAATCTGGCCTAACTTAATTTGTAATTGAACAGCCCTGTGCTACGGTGACGGCTGCATCTATGGATACCCACAGAGCATGTTGGGAGCTGGAGTCCCGTCGGTCAGCCCTGTTGCGTTCAGTGAGAACTGCCATGGGCACAGACTTCATGGGATTTCCAGCTAACCCAGAAGAGCTTCAGAGGAACAGTGTCATGACACCGGAAGTACTCCCAGGTCCTGAATAAAGGAAGCTGCTCTACTTCAGCCATGAGAGTCAGAGTCGGGAGAGCAGCTGGACGACACTTGCCAGGAAGAAGTGGAGAAGAGAAGAGAAAGAAGAGAGAAGGTACATTCTGGTATTGTGTTGTATTATACACAGTGAGAGAGAGAGACCTGACAAGGGTCTGGGGTGCTGTTGTGCCCCCAACTGGCCACAGCAGATACACTTCCAGGTTCATCATTAATGTTTTTCCTCATTAAACCACCACACTAACTGTAATAGGCTTGTGAACTACTAACTAGGGGTCCAAAGGATTCTTTTAGGGATCTGGGACTCTCCAGGACTCATTGTCTATTATTTGCTGTTGTGGTAAAGCTAAGTATCCAAAAAACTAGAAAAGAGGATTTATATCAAATAATTCAGACAAACTGGGTTAAAGGAAGTAGAAAGATACATGATTAGAAACAGGAGCTCAAATCAAATTGGAGGACAGCAAAATCTAATGACTAAAACCTAAAAATGTAATTTCAAGAAACCAAACCAAAATTAGAATCTTGAAATCCCTAACCAAGAGTTAAATGGTAGAAAAAGTAACCGTGAGGTTGTTTTTGAATTATCCGAAAGCTTGGAGAAGGCCACCATCTTAAATAGTGTTACTATATAGCAATCACGCATTGCGATGCCAAGAAATACGAGGTGGAAATGATCATTAGTGATACTACACTATGGCTGCAGCCAAGCAAAGCAAGAGGCAGCTGTAATTAAAACCATTTCCAAAATGATGTCATCATAATAACGATAAAATTAATAAGAAATCAAATGAAGCAACAAATTAACAAAAATTAATTTACAGGTTGAAAAACCAGAATTCACAATTTTTATATTCTACTCATGTCACAAGACTGTGGAAGACATTGGAGTAAAAATATCATTGAACTACAAATTTGATCTTGAAATCTCAACAATTGGCAAACACCTTAATACCTGTAACCTCCTTAGCGTCATATGTACCCCTGCAAAAATGAGCCAAAAATGTTGAATTGTTTTCAACAGAAATGTTATTACGGGTAACAGAGACATGTAAATAACAAACGTCAATGTGATCACAGTAGGAAAGGTCTGTCCAAGTGTCCACAGGTGGTAGATTTAGTACTCGTTCTTCTTCATGTGATGTGTGTTGTGCACAGCCCAGCATCACAAGCGGGACAATCGAAGTGTGTTTCTCTGCACACTTTTCTTATAGCATTTTTCTGTTGCTTGAACATGAGAGGGTAAAATGTCAGTGCCTGATCTCACAATCAACATGCCCCTTGTGTTACTGTAGGCTATAACAGCACAAGACTTCATGACTTCCAAATTTCTCCTGGCACCAACATTGACAATTGCTGTACAGTAATCCCTCCTCGATCGCGGGGGTTGCATTCCAGACGCCCCCGCGATAGGTGAAAATCCACGAAGTAGAAACCATATGTTTGTATGGTTATTTTTATATATTTTAAGCCCTTATAAACTCTCCCACACTGTTTATAAATATTCCCTGCACAGTTATACAGCATAAACCCTTTGTATTCTCTTAGATATTAGGTAAGATTCATTGAAATTATGTATGTAAACACACTGTTTATATACAGTAAAACCTAAATATTATTTTAAAGATATCGAGTGTCTCCGATATCACATATGTTACCGCCATTACGATAGACAGGCCACCAGCAATAAATACGTCCAATGCAAGAAAAATAGTATACAGTAAATGTGTGTACAGTGACACTAAACGTACGTACATGTACTAAGCACTGTAAGTAGAAAATTAATTATGGTTACTCACCAACAATGACACGATGACTTGTCCGATAACAATGAGTTTTATTTTACTGCACAACAAAGGAGAGCGTTACAGCCCTTAAAGGAGCCACTTCAGGCGATTGTGTAGCACTGCCGTTGTTCTTTTTCTGTCAGTCTTCAATCCAAATCCCTAAAGCAGATTCCATCCAGACTACCGCCTTATTACATCCATCACAAATCGTTTTGCACCCTGGTTAAAAGGACACTGCAGCCGTAGATCTTATATTCCTTTCCTACTTTTTAAATAAAAAGAATCGTAGCCTCATTTATGCTGTAATGGCATCCTACAGCGGTGTAGATTTTCCCTTCCTTCAACAAATACAAAACATTTACCTTATCGGCAATCGTTAGCATCTTCCGTTGGCGCTTGGGCACGGCCCCTGAACAAGTAGCAGGAGCAGATCGTTTTGGAGCCATAATGAAGGGCTTGACTACGCACAAAGATAAACACAAAAGAGCACTAATAGTTAACTCTTTACACAGCGAAACACGTTGATGCTGAATGAGCGAGACGAGACTTCCTTGTTAACACTGCATTCAGCACACAGGAACTTAACTGCGTGCTCTGATTGGTTAGCTTCTCAGTCAGGAGAACTTAACTGCGTGCTCTGATTGGTTAGCTTCTCAGTCATCCACCAACAGCGTCACTTGTATGAAATCAACTGGACAAACCAACTGAGGAAGCATGTACAGGAAGTAAAAAGACCCATTGTCCGCAGAACCCGCGAAGCAGTGAAAAATCCGCGTTATATATTTATTTATGCTTACATATAAAATCCGCGATAGAGTGAAGCCGCGAAAGTCGAAGCGCGATATAGCGAGGGATTACTGTATTGCGAACACTGCTTAGGGGGGCAAACATCTTTATTGTCCTTCCACTTGATCACAATTATTTTGCTACGCAGTTACTTGCAAAACAGTAAAGTTTCACACAACCAAATTCATCAGGCAAATCACGATATTCCGATCGTACAGTGCCATATGCATCACTTTAATTATCAATGTGAACGTCTGATGACCAATTCACACTGTCATCACTGTCGCTTGATTCAAGCAATAGTTCAGTTACCGTTTGTTCTAAAACTGGACTTACAGCTTCTTGTTTACACACCAATGTGTTTCAATTCAAGGCTCCACCCCACTTATGAATATTGATGAGTTAGTTACCATAGAGTGGCAGAAAGCATACAAAAATGAATGATTTTTTACAACATGATGTTATTTCAGGCTTAACTCTTTAAGAAACAATGCAATATTCTGTCAAAAAAGGTTACGAACAGGTTACCCCAAATAATACTCTGGGTTAGTTGGTTTTACATAGAATTTTTATTTATGTTTTTGTCAATTGATTAGCTGTATTATTTGCCCTGTGAGTCTGTATCTTTGTTTCCAAGTTTCTGCTGCTTATGAATCTGAATTTCCCCATGGGATTAAAACAGTTAATCGAATCGAATCGAATCCCAAGACAAAATCACACTTAGGGTTAATGCTAAGGTGGTTAAAAGAAGTTGTGGTCTAAACAAACCAACAAGTAGAAATCCCTTACTGTAAATGTCAGGTTCTGTAGAACACAATTTCTTCTGTTACGATTGATGTACAATGTTACATTTTTGCACAATTTTTGAAATCTATTTTGGCTTACATTATGTGCAATTAAATGTTTTTTGAGCCGCAGAATTAATTTCCCGAGTTTTGTTTTCTGATGGTTCCAATTCTTCTGACATCTTGCTTTCCACCATGTCCTGTTAAGTTTACTTTTCATTGTATGGAAGGCCTGTGAAATTGGATTAAAATTGGGTGACTGGCTTGGCTATTTATGAATTATCTATTTTTTAGCTTTGACAGACTCCTGTGTTTTGTTAGCAGCATGTTTGGATAAATAACTTTTTGTAGGATGAAGTGCCGTCCACTGAGTTTGGGTGCATTTACTGGAACTTGAGCAGATCAGACTGATTATATAAAGTCAGTGTCAGAATATATAAAGTCAAAACTTGATTATATAAAGTCAGAGTTAGAATATATAAAGTCAGCGTCGGAATATATAACTTCATTCCTGAATATATAAATTTAAAGCCAGATTATATTGATATTGATTGAAACAATGCAGGCACGTTTTCAGGAAACTCAATGAGTTCCTAATACAACGTAATGAAATAAGTTAACAAAAACATATTCAGAAAAATATTTTTAAAAAACCACGGTTCAGTTAATTCATTCAAAATGATGTATGTGCCCGGCATTTTGAACACTATGTTTATTTATTCTTTTTGTATGGGTGTATTGTTGGACGAACCTTACAAGCCCGATCGACTCTGGGTGGCTTCTGTTGAAGTTTACCTTTCACTAGTACGAGTGAAATGACAAGCACGGAAATTTTATATATTCGGGAATGATTTTATATATTCCAACGCTGACTTTATATAATCAGGCTTTGACTTTATATATTCGGGAGTGACTTTATATATTCCGTCGCTCACTTTATATAATCAGGTTTTGGTGTTATATATTCAGAACACTGACTTTATATATTCCAAAAATCATTATATTTGCCTGTTTGGCACCCCATAATATATATACACACACATACACATATACATATATATACTCAGCAAAAAAAGAAACGTCCCTTTTTCAGGACTGTGTATTTCAACAATAATGTTTTCAAAATCCAACTAACTTTACAGATCTTCATTGTAAAGGGTTTAAACAATGTTTTCCATGCATGTTCAATTAACCATAATCAATTAATTAACATGCACCTGTGGAATGGTCGTTAAGACCTTAACAGCTTACAGAAAGTAGGCATTTAAGGTCACAGTTCTAAAAACGCAGGACACTAAAGAGACTTGTCTACCGACTGTGAAAAACACCCAAAGAAAGATGCCCAGGGTCCCTGCTCATCTGCGTGAACGTGCATTAGGCATGAGGACTGCTGATGTGGCTAGGGCAATAAATTGCCATGTCCGCACTGTGAGACGCCTAAGACAGCGCTACAGGGAGACAGGAAGGACAGCTGATCATCCTCGCAGTGGAAGAGCCCGGATCTCAATCCCATTGAGCACGTCTGGGACCTGTTGGATCGCAGGGGGAGGGCTAGGGCCATTCCTCCCAGAAATGTCCAGGAACTTGCAGGTGCCTTGGTGGAAGAGTGGGGTAACATCTCACAGCAAGAACTGACAAATCTGGTCCAGTCCATGAGGAGGAGATGCACTGCAGTACTTCAAGCAGCTGGTGGCCACACCAGATACTGACTGGTACTTTTGATTTTGAGCCTCCCTTCATTCAGGGACACATTGTGAAACATTTTTAGTTTATGTCTTATGGTGTTGACTCTTTTAGTGTTCATACAAATATTTACACATTAAGTTTACTGAAAGTAAAAACAGTTGAAAGTCAGAGGACGTTTCTTTTTTTGCTGAGTATATATATATATATATAATTGCGCAACAAATTAAAAGGAACAATTTGAAAACACATCAGATTTGCTACCGATATGGACTAGGTAATGGAAATGAAAATGATCAATGCACAGAGGGCTGAATTCAAAGACACCCCGAAATTCAAAGTGACAAAGTGATGAGGCAGGCAGGTTCTTCAATTGTGCCAAAATTTAATTTGTAGCAACTCCAAATCGTACTCAGTAGTTTGTATAGCCCTGGCGTGCTTGTATGCATGCCTGACAAGGTCATAATGAGACAATGGATGGTGTCCTGGGGGATCTCCTCTCAGATCTGGACCAGGGCATCTTTGAGCTCCTGGACAGTCTGAGGCGTCAGATGGACCAAAACATAATGTCACACCCAGAGGTGTTCTATTGGATTTAGGTCAGGTGAGTGAGTGTGGTGGCCAGTCAATGGTATCAATTCCTTCATCCTCCAGGAACTGCCTGCATACTCTCGCCACATGAGGCTGGGCATTGTGGTGCACCAGGAGGAACCCAGGTGCCACTGTACCAACATAGGGTCTGACAATGGGTCCATGGTTTCATTCCGATACCTAATGGCAGTCAAGGTGCCGTTGCCTTGCTTATAGAGGTCTGTGCGTCCCTCCATGGATATGCCTCCACAGACCATCACTGATCCACCACCAAACTGGTCATGCTAAACGATGTTACAGGCAGCATAACGTTCTCCACGGCTTGTCCAAACCCTTTCACATCTGTCACATGTGCTCAGAATGAACCTGCTCTCATCTGTGAAAAGCACAGGTTGCCAGTGTTGGTCCTGCCAATTATGGTATTCTATGGCAAATGCCAGATGAGCACTATGGTGCCCACTACTGGATGTCGGGCCCTCAAACCACCCTCATGAAGTCTGTTTCTGACTGTTTGGTCAGAAACATTCACACCAGCGGCCTGCTGTAGGACATTTTGTAGGCTCTGGCAGTGCTCATCCTGTTCCTACTTGCCCAAAGTAGTAGACACCAGTGGGTCCTGCTGATGGGTTAAGGACCTTCTACGATGTGCCCTGTCCAGCTATCCTAGAGGAACTGCCTGTCTCCTGGAATCTCCTCCATGCCCTTGAGACTATGCTGGGAGACACAGCAAACCTTCTGCAATGGCACATATTGATGTGCTATCCTGGAGAAGTTGGACTCATGTCACCAGTAGTGACACTGACCGTGGCCAAATACAAAATGAGTGACAAAACAAATATGTCAGTGGCCTCCCTCCACCAGTTAAACCATTCATTCCTGTTTTGGGGGTCGTCTCATTGTTGCCCCTCTACTGCCCCTGTTGTTCATTTCATTAAACTGATTAACAAGCCCCTCTGCTACTGAACTGAGCACATCAACAAGTTTCACTGACTTGATGCTCTACTCTCATTCAAAAATGCTCCTTTAATTTTTGAGCAGTTTATTCAGTATATGTGTGTAATTTTCTCATTTAACGTGTGAGCCCCTTTTTGTAGAACTTGGTTCAGCCGCACCACATCATTTGCAGTTTTGCACCAAATGGTCCATAGTAGATCCAGCAATGGTGCCCCCATTTCCCTTGATGCCCTGGGCATGTGCTTATTCTGTTTAATGGTTAATCCAGCCCTGTGCCAGCATGTCTGTCTCACTGCTTTTGATGGTTTTTTTTTTGGATTTCTTCCTGCCCTGTGCCATCCTGGTAGTGATGGTGTCCTTGCTCCTGATGACCTTTTGCCAACCATTTAGTCTTTTACACTATTTTAGGAAGAAACTCTCATCCATCTATTTGTGGCCAAAATTTAAAATGCACACAGTTCATAATGAAAGACTTTCTGAAAACGGCCATCCTGCCTCCAAACCTATAGACTGTACTTTGCCACGAATTATATGAAATTACCTTCTACAATGGGTAAAAAAACATAAATGAAAAAGGCCTCAATAAGAAATGCGTGGGAAAAATATTGACTGTACAGTCATTGGTCTTGTAAAGCTGTTTAACCGCGTTTAGCACTGCTTGGGTAGATGAAACATCAGCTGCAACACCGGGAGCAGCCCTGAGCAGGACGGCAGCACATTTACGGGGCACACAAACTGTTATGCTTGCTGAAGCAAAAAGGATAGAATAATGGAAGCTGATCAGTTAGACTAGATGTCAATACAAGCCATAAAGTCATCATTGAGGTCTGGCCAACCTTTTGCCAATCCTGAAAAAACAGAAAAAGGGGTCTCGAGAGCACTAATGGTAAGCAATAACAATCATGTGATGATTTCTTTTGATTTATCCTCAAACTTGCATAAGCTTGCAAACTTTGGAAGCGCACATTGCGAACCTTTTATCCTATTGGGACGGCGACGTCACCTCCCGGGGTTGTTGCATAGTAGTGATGAGTGAATGCCATTGAGTTTGATTCATCTCGATTTTAACGAATATTCAGAAAGCTTCAGGAATTAAGCCAGACTCAGTGAGAAGCACTGAAGTCAATGAGGAAGAAGAGAAACTGAACCTGTGTAGTACAGATTAAAATGGTGCAATGGTCATTTAAGGATCTCTGGGGGCTAAGGAAGCATCTGACAACCAGGACCAAATACCAGTGGATCTGCCAACCATGCAGGACCAATTATTGTGGCCAGAAATGCGAGTTGAGGTATAAGGCAGCAGTGCTAACCACTGCACCACACAACAAAAGATGGAATGAATACCACAAACAAGATACAAAAATTGCCCATACTAGCAATAAGTAAAATCTATACAGTACATATGCTGGGGGCTCTGCCCCCTGCTCACTTTGCTCACCGACCCCCGGGCAGGCGCTACACAATAGTCACGTCACGGCTCTGCTGCTCGCGTATGGGAAAGCGAATGTACAATTTAAACAGATTGTTATTTTCATGAGAATTGTTACTTATGCATAATAGAACTAACTATTTTACATTACAGCGAGTAATTAACCATATTAAAAAATAGAAAACATAATAAATTGAAAGAAAATTATGTTTCATGTTGCGTTAGAGGTATTCGTTGCGTTATAAGTTTTCATTCTGTTTGGCTTTGAAATTAGCACGCAAATACTTTTTAAACTTACACTTTTACTGTATCATTTTTTGAATTAACTTTTCATTAATATCACATTGAATTTTGATTCCGTGTTTGAAGTTACATTGTGACAACGCAACGTATAACCCCATGAGTAAATATCGTTTCTTTCTCTCCAATAAATACACCGACTTTTTTTAAGTGTTTCTCCCTGTGATTTGTTAATTGTCAACGGGAAACTCTAAACATTTTAATACGAATGGCAAATCAAGATCTCCTTTGGTGTCTAATGTTATCCCCTGATGATATACTACATTACCTTTCTTGTCGCCTGTTAAAATTTTATATGTCAGAATTGTTCGACCGATTTTGAATACAACTAATCTTAATCTATTCCTTAGCCCATCACTCAGACATAAATTACACAGTAACATTACGATACATCCTTCTTTCAACAGTAATTCGGCCGGTGGAAGACCGGATGGTGTTAATGGGTATAGATATTCAGTCAGTACATCAGTCATTATCCAACCCACTATATCCTAACTACAGGGTCATGGGGTCTGCTGGAGCCAATCCCAGCCAACAAGGCAGGAAATAAACCCTGGACAGGGTGCCAGCCCACCACAGGAAACACACACACACACCCCGATTAGGGACAATTTAGAATCGCCAATGCACCCAACCTGCATGTCTTTAGACCGTGGGAGGAAACCCATACAGACATGGGGAGAACATGCAAACTCCACGCAGGGAGGACCTGGGAAGCGAACCCAGGTCTCCTTACCACTACCACTGCACCACGGTACCACCGTCAGTCAGTCATTATCCAACCCAACATATAGGGCGGAGTGGTGTCTCTGAGGCTAAGGATCTGCGCTGGTATCCCGAAGGTTGCCGGTTTGAATCTCCGTCACTGCCAAAAGAGATCCTACTCTGCTGGGCCTTTGAGCAAGGCCCTTAACCTGTAATTGCTCCAGGGGCGCTGTACAATGGCTGACCCTGTGCTCTGACTCCAAGGGGTATGCGAAAACTAACAAATTCCTAATACAAGAAATGATATAAGGTGAAATAAAGACCAAAGAAAAAAAACCTACTATATCCTAACACAGGATCACAGGGGCCTGCCGGTGCCAATCCAAGCCAACACAGGGCGCAATGCAGGAAACAAACCCCGGGCAGGGCACCAGCCCACCGCAGAGTTGTAGATGTTCTTCAGGATATTGCAAATTGATGTTTTCATCTTCCACACCATCACCACCAACTGTTTCAGCGTAGTGTACAGATACGCATTTAGCCAATTTGCCATGTAACTGATCGACAGTTTTCATATTAATTCATTTGACTTCATCGTTTTTCAGTGCTAGGATTGCCCATCTACTCATTTCTTATATTGATAATCCATCCATTATCCAACCCGCTATATCCTAACACAGGGTCACAGGGGGCCGCTGGAGTCAATCCTAGCCAAAACAGGGCGCAAGGCAGGGCTCCAGCCCACCGCAGGGCACACACACACACACCACCCCTACACACCAAGCACACACCAGGGACAATTTAGGATCGCCAAAGCACCTAACCTGCATGTCTTTGGACTGTGGGAGGAAAACCACGTAGACACGGAGAGAACATGCAAACTCCATAACCCTTCGGGATGAAATTCTTTAATAAGATTTGAGCATAATAAGTCTGCTTTTATTGGGAATTTAAAGTGTAATAGAGAGGTATATACTGGGTGAGTAAAAGTAGGTTGACAGTTGTCTGTAGGGAAAAAGACAATCAGGTCATGACTGTTACATTAGCTTTATTAACTTTATCAACTCAAAAGAATGTCACAGGGCACCTAGGTAGAATCCCCTAAGTGCTCAAATTGCTGACTTTGCTTACTCAAAACTCTAAACTTACTTTAGCCTGCCACCCAGGAGGACCCAGTAAGTGCCCAGGAAGAAGGACAGGCATTCCAGCCAGGATAAATGAGGATTTCTTGTCTGGTCAGGAAGCCATAATGGAAGGATGGCCAGACTGCGGACACTACCCAGCTGGGGTGCAGTGCTAACACAACTGTGCTAGAAACTTGCCACACAGTCTCTAAATTTGATATGCCCAGTGATTTTCATTTTGGAAATGTAACTTAGAATTTTGCTAATGCTATGCTTATTAGATGTGACTCCAGTAAATTGGTCCTTTGTTCGAAACACTCCAAGTACCCCTGATGTAAAGACACAACTCTGGGCCATGATGGAAGTCTCAGTACAAAGCACTTCGACATGCCAGCCTTTAAAATCTGTCCCGGGCTCTGTCACTAGCCAGGCCTTTTCCCCTGCTGGTTGCCCCCGCCCCTTCCATCTGGGTCTGTTGCTATGCAACACTGATCACTGCACAGTCACATGATAGGAAGAGCAAAAAACATAAGAGAGGAGCCCAGATGTTGGCATTGCTCTATCAGTGCTCACTACTGTGCTAATGCAAAACTTTTTAACCTTCTCTGGTGCTTTTGTTCCTTTAATTTTTTTTGGATCTTCTTCCTTATATTTTTAGATTGCATTATTGTCTTCTACCTTTTTCTTTTTGAATTAATAGTCTATTTTTTGGCCTGTTTTTCAACTGCGTCTTCAACTTTTATCTTGAGCCTTTTGGATAAGTTGGGCTTCCGCTATCTTTACCTGACCGTCTGATTATTTGTTGAGCACTTTTGGATTACAAATCGAAACAGTGAACTACAGATGTTATTATCTGTTGTAAGAGCTAATCTTAGAAAACTAATGTTTGATATTAAATTCATATGTTTGCTTTCTATAGAATAGCTTAGCTTTATCTGTAGAACAGAGAGTTAAATAAGCCAGTTAGGAAACAGTCTTACTGCTAGCGTGGATGGTTAGATGTGTTTGCCAAAAGCAGATGGCATACAGTTTTCTGACCGTGTTTAATTCGCGTAACATGCCTCAAGTGCGACTGTATGACCAAACTTAGAGAAAAGCAACAAGATACATGAGCCTTAAAGAGAACTTTTCTTAAACAAGAACTTTTCCTTTCTTTAATACCAATTTTCCCTCTATTTTTGTGTGAACTGTTTTGCTTTGAAGTTTTACTAAAACTAAAATATTTTGTTTGCGGTGGGCTGGCACCCAGCCTGGGGTTTGTTTCCTGCCTTGCGCCTTATGTTAGCTGGGATTGGATCCAGCAGACCCCCGTGACCCTGTCGCTAGGATATAGCGGGTTGGATAATGGATGGATAGATAAAATATTTTGTGAGTGGCACAGTGGGTAGTGCTGCTGCCTCACAGTTGGGAGACCTGGGTTCGCTTCCCAGGTCTTCCCTATGTGGAGTTTGCATGTTCTCCCTGTGTCTGTGTAGGTTTCCTCCAGGTGCTCCAGTTTCCTCCCACAGTCCAAAGACATGCAGGTTAGGTGTATTGGTGATCCTAAATTGTCCCTAGCATGTGCTTGGTGTGTGACCTGGGGTGGGCTAACCCACTGCCCGGGGTTTGTTTCCTGCCTTGCGCGCTGGGATTGGCTCCAGCGGACCCCTGTGACCCTGTAATTAGGATATGGATGGATAAAATATTTTCTCTATAAAATTATTTAAACATGCATCACACTGGTGCTTGAATCATCCTATGAAGCAAACTAAAAGCTGCAGAACTTTAGTAACTTTGGATAAACGCAGCTACATTTGTTATGCCTCCTCTTCTATAAGCACATCCTGCTCTTCATTCAAATTATGGTCAGCTATGACATTGTTTTGTTATCCATCATCCTAGCGCAGCTGTCTCATCTAAGGAAGCACAACTGGTGGGACTGCATTAAGATGGCAACTGCATCTCCGACCTTGTCGGGTTGTAGCGGTCTCACAAATATGGTTTGCCGGACAAATGCATTTGCACATATTTCTTTGGGGCGTTTCTTATACTGTATTTTGTATTGCTGCATTCCAGATGTCAGAGCTGAGAGTGACGTCATACCCCAGTTGACTGCATTCTAGTAAAACATTCGGAAAACCAATATGGATGTGTCTAGGAAAACCTTTGTTGTGTTTGCTCCATTGGAATAAATAGCAGTTGATAACAACACATCGTGTGGTATTTTGTGTATCCAAGTTCCGTAGAAACATTTCCACAGAAAGAAGTTGGACTGTACTGTGTGTGCGTCCAATTTAATGAGACACA
The DNA here is from genome assembly GCF_016835505.1 of Polypterus senegalus. NCBI lineage: Eukaryota > Metazoa > Chordata > Cladistia > Polypteriformes > Polypteridae > Polypterus > Polypterus senegalus. The sequence continues at coordinate 289,175,157 of NC_053156.1, forward strand.
AATAGACAGAATTGTTAATCATCTTCTTCTTCTTCTTGTTTCAGCTGCTCCCGTTAATAAACTCTATAATACTGCAGCTCTCACTAAAGTTTGTGGTGTACTGTATGTCACCATTTTGGATTGACGTCATGATCTGAGGGTCTGATAAACACGGACTTGTCAGGCCAACCCCAAGTTTCCGAGTTGAGGAAATCAGAAACTCTGAATTTCCACTTCGAATGGAGCACAGCATATGCTTTGAAGAATTTGCCTTATCTATGCCCTTAAGGGAATTACCCAGCATGATTTGGGAAAGGTCCTGTTTGGGCTGATGGGTGGTGGAAGAACTAATAATAACAAGGAAGTGGATGGTGGCAAAAAAAAAGGAGAAAGTCGCAAAGTCAGCAAGGAACCGAGTTACACAAAAGTCCATCCTGAAGAATAAAAGTGTCCTGAAGAAACAGGAGTGTGTTAAAAGGAGAGGAAAATGAAAGAAGAGGACTTTTTTTTTGGTTCCTTCTACAATAAGTACCTCTTTGGACGCTTGTGTGAAAGTCTGTGTCGGACTCTCTGGTAGACAAATAACTTCAGCCTTGCTGGAGACTTCTTACAATCCACCAAAAATGAGGAGCGTGTTTCTCATAATCTTGTCATTGCTATTTCTGTTTTTTTATGCTTTGGTCTACAGAGTACTTGTTACGGAGAAGGTAATCCTCATTTTGTTGTCCTACAAGTATATTGAATTTGTGTCCTTCAATACATCGTTGTTCTCGTAAGATTATGGTATTGAATGTGTAATCTTTTTCAGGACATGGTGTTTGGAGTAATTTAGGGCTTAGTATTCACCTGAGTTCCTGAAGCTTTTTAGGAAAACATACGTATATCAGTATTACCGTATTTACTCGCGTACCACGCGCCCTCGTCTAAGAATCGCACCCTAATTTTTACAAAGAAAATCACGAAAATCATTTTGCCCCGTGTATGACACGCGTTGTGATTGTATAGGAAGCATTTAGAGAGAGAGGGGGAGAGCGCGAGCAAGCAAGCGAGAGAGAGAGCACGAGTGCATGAGCGAGAGAGAGAGAGAGCGCGAGCAAGTGAGCGAGAGAGAGAGCGTGAGCAAGTGAGTGAGAGAGAGAGCACGAGCAAGCGAGGAGAGAGCGCGAGCAAGCGAGCGAGAGAGAGCGCGAGCAAGTGAGCGAGAGAGAGAGAGAGCGCGAGCAAGTGAGCGAGAGAGAGAGCACGAGTGCATGAGCGAGAGAGAGAGAGCGCGAGCAAGTGAGCGAGAGAGAGAGCACGAGCAAGCGAGCGAGAGAGAGCGCGAGCAAGCGAGGAGAGAGAGCGCGAGCAAGTGAGCGAGAGAGAGAGAGAGCGAGCAAGTGAGCGAGAGAGAGAGCACGAGTGCACAAGCGAGAGAGAGAGCGCGAGCAAGTGAGCGAGAGAGAGAGCACGAGTGCACGAGCAAAAGAGAGAGGGCGAGCAAGCAAGTGAGCCCAGGCAGAAGAAGTAAACTTTACAGAATTACATTTCCTTGTGTATGACGTGCACCTGATTTTGTAATGCTAATTTTCAGGAAAAAATGGTACACGCGTAAATATGGTAATTGTCCTTTATGTGAATCGGGATGTTTTCCAAGTGTGCAAGAGGCATTACCAGGTGGTGCATATAAATTTGACAAAGAAGATACTCCAGCAAAGCACTGGACTAAAATCCACTGCCTATTGCTCCTCCATCTACAGACCTTAATTAGGCAAATAAATTGCAGTCAGTGAAATTTAACATTTCAAAGCTGGTACTTAGCCCCAAAAGTCCAAAGTGGACTTCTTTCTATCCCCCATGTGATGTGAAGGAAGTTGCAACACATCTGACATGAGAGTGCGGCAGCTCTTTTCCGTGATGTGTGTTGCGGCTCACATGCAGCAGGGCCATTTCAGATCACTTACATGCTTAAGGAAGATACTGAGCTCCTTATTGCTCTGTGGGTTGATGGTGGCTTCGATGACTGGGAGGAAGATGTTCTCCAGCATTTTCCCAAAGTGAGGCACAAAATTCTTGGCTCTGAAAATGTCACTGAAAATAAATACATAAATAAATAAATCAACACACATGATAATTGATTGATTCCATCCTCAATCCATCTAAAGCTTTTACTTCTCAAACATGGCTGTTAGATATAGAGGTGAATACTCCAGTCAGCTCTTCTTTCTTGTCTTTTGCAGACTGCTAATTGTTAAAACTACTTTAATGTTTACATTTTTTCCTCAGATTAATTAGCAATTTCATTTTTCTTTAGATTTCTCCACACTGCTGACTATCTATGAGCCTGCATGAGTCACATCATGTCACGTCTATTGTCCTGCATAGAAAGTACGAGGGACGTTCAAAATGTTTCCGCACTTTTTTTTAACTCTATTTATTAAGAATTTCAAAAACTTTTCCACATGGTCACCTTCCTTTGCGATGCAATTTTCCCAGTGCCACACCAACTTCTTACTACCCAATTACTACTCCTCCCTCCTTCACTGTTTCCAACGAAAACATAAAAGTGCAGAAACTTCTCTTCAGCTGACAAATATATAAATACATAAGAGGTGTGATCAAAAAGTATGGTGAATGTTGATGCAGAGCACCATCCAAGAGCAACGTAAAACAATTCAGTGCCGGTTCTGACGTGTCCATCCTATAGCCGAGTTTGTGACCAGTTTCAACTGGCTTGATACTGTCAGTCGATGGTGAGCCAATGTTGAGTTCAAGTGGGTTTTTCAAGTTTCTCGTTAATAATGGACATCGAGCAACGCATTAACAAGAAATTTTGTTTCAAATTGCAAAAAGCTCAGGAAACCCATCAGATGTTTACATCGGTTTATGGTGACACTGTAGCGACAATTAAGACTGTTTACAAGTGGTGTGATCGATTTCATAATGGGTCTGACTCAGTTGAAGACGAGAAAAGATCAGGATGTCCTTCAACGTCAATAACCGTTGAAAATGTTGAAACGGTTTCATTCTTCATCGTGACAACACATCCCTTCTAGTACGACAATTTCTGTCGAATAAACACATTACGCTGTGTCCGCATCCACCTTATTCGCCAGATCTGGCACCGTGCACCGAGATCTGGCTGTTCCCTAAATTGAAAATGACCATGAAAGGCAAACAATTTCAATCCATTGAGGACATCCAGGCAGCCACGACAGCGCAACGAAAGACACTCTTGAAGGAAAACTTCCAGAACTGCTTCACAAAGTGGCAGGAGCGTTGGGATAAGCGCATTCGAAGTGGAGGAGAGTATTTTGAGGGTGACTAGTACTTGTAAATCTTTTACTGCAATAAACGTTAATTTTTTTAAATATTCACCCTATTTTTTGATCACACCTCGTACATGCATGCATACAAACTTGTAGTTGGAAATCCACAGAGGAAGAAAATGAGCCACGTATCTTAAAATAGCTTTTGAATACTGCCAGGATTCATCATCAGAGGAAAATGATTAAACGTACAGGAATCCAAGGACGTATATAGAAAAGAAGAAGGGGAAGGTAGGTGGATTGTGGGGGGTGAATGAGATGGGGTTCGGAGGGAGACTTATTCACATACAAGTTTGACCGGACACACATTTAAATGGAATTCAGTGCAGATAAAATTCAAGACTAATACTAAAGTGCCAGAGAACTGGCTGAAACGTAAATATCCAATGAAAACGCCATTAACAGACATTTGGACATGAACTCAGCATGTGCAGGCTTGAAAAGAAGAACATGCAAGTAATAAATAAGACTTTATGACCAATACCCTCCGAACTCCAGCTCATCAATAACCCCCCTCAACATCCACCTCCCCTCTCCTCCTTATTTACTATATATTGCCTTGGATTCCTGTAAGTCTAATCATTTCCTTCTGATGACGATACCTGATAGGTTGTCAAAAGCTTAGGAATAAAAAAACCATTTTAAGATACGTGATTCATTTTCTCCCTTTGTGGATTTCCAGACACAAATAAGCAAACTGTATCACAGACCTTTGCTTCCATTCATACATACATACATAAATAAGCAGTATACATGGCATGCAAATTTATATAACATTTGTTCTTAAGACTGACCATTCAGCAACCTTATGACTCGTAGGTAAATACTGTCGCTGAATCTACTGCTGTGAGTGCCAATAGTCCTGCGTGGTTAGGTAGGATTTAGTCTCATGTATACATCTGGAGTCAACCAGGAGTTAATTGTGCTTAAAACTGGGAGGGGATAATTGGTCAGCTCACCGAATGTCACATTTCTAAACCAATCCAATGTCTTGTGAAGGCGGGGCTCAAAGTAGGGCTGCGAAGATCAGAGGTGCTTTGTTATTCTAGTCCGACATATAGCAAGCGTCTGTTTACAATAAACTGTCTACAGTCAGAATGCCTCCTAAAAAACCTATTAGACATGTAAATGTGTGTTGCGTGTGTAGAGAGCACATTGCACATTTTATAAATAAAAGTTATCTGTTGCAAGGGGCGGCAGCATAGTGGCCCAGTGCTAGTGCTGCTGCCTCACAGTATGAAGACCAGGGTTCGCGTGCATGTTCTCCCCGTACTCCGAGTACACCAGTTTCCTCCCATAGTCCAAAGACATGCAGGTTAGGTGGATTGTCGATCCTAAATTGGTCCTATTGTGCAGTTGGGGGGTGTGAATTATTATTCATGGTGGCTCTAAAATCCATACTAACCTACTCTCTCTTCTGTTCCTTTTCTGGTTTTCTGTGGTGGCGATCTGCACCACCATCACCACCTGATCAAAGCACCGTGATGTCCCTACATTGACGGATTAAAGGCATCATCAAATTCTTCCATGGGAACCCTGAATACCATGAGGACTGATGGAGGTCATTGATGTTAGGTAGAATGCCTAGAGGGGGCTGGGTGGTCTCGTGGCCTTGGAACTCCTGCAGATTTTATTTTTTTCTCCAGCCGTCTGGAGTTTTTTTGCTTTTTTTTGTCCTCCCTGGCCATCGGACCTTCCTTTTATTCTATGTTAATTAGTGTTGCCTTATTTTAGTTCTTATTTATTTTGGGTTTTTTTTTCTCTTTCTTCATCATGTAAAGCACTTATTTGTATGAAAATCCAAATGGGGTTTACTGGAGCCAATCCCTGCCAACACAGGGTGCAAGGCAGGAAACAAACCCTGGGCAGGGCGCCAGCCCACCGCAGGGCACACACACACACACACACACCAAGGACACACTAGGGACAATTTAGAATCGCCAATGCACCTAACCTGCATGTCTTTGGACTGTGGGAGGAAACCGGAGCACCCGGAGGAAACCAACACGGACACGGGGAGAACATGCAAACTCCACGCAGGGAGGACCCGGGAAGCGCCACCGTGCCGCCCTTGTATGAAAATGTGCTATATAAATAAATGTTGTTGCTGTTGGATGTTGTGTTCGTCCTGTGATAGACTGGCAATCTATCCAGATAGGCTCCAGCATTCCCCTGTGACCCTGTTCGGGGCTAAGCATTTTAGAAAATGACTGACTGACTCTTGCAGGGGAAAAACCCTTCAGTGACATCAGATTATACATTTGACGGCACCAATGGACGAGTGGTAAACGTGAACAATGCTTTGTCGCACGTGCTGGGTGTTCAGCATTACGATGATAGTGTTGGCGTCGATGTGAGCTTGAAAGAATTGTCAGCCATATTCATGAAAATATGAGCTGCAAAATATGCAAACAGTGTGTCACACTCCATGAAGAGGACTGTCATTAAGAGAACAGAGAACAAAGAGCCACTGGAGATGCAGATTTTGTACTCCAGACACCCGAATTAACAAATCTGCCTAACAACAGCAGTAGACTCACAGATGAGGCTGCACAACATCCACCTTCTAACTACACAGATGACGAAAGAAATATAACATTACCATCTAATTGGAAATGCAAACCTGCCGTAACAAAATAGCCGCAGCATTTTAACACGTTGTATATCCACAGATAACCATGCCCATCTAAACTCTGTTTGCTTTTATTATGTCATATCATGGAGCAATAGCTAAAATGACAAAAAGATATCATAGCAAGCAGAGGTAACTTCTCAAATGTGTGCAGCCCAGTAGCTGTGGTGGTCCACGTGCGTCTGTCTGTCTCCACTGTCGCAGCGCTCATTACAAAGCGCAAATTAATTATTAGGTTACCTCAGTTACCTTGTGCTATTGACCTCAGGAGAGAATAACATCTTTTAATTTCCTATTTTTCTCTCAGCGTCAAGTCTTTTGTTCCTGCCTTACACTCTGCTAGCTGGGTAAGCTCCAGCACCCCCCAAATTCATAGTCTGGATTAGGTGGGTTAGAAATGACACGGCAAACTTTACATTTATTAAAATAATTTACTTCAGAATTAGCTTTACTAGTCTTACACGAGTTAAAAATAAAAAGCCCACCCCACCAATACGATTCATTTCTCTTAAGGGAAACGTACTAAATTCTAGGGATCTGGATCATCCACTTCAGGTTTGGCGAGTGAACCCGGTGCTTGTTGAACCATCCGGAGAGCTTGGTCCACTCCTCAGTCGAGCGCCCATAGATGGAAAGTCGGGGTTCAGCGTATTGGTATTTTGCATCCTCCAGGTCAGAGGCCACTTCCTGTAATGAAAAGCAGAGGATGAATAAGGAGCTCCATTTCTATTTTTGGTTATTTGTTTCAATGGCATTCATCTGCCGGTAATCACCTGTCCGCTGCTTCACTTGTACAAAGTAGGAAAACAGACTGTTGGATTGTTGACCAAAAATCTTGGGAGCCCTAACAGGGAGCCTCTTTATTTTCAATCTTTCTTGTCAGCATTAAACAGGGTGGCCTGATTGGCATCCCGATATTCTGTGGGAGTCATTCATTCCTTTCTGTCACTCGACCACAAGTGCGATTTGCCACTCACTGATTCTTTGTTTGCATTTTGGTTCTGGTGGTCGCTTTTTCATGCCTTTTTGGTTTGCAGTCTCCAGCCTGTTTATCTCAACTACTCTTTGCCTTGTCCTTCTGATTATGACATTTCCCTTCATAACGAAAGAATTATTGGCTAGCCCAGGGGTCCTCAATCACGGTCCTGGAGAGCCGCAGTGGCTGCAGGTTTTTGCTCCAACCCAGTTGCTTAATAAAAAGCACTTCTGCTTCACTTTAGTGATTTTGAGCCCTTATTGCTTCATTTTGTCTTAAACAGCTATTTTAATTGCTCCTTATTATCAATAACATGCAAATGACAAGAGAGAGCAGCATTTCTCCATTTAGCTTATTTCCATTTACACCTGTGTGTGTATTTATCTGCACTACTGGGTTGAATTAAATACTTGGAAGAAAAATGAAGAGAAAAAAGTGAAGGACTGAGAATTACTCGTCCATTTTAGCCTTCAAATCATTTGCATGATAGAAAGGGAAAGAAAATCTAGGATATGAGAATGACCTGACATAGCAGAGTTCATTTAATTTCATAGCTTGTTAGTGCTTTATTGGCAAGAATTGCTTTCTAATTAAGCAACCGGGTCAGAACAAAAACCTGCAGCCACTGCGGCTCTCCAGGACTGGGATTGAGGACCCTAAATAATAAAAACCATCATTTAAAAACTGCAATTTGTGTTTACTTGTGTTATATTTGACTAATGGTTAAATGTGTTTGATGATCAGAAACATTTTGTGTGACAAACATTCAAAAGAATAAGAAATCAGGAAGGGGGCAAATAGTTTTTCACACCACTGTACATACATATATACAGTCCCGATCAAAAGTTTAAGACCACTTGAAAAATGGCAAAAAATCATATTTTTCATGGTTGGATCTTAACAAGGTTCCAAGTAGAGCTTCAACATGCAATAAGAAGAAATGGGAGTGAGGCAGAACATTTGTTGAGCATTCAATTAATTGAAAATAACGATTAAATTGAAATAGGCTGTTTTACAGCTGATCAAGATTTTAGGACCACATGCCTTTAAAAGGCCAAATCTGTGCAAAGATGTGGATTCATTGTCATTTTCTGTCAGGTAGTCACACGTTCTGATGGCAAAGGCAAAAAAACTCTCCTTTTTTGAACGTGGTTGTTGAACTGCATAAGCAGGGTCTCTGACAGCGCGCCATCGCTGCGGAGGTGGGACGCAGTAAGACAGTCATTTGTAATTTCTTAAATGATCCTGAGGGTTATGGAACAAAAAATTAAAGTGGAAGACCCAAAAAAATTTCACCAGCACTGAGCCGGAGAATCCAATTGGCTGTCCGTCAAGACACTGGACGATCCTCGAGCCAAATTAAGGCCGTTACTGGTGCTGACTGCAGCCCCATAACCATCAGACGGCATCTGAGACTGAAGGGCTTCAAAAACAAAAAACGTCTTCAAAGACCTCGTCTCCTTGAACGCCTTAAGAACTGCTCGTTTGGACTTTGAAAGAGAGCACCAAACATGGGACATTCAAAGGTGGAAGAAAGTTTTATTCTCTGATGAGAAAAAATTTAACCTTGATGGTCCTGATGGTTTCTAACGCTACTGGCATGACAAGCAGATCCCACCTGAAGTGGAACAATGGAGCTTCAGGAAGTGCAGGGGCGTCAAACGGCCGCTGGCTATGTCCAGATGTTGTAGAGAGCATTCCTCATGACTGAGGGCCCTCGTCTGGGTTTTTCAACAGGACAACGCTACAGTACACAATGCCCGCAGGACAAGGGACTTCTTCCAGGAGAATAACATCACTCTTTTGGCCCATCCTGCTTGTTCCCCTGATCGAAATCCAATTGAGAACCTTAGTGGATGGATGGCAAGGGAAGTTTACAAAAATGGACAACAGTTCCAGACAGTAGATGCTCTTCGTGCGGCCGTCTTCACCACTTGGAGAAATGTTCCCACTTACCTCATGGAAACGCTTGCATCAAGCATGCCGCAACAAATTTTTGAAGTGATCAACAACAACGGTGAAGCTACTCAGTACTGAGTTCATGTTTGGAAGTTTGATTTCTGTTTTGGGGGGGTTTACGGGTTTTTTTGGAGGTGTGGTCCTAAACTTTTGATCAGCTGTAAAACAGCCTGTTTCAGTTTAATCGTTGTTTTCATTAAATTGCATGCTCAAAAAATGTTTTGTCTCACTCCCATTTCTTCTTGTTGCATGTTGAAGCTCTACTTGGAACCTTGTTAAGATTCAACCATTAAAAATATGATTTTTTGCCATTTTTCAAGTGGTCTTAAACTTTTGATCGGGACTGTATATATATATATATATATATATATATATATATATATATACATACATATACACATATATATATATATACATATATATACACATATACATATATATATATACATACATATATATACACACATATACATATATATGTATATACATACATATATACATGTATATATATATTGTGAGAAAGGCGCTATATAGCGCCCGACCCGACACAGACTACACAGAGGCACTTGTTCACACTCAAAGGGCTTTTTATTTTTTTCTTCAGCTGTGTGACATGCCTTCCCCGTGCCACACAACCCAAACACAGTCCAAAGCACCAAATACACAAAAACCAAACACTTTCCTGCTCCACCACTCCTCCCAGGCAACCTCGTCCTCTTCCTCCCGATTCTGGCCTCGAGTGGAGGTGGCTGGCCCTTTTTATATCCCACCCAGAAGAGTTCCAATTTGGTTGACCAGCTGGTCCTAATTGCCCTTCCGGGTGGGGCTGAGAATTCAAGCAGCTAGGCTGCGAGGTCCCTACAGCCCCCCCTAGCGGCCACCCGAGCCCCGAACCAGGCTGCGGACTGCAGGTGGTTGGGGAATCACCGTCCGCCATGGAGGCTGCCACCAAGCGTCCCGGGGGAGGTACTGAAGTGTCCATGGTGGCTCCCCCGGAATATACACAACAGGGGCGTCCCGGCCGGGCATGGGACCCGGCTGTCCGTCACAATATATATATATACATATATAGATACATATATATACATATATAGATACATATATATACATATATAGATACATATATATACATATATATATATATATACACACATATATACACACATATATACACATATATATAGTAACCACAAGGTGGTGCCACTGAGCCCCAAACCTCACACACAGTATTACATATAACGAGTCCTGGTTCAGATAAAGGTATTTATTTGCCAACAGCATGTGTTCAGTAATTATCAGACAAAAGATCAATCTCACATACAATAAATAATCAATTGCTTCCCTCCTTCCTTTCTCCAAGTGGGTGTCACTCACTGCCTTCCAACACTGACTCCTTAAGGTAAGGCCATTGGCTTCTTTGACCATTTGACCATCCTGAATTTGACCCAGGAACTGTTACCTGTATCATGCACAAGCCGTCCAGTGCACTTCTGGGTCGTGTGGAAAGCAGGACAGTCTTCCTTCAACAGTTCCCTCTATTGGCACCTCAAGGGCCTTATATATAAATATACTTACTAGTACTTACATTAAATAGAACCAGTGACGGCTTACAATATTTATTTATTTAATTATACACATAAATAAAATTATTATTATTATTATTATTATTACCAGTAACGGCGTACTGCACGATAACGTGCAGTGAATACACTTGACTTGATCATTTCTAGTTCTCATCCTCTTTCTCTGTACGATCACCATTCGTTTGCTCAGAGGTTGATGCGCTTGCTGCTTCCTGAGCAGCTCTTCTTTTCTCCACCCTAGCGGCCCGCTGCTTCTCTTCTTCCGTCAGCATCTTTTCATGTTAAAAGTGATTAAGTCAGTGTTTGTGTTGCAATTAATTTTTCACTTAACCTGGCACTTAAGTCTTCAATCAGCCTCAAGAATGATTTAAGATATGAAGAAGTAGGGGAAGTGACAGTTAAGGTGGTAGGAAATGAGAACGGCACCCGTACGCATGCGCCACACGGTCGCCCTGCTGCGTGCTGCCAGGAGTTGATTCTATAATAAAATAAAAAGAGTAATAAAAATCATCACCCGATAGCGGATAATAGACGTCACGTAGTATATGTGTACCAAATTTCAGGTCAATAGGTCAAACGGTTTGAGAGCTACATGGGATTTAAAATCCTGGACAGACAAACGAACAGCCACGGTAGCGTATTATATAAAAAGATGACGTAATGTGGAATTAAACTCACAGATCACAGTGGCTACAGCTGATGGACTTAATGTTCATCCCGTTAAATATGACACACTTGGTACATCCAGCTGACTTAGAAGTCTCACAATTAACGCAGAGCCACTGATTCGGCCATCCCAGGACATAAATGTTGTGGATTTTAAGACGCCCCTGCGTACCGTTGGCGTTATGCTTGGGGTTGTTTTATTGGAAAACAAGATAATGACCCCAAACATACTGCTAAGGCAACAAACACAGTTTTTCAAAGCTCAAAAACTGAAAATCCTTGAATAGCCGAGCCAGTCACTCAATTTAAATCCAATTGAGCAGGCCTTCCATACACTGAAGAGAGAACTTAATGGGAGTAGCCCCCCGAAAAAAGCAGGAGCTCAAGATGGCTGCATTAGAGGCTTGGCAGAGCACCAGCAGAGAAGACCCTCATCACCTGGTGGTGTCTATGAATCGCAGACGTCAAGCAGTCACTGCATGTAAGGGATATGTGATAAATATGACGGCTTTAATGGACCTGCCATTGCTGGTGCCCTGAAATGGGGGGACCGCGTAGAAAAAGTGTTGTCATTTCTCTAATGGTGGGACCAAAATGTCTGCAAATCCCTTTAAACGAAAGTCTGCAGTGTGCACCTTAGTTGTGTCTGGATTGTTTGATTTGTAATTTTAAACTGCGGAGCAGAGAGGGAAATCGAGGACAAATGTGTCTTTGACCCAAACATCATGGAGGACACTGTTATGTAGAAGTTTAAACGAGACAAGTTTTTACTTTATGTCATCTGTCAATTGGTGATGTGCCCGGAGAAGACAGCAGGAGCTTTGCTACGTTTCTCGAACGTATTTTTTTTTTTTTTTCTCAGAATAATAGGAATAGTCAGCCAGAGAAGTTTATATTGTCTTCATTGTGTGCCTGATTAATCAAAATTAAGGGAATGAAGGAAAAATTATGCACGGTCACCCTTCAAAGCAAGGACTGTCACTTTAGAAACTCCATTTTGTGAACAGCTATTAGCGAGATATATTTGTGAAAGCTAGGGAGGCTGCGTCATTTTTATATAAATGTAGGTACCCTTTGAGTTCTTTTAAAACTAGGATTATATGTCAATAAATAAACAGACATATGACCACATACAGCAATCTGGCACCCTTCATGCCATTACACGTCCCACTACGACGACTCCCGACAGTAAATTCTTTGAACGTCTGTTTTGTTCTTGCCATTTATTAGCTTTTACCAGCAGATTGTATCACTGCAATAAACCCGTCTTTGAAGTTTTCTATTTTTCCACGGCTGAGACATAATAAATCCGACTCCTGACTCCCATTGTTTAAAGGAAAGGCACAAACAGGAGAGTTTTGATGAGAATTCCTGTTTATGACCAACAAGAACCCCCTCCCCTTTTTTTTATTGTAAAGCTGTTTACTTTATAAATGTATTTCAGCTGTCAAGAACTTTTTCTGAACATGTGTTTTAGTTTTCTAAGGGTTTCCGAACAGAAAATGGACTTTTCTGAATATTTTTACTTTATACTTTAGAAGGGTGGCACGGTGGCGCAGTAGAAGAGCTGCTGCCTCACAGTAAAGAGACGAGGGATTGCGTCCCGGGTCCTCCCTGCGTGGAGTCTGCAAGGTCTTTCCGTGTTTCCTCCACGTACTCAGGTTTCCTTCCACATGCAGGTTAAGTGAATTGGTGATCCTAAATTGGCCATAGATCAATATGCAGACAAAGATGATCTGCTGTGGCAACCTCTAACGGGAGCAGCCGAAAGGAGAAGAAGTCTGTAGTGTGTATGTGTGTGTGTGTGTGCGTGCGTTCACCCTGCCCTATCCACAGTTTGGTCCTGCCTTGCACCTTATGCTACCTGGGATAGGTTCCAGTAGACCCCCTGTTCAGGACTAAGAGAGGAGAGACAGGTTGGGGTGCAAGCGCTAATAGCACGTTGCTGCACCCACCACATGAAGTAACCACCTGGACTGGGACCCGAGTGCAGCGGGTGACACCTCAGCACTACACTGGGACAGTGAGAGGTTTTTGATGGTGGCTGGAGTGCCAGTCTCGTCACCAACCCCCAAGTTTTCTCTGTAGGTTGGAGAACCTGCTTGCAGGGCTGGATGGAGATGAACGTCATACCCAGGACTAAGCAAGTTGGAAAATGACAGAATGAATGACTACTGTTAGAGAATCGCAAATGCGAATTTTTATTAAAGCTCGATTGTCGCAGTTTCTACGAGTCCAGTACTGTGGCTCCTCTGCTATGATGCCGTGTTCTGTTGCTAGGGGCGTGGTCCTGGAAGTTGTGTCACGTGACTGCACTGCATGTGAAGTTGAGGTCACATGATGAAACTTCTTTTCCTTTTCAGTTTAAGCAAAAAGAGATTAAGAGGAGACCTGACTGAAGTGTTTAAAATGATGACGTGAATTAGTGCAGTGGATCGAGATGCTGACTTTAAAATGAGTTCATCAAGAACACGGGGACACAGCTGGAAACTTGTTAAGGGGAAATTTCGCTCAAATATTGGGAAGTTTTTCTTCACGCATTAAGTAAGTGTGCCACTAGATGGCACTATACCAGCACTTAACCTGGCACAGACAGGCACACTTACACAAGTTCGCGCTTTTTCTTTTCTTCTTTTCCAATTCAGCACAGCACACAGGGCACAAATCACCACAATGATGATTCAGTCCTTTTACTTTCCTTTACTTTGTTTGTTTGCTTCTTTCTCTTTCTTTCTTTCTTGAGCCACCTTTACTCCTCTCTCGCAAGCTCCATCCTCTGCCACCCGACTCCGGCTCCCTGAATGGAGTGAGGCGGCCCCTTTTATAGTGATCCCTGATGTGCTCCAGGTGCTCCCTGATGGCCTTCCTGCAGCACTTCTGGTGGGGTGGAAGTGCTGCTTACCATGGCTTCTGAACATCTGAGTCCCCACAAGGTTGAGCTTCCAAGCTCTGTTCCCATGGCCCCAACGCCCACCAGGGTGACTGCCTTCTTGTGTTCTAGGGGAGGTACTGCTCCTCTCCCGGTCCTTCTATCCTCCGGGCGTCCTGACTGGGCATGAGCCTCAGACCGTCCGCCACATAAGTGACCAAGTAGAGTGGTAGACAGTGAGACTGTCTAGCCACCCTACCATAAATTCCGGATTGATGGAGCATTGCTGAGATGGTCAACCCTGTGACAGGTTCTCTCATCTCAGCAGATGACTTCTGAAGCTCTGTTAGAGTGACCCCCTGACCAGACCCTTCTTGTCCCATTATTCAGTCACATTACCTGCATTGTGAGGGAGCGTCAGTTACAGCACTACGGCCATGTGACGCGATTCCCATGAGGGTGATCCAGCTTGCAGAATTCTCATTGTTGAGGACCCGAATGGCTGGACCAGGCCAAGGGGACACCCACGTAACACCTGGCTGCGGCAGAGAGATGCTAAATTCTGGAGGGTGGGACTGGACCGTGTGTCTGCCTGGGGGGGTTGCCAACCAGAATCCTGAGCTTTGTCGTCATGTGCTGGGTGCAGCAACAAGCTGTACCAGTGTATGATCTCCAACCTGACTTGACCTGATTTACCAATCAAATCTTTCCCAGATGACTGTTTGTTTTTTTTAATTCGCCCCAATAATCCATACATTTAATCTAAAGACAGTTATAGAATTCTCTACTAATAAAATGTAAAGTTAAATCAGAATGTCTGCTCTGGAATTAAATGTATTTGAAGAAAACACTGCCAATATATGACTTTGTTTCTTGCTGCCCTCTGCTGGTGACTTCAAAGCATAACATTGTCCCAAAATTCATGACTAGCAATAGCTGAGTTATTAATATACAGACATAAAGATGAAGTAAAAAAAAAAATATCAAAAACTCCTACAGCATAACATGGGGGAAGAGACTGGATAACCTATTGGTCAAGTTAAGTCAAGTTTATTGTCCTGTGTATAAATGATGATGAAACTCTTACTTGCATGTCTCCTCGGAACAACGCAATACAAAAAAATAAATACAACTGAATAATTAAATAAACTGTGTACATAGCATGCAACATAGGGAACAGGTGGTACATTTTCTCTCACCTTGATTATAGTTGCAAAGTACTCTCCATCAAGGAAGTTGTCTGTTTTTAAGTAGAGATCACGTAGTTCACTGGCACCCACGGGGTTGTATTTGGAATTGAACTTATCAAATCTCTGAAAGGTCTGCCTGCCCTGTAGAAACCAAAAGGAATGCGATTATAGCACATCAGGATACTGAGTACGATTACGCTTGGTGCTTAAGACACACTTTTTACATTCAATGTAACAATCAAAGAAATCAGTGAGCATACATGTCCACCCCAGGATGCTTACTTAGCAGGGTCATATATCTCTGTATTATGAAAGAAAATCTTCAGATGAGACAAGACTATTGCGGAGGGATTTTTTCAAGTTGGTAAAGGGGGTCCCACCCTCCTCTCAATCATTTCCGGTTACCGGCCCACGCCCACCGTCCTATCACCTCTCATTCGTGTGAATGCTTTTGTCAGACACGGTTCTTGTGCTCTCAGCTCTTATAAATTTTTATGTTTTCCTCGCTTTAAGTTCCCAATAAAAGAAGACTTATTATGTCCAAATGTTATTGAAGAATTTCATCCCAAAGGGTTATCAACAGAAGAAATGAGTAGACGGGCAATCCTAGTACCGAGAAACAATGAAGTCAAACAAATTAACGTGAAACTGTCGATCGGTTACACAGCAAATTGGTTAAATGTGTATCAGTAGACTAGGCTGAAACAGTTGGTGGTGATGGTGCAGAAGAGGACAACATCAACTTACAATATCGTGAAGAATATCTACAACCGTTAACACTGTCCGGTCTCCCACCGTACGAAATACTGTTGAAAGAAGGACGTATCGTAATGTTACTGTGTAATTTATGTCTGAGTGATGGGCTATGCAATAGGACAAGACTAGTTGTATTGAAAATTGGTCGAACAATTCTAACATTAACAGGCGACAAGAAAGGTAATGTAGTACATCTTCAGGGATAACATGAGACACCAAAGGAGATCTTGATATACCATTCATATTACAAAGTAAAACATTTACAGTTTCCCGTTAGAATAATTGTTGCTATGACAGTTAACAAATCACAGGGACAAACATTCGAAAAAGTCGGTTTATTTATTAGAGAGAAAGAAATGATATTGACTCAGGGGCAGTTATACGTTGCTTTGTCACGATGTAACACCAAACACAGAATCAAAATTAAATGCGATATTGAAGAAAAGTAAATTCCAAATATTGTTTTTACTAAAGTTTTACAGTAAAAGGGTAAGTTTAAAAATATCTGCGTGATAATTTCAAAGGCAAACAGAACAAAAACGTATAACGCAACGACTACCTCTAACACAACATGAGACATAATTTTCTTTCATTTCATTACGTTTTAATATTTTTTACTATGGTTAATTACTCGCTGCAAAATAGTTTAGTTCTAGTATGCATATCTAACAATTCCCATGAAAATAACAGTCTGTTTAAATTGTTCATCTGCTTCTTCATAAGCGAACGGCAGAGCAGTGGGCAGAGCCCCCTAGTATTTTATATAAAGCAGACTGTAACAATCTTGCGGTCTTCCATCCTTCCATTATCCAACCCGCTATATCCTAACTACAGGGTCACGGGGGTCTGCTGGAGCCAATCCCAGCCAGCACAGGGCACAAGGCAGGAAATAAAACCCGGGCAGGGTGCCAGCCCAACGCAGGGAGCGCACACACACACACCCACTAGGGACAATTTAGAATTGCCAATGCACCTAACCTGCATGTCGTTGTATATATATATATATATATATATATATATATATCTCAGTTGACACTTAGTAACCACAAGGGGGTGCCAGAGAGCCCCATACAGAGCAACACAGTCCACAATATAAGATTATAAATATTATAATGAAGAGTTTTTATTCCACAAAGCACCTTCCAATGAACACTTCTCCAACAATTAACCTCAATCTTATATATAAAGCAGACTGTAACAATCCTGCTGTCTTGTATGTATGTTATCATCTGATTGATGCTTGGAACGTTTCTGGTGTGCTCCATAAAAGCAATCGACAGTTTTATCATGAAAAATCCATTATATTATTTGTTTATCGTTTAATATTTGTTTTTGTTAACTATATTTTCATCTTGCATTATTCTTATTGTAACAATGTTGTAGTCGTATTAGAATTAAATCAACCTAATAATAATATTCATTTAATTGGCTTTTTTTTTCCGTCATCAAAAATTCTGCATGTAAAAACTTATTACTACACCATAAAATGAAAATTCATCTGTCAAGTTGTGTTTTTTAATTATATTTTTTTATAATCCAGTTGATGCTTGTAATGTTTCTGGTGAGCTCCGTAAAAGCAACCGACAATTTTTTTAATGAAAAATCCATAGTATTATTTGTTTGTCATTTAATATTTGTTTTTGTTAAGTATATTTTCATCTTGCATTATTCTTATTGTAACAATGTTGTAGTCGTAATAGAATTAAATCAACCTAATAATAATATTCATTTAATTGACATTTTTTTTTACATCGTCAAAAACTCTGCATGTAAAAAATTATTACTACACCACAAAACAAAATTTAATCTGTCAAGTTGTGTTTTTTTAATTATATTTTTCTCAAACAATTTTAAAAAACCCTTTATTTTTCTCCCGGGTAACACCATGTGTTTCAGCTAGTTACATATATACCAGAATAGCACCCAAATAATTAATGTGCTTCCAATGCTTTGATTATGGTGTGTTTGGAGATAGAGTGATAGAATGGCACTCTTAAAATTATACAGATATTATATAATTAGCTATTAAATAATTAGAAGACTCTAGACGAGAACAGGCCATTCAGCCCAACAAAACTCACCAGTCTTATCCACTTAATTCCTCTAAAATAATATCAAATCAAGTTTTGAAGGTCCCTAAAGTCTTTCTGTCTACCACTCTACTTGATCGCTTAGTCCAAGTGTCTATCGTTCTTTGTGTAAGTTAAAACTTCCTAAGGTTTGTGTGAAATTTATCCTTAACAAGTTTCCAACAGTATCCCCTTGTTCTTGATGAACTCATTTTAAAGTCACCGTCTTGATCCACTGGACTAATTCACGCTATAATTTTAAACCCTTCAGTCAGGTCTCCTCTTAATCTCCTTCTGCTTAAACTAAAAAGGCTCAGCTCTCTTAATCTTTCCTCATAACTCATCCCCTGTAGTCCTCTAATCAGCCCAGTCACTCTTCTCTGGACCTTTTCTAGTGCTGTTATGTCCTTTTTGTAGCCTGGAGACCCAAACTGGACCCAGTACTCCAGATGAGGCCTCACCAGTGTGTTATAAAGACTGAGCAGAACCTCCTGTGACTTGTACTCCACACATCAAGGCGCTATATAACCTGACATTCTGTGAGCCTTCTTAATGGCTTCTCAACACTGTCTGGCAGTTGATAGCTTAGAGTCCACTATGACTCCTAAATCCTTCTCATAAGGCATACTCTCGATTTTCCAACTGCCCATTTTGTTTTTAGACTTCGCATTTTTACATCCTACATGTAATTCTTTGCATTTACTGACATTAAATTTCATCTGCCACAGATCTGCCCAAGCCTGCCTGCTCTCCAAATCCCTCTGTGATGATTGAATGAATTTGAGAATATCTGCCAATCCACCTATCTTGGTATCATCTGTAAACGTAACCAGCTTGTTCTTTATATTCCTATCCAAATCATGTATTTATATTAAAAATAGCAGCAACCCCAGCACTGACCTCTGCTGGTCACCACTCTTAATGTCAGCCAATTCTGATTTGGTTCCTCGCACCCTCATCTCCCTCTGCTTCCTGTGTCTGAGCCAATTCGGCATCTACACACCATACCATGAACTGCCATTTCTTTTAGTTTGATGCCCACCCACTCAAGTGGCACCTCATCAAATGCTTTCTGAAAGCCACAACAAATAATATCATATGCAGCGCTCTGGTCACATCCTTTTGTTTCTTTCTCATTGAATTCCAGCATGTTCATAAAACAGGAGCTCCCTTTCCTGAATCCATGCTGACTGTTCACATTGTTCATTAAAACTCCTGTCCTTGCCAGGTGTTGCTCAATCTTTCCCTTAATAATTCCTTCCATTAATATTCCTGTGATGCACATTAAGCTTACTTATAGTTGCTTGGATCTGCCTGGTCACCCTTTTTTTTTCACAATGGGACAATATTTGCCATTTTCCGGTCCTTTGGAATTTCCCTAGTGACTTATTAAAAATATGCGTCAAGGGTTTACATACTGTATGTACTCACTAACCTCCTTAAGAACTTAAATATTATCTGGTCCTGGAGATTTGTTTGATTTCAGCCTCTTTAATCTGAGTAGCACTTCTCCCTCTACAATTTCCAAATCACTCAGCACTTCCTTAGTAGTCCCTGTTATTGGTGGGAGGTTATCAACTTCCTCACATGTGAAGACCTCAAAATAATGCGAGTTTAGAGTGTCCGCTATTTCAATGTCTGTATTGTTTTAATTTCCTTTACTATTCCTGTGTGACTGTTCTTTTACTACTAAAATACTGAAAGAATCTCTTTGGGTCGTCTTTTGCCTTATCTGCTATGTTTCTGTCTAACTGCCTTTTGGCTTCCTAATATCCTTCTTAATGGTTGCCCTCATACACCTCACGATTCACACTGCACTTATTAACCTTATACGCCTTATTCATCTGTTTTTTTCCTTTACAGCTTCTTTATCAACTCTTTATTAAAACTCTTGTTTTAAGTTTCCTACAAATTCAAAATTTAGGTCCTATATTATATGTTATATATTTTTAAACCTGTTCCACTGCTCCTCGACTGTCTCCACACTTACAAGCTTCTCCCAGTCCATCCTCTTTAGACTTGCCATATCTGCTCAAAATTTGCCCTACCAAAGTTGAACTTAACAGATTTAGTCTTTACATCTGCACTCTGAGAATTGTAAGTGCACTACTTACTGCTGATACTATCCGCTGTGGCATTGCTTAAACTGGCTATGAACTTCCTACTGTTAAACAGGGCATTGTCTTGGAATCTTTTGATCTTGTCTCACTTTCACAGTTAAAAAGAACGATTGACACCCTTAAACCAGCTCCCAGCCCTCTCGATATTGTACCACCACACCTCGTAGTGGAAGCCTTTGATGTTTTGGGTCCATCTTTACTATCCATTATCAATGGTTCTATTAGTGCGGGTGTTGTGCCCTCATTTTTTAAACAGGCTGCGGTGCGTCCCTGTCTAAAAAAGGCAGAATTAGATCCTGGAGTTTTAACCAATTTTCGCCCGATCTCCCAACTGCCATTTTTGGCTAAAATTTTAGAAAGAATTATTTATAATCAATTGGTCGATCACCGTAAATCCAGTAATTTATTTGAGATCTACCAATCTGGCTTCAGGTGTTTTCATGGTGTTGAGACGAACCTCCTGAAAGTATTCAATGACATCTCTCTTATCACCGACTCAGGTGGCGCTGCAGTCCTTGTCCTCCTTCACCTGTCCGCTGCATTTGACACTATGGACCATGAGATATTGCTGATGCGGCTTGAACATCTTGTTGGGCTTAAAGGGGCTGCTCTTAACTGGTTCAGGTCATATCTAACTGGTAGACACTTTTCAGTGACTTTAAATTCCTCTTTTTCGCCTACTGCTCCTCTTAAATGTGGTGTTCCTCAGGGATCCATTTTGGGTCCTGTTTTATTCTCTATATACCTTCACCCTATGGGAGCTTTTTTAAGGAAATTTAACATTTCTTTTCACTGCTATGCTGTTGATACTCAGGTTTATATTCCTGTCTGCAACTATGCAATAAATCAACTCCACAACTGTCTTTCTGAACTAAGATCCTGGATGGCTAGTAATTGTCTTGATCTGAATCAAAATAAAATGGAGGTGCTTATAGTGGGTCCATCAGCTAAAGCCCAAATTGGTCTTGGACTTCTCAGCTCTTTCTCTGTCTTTTGCAAACCTCAAGTCCACAATCTTGGTGTTATCTTTGACAGTAACCTCTCTCTTGAGAAACAAGTTCATTCTGTAGTCAAGAGTTGCTTTTTCCAGCTTCGTCTATTTGGTAAGATCAAGCCTTTTTTATCTCCTAGGGATCTTCAGAAAGCTACTCACGCTTTTATCTTTTCTCGCCTTGATTACTGCAACTCGCTGTATATTGGGATTAGCAAATCCCTGACACGCAGGTTACAGTTGGTCCAGAATGCTGCTGCTCACTTTCTGGTTGGGGCAAAAAAGTCTGAATGTGTTTCTCCAATATTACCTTCTTTACACTGGCTGCCTGTCAGTTTTCAAATTGATTTTAAAATCTTGTTGCTAGTTTTTAAATCTTTACATGGGCTCACTCCTCCCTATTTATCTGCATTGTGTGCTTTACACCAGCCATCCAGAGTGCTTAGATCTTCTGGTCAGTTGTCTCTTGTTGTCCCTAAGGGGGACAGACAGGGCTTTAACAGCTGCTGCTCCTCGACTCTTTACCTCGTCACATAAAGGAGTCGTCTACAATTCAAAACGAGATTAAACACTCATTTCTATTCACTTGCATTTCCATGACCTTCAGTAATACTGATGGTTTCCTCATTGTGATTATGTAACACTACATCTATTTATTTTTTATTTTATGTTCATTTATTTTATTGCTATTTATGTTAATTGTATGTTGTCTCTTATTCTATTACTGTAAAGCACTTTGGCCAGAGCATTCCTATGTCGTTTTAAATGTGCTATATAAATAAATTGACATTGACATTATTGTGTATCACTTGACGGAGGCTAATGAAGGTTCAACAGCTGAATTACTGGGCCTCTAATCTTTTTATTTTATCATTGCACTGCCTCAAGAGAGTCAGCTGAACAAGAACCACTTGAGATGGCACAGCCTAAGGTACGTGCAAAGTTTCTTAACCAGAAAATGAACCTGAATTTTTATCAAAACCCAATACGCTAATCAACAGATCAAAGTGTTAATACAGAGAAAAAAGTCTGAGAACATCAAGTATCCTAAACTACCTAAAGAATCGCACACTAAAGTCACAGAATAATAATGTATAATGTGGAAACGCACATGTCGACCTTTATATGACGGCACCGCAACCAGAACTCCAAATGGCAGCAACCATGAGTAATGAAACATGATGAATAGTGTCACACACACGTGCAAGTAGGAGGCAGCTAAAGGGCTTACATAATTGTAATAAAATATCCAACCAGGGGGCGGCGGGGTGCACTGACTGTCTATTTCAGTTCACTGCAGACCTTTTCTGGGAAATCCTGCAAGGTTCTGGCACCTCCAAAGACAAGATTTCTGTTTCCACCCCCTTTGTTGATGTCACTTCCAGTCCAGACGATGTCACTTCTGGTCCCGGGCCCTTTGAGGACGTCACTTCCTATACGGGCCTTTAAAGCCGCCATCTTTGCCACATGTAATCAGTTCTGTTTTGGTCTTGTGAATATTATATGGGTGGCTGCCCCAAACCTTTTTTATGATGTCTGGACTCAATTATTATCACAATAGCTACTAATAATAATCATGTGAAAAGAAATCTAAAATAATACACAAGGGCAAAATATGATTCAGGAATAAGAATCCTGAGAGTATCCTTACAGCATGGACATCCAGGGAGTCGACGGTCAGGTCGTAGGGATGCAGTTTCAGAGAATCAAAGACATCCTTGAGAGTCAACTTTTTACCCTTCACCTCCTGCACAACCCTCTCTGCATCCACGCGGTAGGACTTCTTGATGAAGCGGAGCAGGTGCTTCTGGTTCATGCAGGCGGCGGCATGGATGTGAGTGTCCACCTGGGGAAAATGCAAACCAGTAAAAAGGCTGTTAAGAACGTACAGCACATTTTACATTTATTTAGAGGACAATGGTGGGCTGGAGTGGAATAGCTTCCATTTTTGAACTATAGGCTGTTTTTATTATATTTGAATTATTTTGCTGAAATGAACCAGAATGAACTGAATTTACAGGACTTTAATTATAGGCATTGCAAGCATCCTTTCTCGTACGTTCTTCCTATACGGTACCAGTAATCATTCAGGGGCAACTCGGCGAAAAGACAACTCGGCAAAAGACAATTTGGCGAAAGACAACCTGGCAAAAAGACAAGTCGGCGAAAGACATTTTGACGAAGAAACAACTTGGCGATATACAACTCACCGACATCCTTTACCAGTTAGGTAATAGTTAGGTTCAAAGAGATTTTTAAATTATATTTAAATTACAACGCAATTTAAAATGTTGAAAATAAATTATATAATTGACAAGCGAATTTTATTCTGCAGATGGAACAAACTCTATCTTACATTATCTTCTGCAGCCAAAATTGCTAATGCTTTAAATAAATTGTATTGATTGTAAGCGTATGATACCGATATTTAGAATACAAAAGGTGACCTGTGAGTACGGCTTAAGGAATATCTTTACTCATAAAGTATTAAGACTCTCATAAAGTAGGTGATTTTGTGGATTTTCCGACATCCTACGTTGTCATTTAACCACTTTAACCCTAACTATTACCTAACCGTTAAAAGGATGTCACCAAATTGTCTTTTCGCCGAGTTGACTTTCACCCAGTTGCCACTGAACCACCAGTAATTTATGTATCTGGTTAGTCCCGGTTTCTTTTTCAGTTTGTTTATGACCAGAAATGGTAAATAAGCACAGATGCCACAGAACCTATTTAAATTCATTTATAACCTGGGATTGGATGAATGCCGTAAAACTAGGAATTACAGAATTAGTTTACAGCTTGAGAAAGGAAGGAGTGTGGCGGTACTTAAAAGATCAAACACTTTGATCAGAGACATTTGTCATCAGGACAAGATAACCAATCAAATACGTGCAATGGCTCATGTCCCGACACCCCACATGATCATTTTAGTGTAAATATGGCTTGTCCGAGGGACCAAATGTGGAAATGACAGAGGAAGCGATGTCAGAGATCGAGTGATCAAGCCCTACACATTCATACTTTGTCAAGAACCCATTTGCTGCAATAACAGCCTTCAGTCTTTTGGGGTAAGTGTGTCCCAGTTTTGCACATTGTTCAGGAGGGATTCTTACTCATTCTTCTTGGGAGAATTTATGAAGACCCTCTAGGTTGGTGGGATGGCGCCTCTGGACAGCAGTTTTCAAATAGTGCCACAGATTCTCAACAAGAGTTTAGATCAGGGTTTTGACTCGGCCATTCCAAAACATTTACCTGTCCGGTTTTGAGCCATTCCAGTGTTGCTATGGCGTCATGCTTAGTGTTATTGTCATGTTGAAAGATGAATCTTCTCCTGAGCAAACTGCAACAAGTTCTCCTGCAATATTGTGTGGCATTTGTGTCCATCCATTGTCTCTTCAACTCTGACAAGATTCCTAGTCCCAGCAGATCCCCATAGCGTGATGCTGCCACCACCATATTTCACTGTAGGTACGGTGTTTCTTGAGGCCTGGGCAGTGCTTGTTTTACACCTCACATACTATGCATCTTTGAAGTCTGGCCAGAAGGTTCTATTTTAGTCTCATCTGACCATCAAACCTTCTCCCACATCTTAATCTGGGTCTTTCTCATGCTTTGCAGCAAATGCCATACCTGATTTAATGTGGACCTTCTTAAGGAATGGCTTCTTTCTTGCTCCCCTCCCGTAGAGGCCTGTCTTATGGAGAGCTCTTGAAATTGTGGACCCCTGCACCTTCACTCCAGTTTCAGCCAAAGAGCATTGGAGTTTTCTGAGAGTGACGGTTGGATTTTTAGTTGACGTCCTGCTCTGATGTTCAGCCTTGTGGGCCGATCTATTCTAGTAAATCTGGGTGCTGTGATGAATCTTCTGCTTTCTGATGATGGATCCAGCAGTGCTTAACGGAACATTCAAACTCTTTGATATTGTTTGTAGCCATTTCCTGCCTTGTCCATTTCAATAATTTTCTTTCTCACATCAGCAGAATGCTTCTTTGTCTTCATTTTTGAAGTGACTGTCCAACAAAGATTAGGACCCTTACAAAGGGGGCTTTTAATATCAGAGCAATACAAAGGGCTCACAAGTAGGACCTCATTCTGTTTAATTATGAGTGTCACCTTTGTGTCGTTTGTGATTCATTTGTCATTTGTGTAAAGCTGGAGCTGCCAAAGCACAGAGGCTTACATACTTAATGCAAACACAAACTTTGGAGTTTTTCAAATTCAGGTAAACATCTGCAGAAAATGGTTTATTGTGACTTTAGAAATGTATTCTTACAGCATAAGAGATCACAATAGAAATATTGAATGGATAAATGTGTGTGCAAATATTTTATCACGAAGAAAATTAAAATGACTTTCAATGGGATTGAATACTTTTACACACCACTGTACAGTGCATCCGGAAAGTATTCACAGCGCATCACTTTTTCCACATTTTCTTATGTTACAGCCTTATTCCAAAATGGATTAAATTCATTTTTTTCCTCAGAATTCTGCACAAAACACCCCATAATGACAATGTGAAAAAAAGTTTACTTGAGGTTTTTGCAAATTTATTAAAAATAAAAAAATTGAGAACTCACATGTACATAAGTATTCACAGCCTTTGCCATGCAGCTCCAAATTGAGCTCAGATGCATCCTGTTTCCCCTGATCATCCTTGAGATGTTTCTGCAGCTTCATTGGAGTCCACCTGTGGTCAATTCAGTGGATTGGACCTGATTTGGAAAGGCACACACCTGTCTATAGAAGGTCCCACAGTTGACAGTTCATGTCAGAGCACAAACCAAGCATGAAGTCAAAGGAATTGTCTGTAGACCTCCGAGACAGGATTGTCTCGAGGCACAAATCTGGGGAAGGTTACAGAAAACTTTCTGCTGCTTTGAAGGTCCCAATGAGCACAGTGGCCGCCATCATCCGTAAGTGGAAGAAGTTCGAAACCACCAGGACTCTTCCTAGAGCTGGCCGGCCATCTAAACTGAGCAATTGGGGAGAAGGGCCTTAGTCAGGGAGGTGACCAAGAACCCGATGGTCACTCTGTCAGAGCTCCAGAGGTCCTCTGTGGAGAGAGGAGAACCTTCCAGAAGGACAACCATCTCTGCAGCAATCCACCAATCAGGCCTGTATAGTAGAGTGGCCAGACGGAAGCCACTCCTTAGTAAAAGGCACATGGCAGCCCGCCTGGAGTTTGCCAAAAGACACCTGAAGGACTCTCAGACCATGAGAAACAAAATTCTCTGGTCTGATGAGACAAAGATTGAACTCTTTGGTGTGAATGTCAGGCATCACGTTAGGAGGAAACCAGGCACCGCTCATCACCAGGCCAATACCATCCCTACAGTGAAGCATGATGGTGGCAGCATCATGATATGGGGGCAGGAACTGGGAGACTAGTCAGGATGAAGGGAAAGATGACTGCAGCAATGTACAGAGACATCTTGGATGAAAACCTGCTCCAGAGCGCTCTTGACCTCAGACTGAGGCAACGGTTCATCTTTCAGCAGGACAACGACCCTAAGCACACAGCCAAGATATCAAAGGAGTGGCTTCAGGACACCTCTGTGAATGTCCTTGAGTGGTCCAGCCAGAGCCCAGACTTGAATCTGATTGAACATCTCTAGAGAGATCTTAAAATGGCTGTGCACCGACGCTTCTCATCCAACCTGATGGAGCTTGAGAGGTGCTGCAAAGAGGAATGGGCGAAACTGGCCAAGGATAGGTGTGCCAACCTTGTGGCATCATATTCAGAAAGACTTGAGGCTGTAATTGCTGCCAAAGGTGCATCGACAAAATATTGAGCAAAGGCTGTGAATACTTCTGTACATGGGATTTCTCAGTTTTTTATTTTTAATAAATTTGCAAAAACCTCAAGTAAACTTTCACAATGTCATTATGGGGTGTTGTGTGTAGAATTCTGAGGGAAAAAATGAGCTTAATCCATTTTGGAATAAGGCTGTAACATAACAAAATGTGGAAAAAGTGATGCGCTGAGAATACTTTCTGGATGCACTGTAAATCAAGTATTTTTTTTTTAAAGAAAAGGTCCTAAATTGTGTCTGATGCACTTTGAGATAGGGACTTTGCTCAGCATGCCGGAGATGTCTGATAAAACATAGCTTTACTTCCGCCAGGTCTGCTGAGCCATTAGTCCTCGGCTATCACTCACTCGTGTGTGTATTGGTCGTTCTTAAAAGGTCAGGATTTTTATTTATGGTGTCAACACTTTCATTGCGACTGACTTTTCCCCAGATATTAATGCCGTGGCCGTACCTTCCTACAGTTGTAGAAGTCCCTGTGTGGGTTGTTCTTGAGCTCCTTCAGCTCTTCCATTTCATTGAGCATCTCATGGACATTAAACTTAGAGGAGAGGAACTTCAGCCTTCGGTGAGTGTAGGTTTTGCTGGAAAGAAAAAAAAAACATTGAATCTGTGAGAGACGGCATGTGTTCTGCCACAACAGAAAAAGACAGGCAGATGTGAAAGAGACGAGAAGACGAGAGCTCGTGTTAGGGAATCCATCATACGGGAGCCCGGGATTCCCGGACATTTTGAAACTGCTGTAATTCTCAGGAAACCGGGAACGGCCAAGCTCGCATGTATAGCGTGTAAAAGTGTAAAAATCGATCAAGAAATAACAGAGTTATAGTTGAAAATAATTAAGTGGCACGGTTTTTTGGCCCATGGCGTAGTGTGTTGCCGATTAATTCAGTCAACAACAGACCGGCAGCAGCAGTCAGTCTCCCGGCTCCCACTAAGACTGAGAGGAGTCTGCACTCTGCAGCTCACGAATGCCCGGACGGGGCAGACTTCATTGACGTCTGTCAGACAACAGCTTTGAACAGCAACTTGAAATTGCAATGCGTCAGTCTGTTGCATCCGCATTATCTGTGCCAAGGAACTTGCCATCACAGAATGATGACAAGAAACTGGATGCATCAGTAAAAGCTGAAATGGCGGTGTGTCAGAGCAACGGCAAGCGCGGGCGTTGTTTAGAACAAGTGCATCAGTATCTGATGACTGTGTCACCTACTTCAGTAGAGGCAGAGCGTGCTTTCAGAGCAGCTGGCGTACTCTACATGAAGGTTCGCTCTGGCCTGGATGAGCCCACACTCGACACATCGTGCTTTCTACGCTCTTATTACCGCAACTAACTAGATACATGTACTTATATGACAGCATGAACTGCTTGTAGATAAGGTTAGTCGTTTAATGGTGTCAACATATTGCAGTAGTTTTATTAAAAATAAGTGTCGCTCGTTCTAAAACCGTTCACATGTGAGATGCCCGTGCACTGTGTTATCCCAGGGAAGCCCGGGATTCCCGGGAATGACATGTGGGATTCCCTAGCTCGTATGTTTGCCTAGCCAGGTTTGTAACCTTTTATCAGTCCTTTCTTTCAATTCTGCCAAATCAGAAATCAAAGTTGTTAGCAGGGATGCAAAGCACTAAACTGATAAACACAAAGACAAACCAAAATAAAGAAAACACGCTCGCAAAGTTCGTGGAAATTCCGTAATCTCGGATGACCAGAAAGTTTACACCATTAACCTTGATACCATTGCGACTATGATATCACACACCACAGCCATCTTCAACGAAACTTGATAAAAAAAGGCCGCCCGCTATGGAAAAACAAAATGGCATCCTTGAAGAACACAGTTATTTTTTAACATTATTAAAACTTCAAGGAATACTCCACCCAAAAGTGATTTTTTGTTTAAATGTTACATACACCATGTGCTCTACTGTAATGGTGGAGAAAAAAATGTAATGTTTTAATGTTACTTGCCGGGCGGCATGGTGGTGCAGTGGTAGCGCTGCTGCCTCGCAGTTAGGAGACCTCGGTTCGCATCCCAGCGCGGAGTTTGCATGTTCTCCCCGTGTCTGCGTGGGTTTCCTCCCACAGTCCTAAGACTTGCAGGTTAGGTGCATTGGCGATCCTAAATTGTCCCTAGTGTGTGCTTGGTGTGTGTGTGTGTGTGCCCTGCGGTGGGCTGGCACCCTGCCCGGTATTTGTTTCTGCCTTATGCCCTGTGCTGGCTAGGATTGGCTCCAGCAAACCCCGTGAGCCTGTAGTTAGGATATAGCGGGTTGGACAATGACTGACTGACTAATACCCATCAATCATCTCTTGAATGCCAGGGCATTATTTGAGTATTGCTGATGACCATGTGCAACCCTTCATGGCTACAATTGACCGTTTTCTAATGACAATGCACCATCTCACAAAGCAAAAGTCATCTCAAACTGGGTTCACAAACATGACAATGAGATCAGTGGCCTTCAGTGGTCATCGGAGTCACCGGATCTGAATCCAATAGCACACCTTTGGGATGTGATGAAATGAAAAAGATTCACAACATGAATGTGTAGCTGAATCTGCAGACATTGAGTGATGCAATCACATCGATTAGGGCCAAACTCTCAACAGAATGTTTCCAACACCTTGAGGAATCCATGCCATGAAGAATTGAGGCTGTTTGGAGAGCAAAAGGAGGCCCTACCCAGTTTTAGTATAGTAGTCCATGTGGGTACACAGGCTCCCAGCTGCTTAGAAGTGTGCCCACAGACAAACACACATACGGAAGGAATATCCAGTTGAAGCTTATAGAGGCAAGCCTTAACTTACGTGGGGCCGTCAGCAATGAGGGCAATGAGGAAGTTCATGTCATCAATGAAGTCTTCAAAATTCGGGTATGGCAAAGGAAGGGGATCATTTCGCTGGGTGGCCTGTTTGCTGGTGTAGACATAAATTACTCCATGCTTCATCTGGGCATGATAGCCCAGGTTAGGAGGCAAGGTATCAGCTGCCAAGGGGTCTTCACCGATTTTGCATGGAGATGTGAACACTGGAAGAAATAAGAAGGAGGAGATGATAAGGCTGCTTAATATATAGTTTAGAAAAAAAGCATGACTTTTCAACCGTGGCTTTATCTGTGTCCTTTAATGAATCTTTGCGCTCTGCAGTGCTCCATATCCCAGTACCTTACATTGTTGCTTTATGAGACACCCATTTGTGTTGTTGAGTGGGTCATAAGGGGTTACCCCAACTCCAAAACTTATTATATAGTCTGTGAGCGACAGCCAGGATGCCTCTGCCTTGGAAGGGCTGGCGGAGAGAGTGTACGTACTCAGGCCTTATTTCCCCTGAACTGCTAGATGGCAGTCCCCCCTGGCGTGCAGCAGTGCCACAGTTTCCCACAAGGCATCATGGGGAAATGAAATATT
Source organism: Polypterus senegalus (assembly GCF_016835505.1). Lineage (NCBI taxonomy): Eukaryota > Metazoa > Chordata > Cladistia > Polypteriformes > Polypteridae > Polypterus > Polypterus senegalus. The sequence goes on from NC_053156.1 coordinate 289,205,482, forward strand.
TAGACTCAGCCCTTTTGTGTGTCGTGGGTGCCACCAGGACTTGGCAGCCCTACTTCATGGGGCTTTGGGACTTCCAGGGATTACTTAAAAGGAGCTGTGCCAGGACCAGAGTCGGGAGGTCGAGGAGAAAGCTTGCTACAGGAGGAGTGGAGGCAGAAGGAGAGACAGAAGAAGATACAGAGAGAAAGACAAAGAACTGTGTGCTTCATTTGTGTAGTATTGTGCTTTTGTAACTGTGATGTGCAGGTAAGACAATGGTTCACAAACTGTGGGGCGGGCCCCCTAGGGGGGCGCGAAGTAACAAAAAATGGGGGCGCGAAGATGTGAAAAAAAGAAAACAAGAATCGAAAATATGAAAAATACAGAAATCCCTCGCTACTTTGCGGTTCACTTTTCGCGGGTTTTTAAATATAGTAGTAGTACTGTATTTCCTAGTCTAACAACAATAAAAAAACAAGTCCGGTGACTAAGTACGTTGTAACACGGGCTGTGATTGGTACATGGGAGGGAGACGACAAATCACAGCTTCCAGCTTTCTAATCGGGCCCGTGATTGGTGCTTTGACTGATGCCCAGATCCCACAGACTGGCTAAGGATCTGCAAGAGCAGTCACAGGAATGGGACGACGATATGGTTCGATCGGTCCAATTCTGCAACAAGGTCGATGACGTCATGACCGCCTACAAGCTGCTCTTCGACCGGAAAAAGAGGCAATGGCAGCAACTGCCGATCACAATTTTTTTGCAGCCTCACAAAAAAGAGCCAGTTCCTACTACTACTAAGGATATACCTTCGGAAACCGTGGAAGAGATGCCCCAGGAAATGGCACCGCCGTCTGAAGAGACGTAAAATACAGTCATCGGCTGCGCAGTAAAAGTCATCATCACCTTCATCGTCATCATTTTTACTGCACAGCATATTCATCACGTCATATATAGCTACGTGTACTTCGCTATACAGTAACTGTAAACTTATCTGCCGATTTCATATTGCTTAACAGTTGTCCCTGTTATTAATAGAGTAAAGGGTGGGTTTAAAAACGTCCAAATACACGTTAAATAATTAAATAAATATGGTGTCCTTACTTCGCGGAAATTCAGTTATTGCGGCCGGCCTTGGAACCTATCTTCCGCAATAAACGAGGGATTACTGTACATCTATTGAAACCAAAATAAATTAACGTAAACTACATTCTGAGACTAGAAAAATAGAGTTAGATAAATGTCGATAAAAGTTAAGCAGGTATACTAAAATATGCATCGATGATATATCATTAATTAAAAAAGAACAAATTGGTATTAATGGGCTCTTTTCAAAAAAACATTAGGGGAGGCGCGATTAAAACTGGGTCGCAAATACTTAAAGGTTGAGAAACGCTGAGGTAAGAAACTACAGGGAAGAGTTTCCCACAGCTGAATTAAAGCCAGTGTTGTGCTGGACTCGTGCCTCATGTCTGATTGTGTTGGCTTTGGGGAACTCATTGCAGGCTGGTCTTGAACCCAATAATTAACTTCTTGTGTTTGTACCCACCGGTGTGGCATCAAGCTGGAGTCTTCAGTTTCTCTCTGCTAACATTTGTGTCCACACTCAGACTGAACTTCACTCATTCCTATTTCATTTAACTCTCTAGCTCAGTTCCCAGACAGAAAGAGTTCAAACCTTTATTCACTCATTATAACTTTAACATATATATATATATGACTCTGCTGGAGTCAATTCCAGACAACACAGGGCGCAAGGCAGAAAACAAACCCCAGGCAGGGCGCCAGCCCACCACAGGGCGCACACACACACACCAAGCATGTCTTTGGATTATGGGAGGAAACTGGAGCACCCGGACGAAACCCATGCAAACTCCATGTGAACCCGGGTCCCCTAACTGCGAGACAGCAGCGCTACCCACTGCGCCACCAAGCCGCCCATAGTAAAACGTAATAATTTGAAAGTAAATTATGTTGAGTTAGAGTTATTTGTTAAGTAATAAGATTTTGTTCTGTTTAGCTTTGAAATTGACACTCAAATACTTTTTAAACTTACACTTTTACTGTCAAACTTCAGTAAAAACAATTTTTTAAATTACATTTTTGTCAATATTGCATTGAATTGTGATTCTGTGTTTGGACTTTCATCGTGATAATGCAACGTATAACTGCCTGTAATTGAATTTCATCCATCCATCCATCCATTGTCTAACCCGTTGAATCCGAATACAGGGTCACGGGGGTCTGCTGGAGCCAATCCCAGCCAACACAGGAACCAATCCTGGGCAGGGTGCCAACCCACCGCAGGACACACACAAACACACCCACACACACTAGGGCCAATTTAGAATCGCCAATCCGCCTAACCTGCATGTCTTTGGACCGTGGGAGGAAACCGGAGCGCCCAGAGGAAACCCACGCAGACACGGGGAGAACATGCAAACTCCACGCAGGGAGGACCCGGGAAGCGAACCCGGGTCTCCTAGCTGCGAGGCAGCAGCGCTACCACTGCGCCACCGTGCCGCCCTGAATTTCATTTCTTTCTGAGATTTGTTAATCGTCTTTGCAAAAGCTATTCTAATGAGAAACTGATAACATTTTAATATAAATGGCATATCAAGATCTCCTTTGGTGTCTAATGTTATACCCTGAAGATGTACTGCATTACCTTTCTTGGACACATCCTTCTTTCAACAGTAATTCTGCCGGTGGAAGACCGTATGGCGTTAACGGTAGTAGATATTCTTCGTGATGTTGTAAGTTGATGTTTTCATCTTCTGCATCATCATCATCACCACCAACTGTTTCAGCCTAGTCTACTGATACGCATTTAACCAATTTGGCGTCTAACCGATCGACAATTTTCATGTCAATTCATTTGACTTCATCGTTTCTCGGTGCTAGGATTGCCCGTGTACTCATTTCTTCTGTTGATAACCCACTGGGATGAAATTCTTCAGTAAAATTTGGACATGATACGTCTTCTTAAATTGGGAACTTAAAGTGAGGAAAACGTTAAAATTTATAAGAGCTGAAAGTGCAGGAAGTGTGTCTGACAAAAGCATTCACACGAATGAGAGGCGAGATGGCTACATGCACGGTTGAATATGGTTGAGAGGAGGGCGGGACTTGAAAACATCTCTTCAAAAAAAGTCTGTCTCGTAGCAGGATTTTTTTTTATATAATATTCATAAAAAATAGCTAAAGCAAAAGCAAAGCAAATTTGGTGTGGAAATCACCCCATGCAACCTGGATGGCTAGCAGCTCTTCCTGCTAAAAGTCTTAAAGCGCCCAGCGTAGCTAAAGTGTCTGGTGGCTCAGTGACTGACTCAGTGAGGGACAGGGAGAATATTTTAATGAAAAGGATCAGGAGAGGAGACATTTGTGAATATTCAGGACAATGTCGTTACCAAAAGTCTAACTGATTTGTCATTGATTCCAAAACATTCGTCAAAAATCAAAGACTTCAATAACAAAATCAAGGAAACATCCATCCATCCATCCATCATACAACCCTCTGTATCCTAACTACAGGGTCACGGGGGTCTGCTGGAGCCAATCCCAGCCAACACAGGGCGCAAGGCAGGAAACAAACCCTGGGCAGGGCGCCAGCCCACCGCAGGTCACAAACACACACACACACCAAGCACACACACACCAGGGACAATTTAGAATCGTCAATGCATCCAACCTGCATGTCTTTGGACTGTGGGAGGAAACCCACGCAGACACGGGGAGAACATGCAAACTCCACGCAGGGAGGACCCGGGAAGTGAACCCAGGTCTCCTTACTGTAAGGCAGCAGCGCTACCCACTGTGTCACGTGCCACCCTCAAGGATACATTTTTGTCACAAAACAAAATCAGAAACCACATTTTTTTATCCTAATCTCAGACACCCCCAAAGAGTAAGCACCTGCATTTCTACCGTCACTCCAATGTCACACATTCCCAGAGCATTTTGGAAATTTCACCATAACCACCAATTCTCGTGACATCTCAAAATGTTGCCACTGGTAGCTAAACAAAATGATGCTGCAGCGTAAGGGTAAAATTATTTAACGTTTCGGATGAAAACAAAGGCCCGAAATGAACATTTTTCAAACAGATGTACACTTTGTTCCAAACATTTCAAGAAATCTCATAAACCTGTGATGATAAACACCAATCATCATCGAGGCTCTGTGACTGTCCGCGTTGGTTCCACTCTCGTTGGCCGTTTACACCCACAGCCATTAATAACATAACCAAGGATGAGCCGGGCAAATGAGGACACACACACACACACACACACAGTCAAGAAGTAGGAGAAAACTGCATTCATTCCGAAGCTCTTCTTCTTCTTTCAGCTGCTCCCATTTAGGGGTCGCCACAGTGGATCATCCGTTTCCATCTATCCCTGTCTTTTATGTCATTTTCTGCCACACTTTGGGAAGCCTTCAATCAATGCTCTACCCATGACCACAGGCTCGGGCAAAGCATGGTCCTTGTCTTAACATACCTACAGCCTGGCATGACTGGATGCTTCATAAGACCTCAAGTTGTTCTTTTAACCAATTCTGATGAGTTGTACAACAAACAGAACAAGCACAGAAAGTATTATTATTATTTTTATTATTATTATATTATTTTCATTATTACTATTCTGTTAAATACTATGGTTTTCTTTTGAATATTCTACATACTAATCGATACAGACAAGTATGTCTAGTATCAGGAGTGGGCAGGAGGAGGAGTATAGGAAACTAATCAAATGTTTGTTAAATGGTGCGACTCAAACCACTTACACCTGAACAAAAGAAAAAACAAGGAGCTGGTGGTGGATTTTAGGAGGCCCAGGCCCCTCATGGACCCCGTGATCATCAGAGGTGACTGTGCAGAGGGTGCAGACCTGTAAATACCTGGGAGTGCAGCTGGATGACAAATTGGACTGGACTGGACTGGACTGGAGAGAACAGAGCCGACTATACTTCCTTAGAAGACTGGTGTCCTTCAACATCTGCAATAAGATGCTGCAGATGTTCTATCAGACGGTTGTGGTGAGTGTCCTCTTCTACGTGGTGGTGTGCTGGGGAGACAGCATAAAAAGAGGGACGCCTCACGTCTAGACAGACTTGTTAAGAAGGCAGGCTCTATTGTAGGCACGGAGCTGGGCAGTTTGACATCCGTGGCAGAGCGACACGCGCTGAGTAGGCTCTTGTCAATCATGGAGAATCCACTGCATCCACTAAACAGGATCATCTCCAGACAGAGGAGCAGCTTCAGCGACAGACTGCTGTCACCGTCCTGCTCCATTGACAGACTGAGGAGACCCCACACTATGCGACTCTTCAATGCCACCCAGGTTGGGGGTAAACGTTAACATTATACAAAGTTATTGTCTGTTATACCTGCATTGTTATCACTCTTTAATTTAATATTGTTTTTTGTATCAGTATGCTACTGGTGGAGTATCTGAATTGCCCCTTGGGATTAGTAAGGTATCTGTCTGTCTGTCTATCTATCTATTATATAGTGCCTTTCATATCTATCTATCTAAGTGAAATACAAAACCAGCACACCCAACAATTGTTCAAAATCCATCCCCATATTACCAGGGCTGCCTCCTTCCAGTTCCACTACTTCCTTACTCAGTCGTGTTACAGAGCTTTCCAGAATTATTCAGACGCCTTGACTTTTCTCACATTTTGTTATGTTGCAGCCTTGTGCTAAAATCATTTCAAAACATTTTTCCCCTCATCAAGCAAACACTCAGTAGCACCTAATGACAAAGTGAAAACAAATCTGTCTGTCTCTGTTTCCAGAGAGTCTGCGCTTGTCCCTGTCCTCGCAGTCCTTTAGCTTGACTTCATCAGTCTGGGGTCTCTCTCTCTCGCTCTCTCTCTCCATTGCTAAGTGTTTTGTCTGTTACTCCTGCCCCTTCGGTCTCCTCTCCATGGCTCTCACGCTCTTACCTGGAAACACCTGCTCAGCTGCATTCCACATGTTGCCTTCAATGGAGCGTAAGAACTTGCTGGCGGTGGCAGGGAATCGCTGGAACGCCAGGCGCATGTACTTCTCACGGATGGTGAGGGCCCGGTAAAGCCCTTGGCAAGACTTCTCAAAGTCATCAACAGTTACCTGAGACAAACAAAAAGAGAATGTAAAGTTGCATGAAAATTAATTTAAAGCTTTTTTTTCGATGTCTTGTCTAAGTTTCTTCAACCAGTCAAGACAATGCATTTCTATTAGCTGTGCTACCGGTGTAAGATGTGTAGAAATCTCAATAATTAATGCTGGCCTCAGCTTTAACGTTTGCAGTGCACCATCTATTGGTATGTACTTTGCAATGCACGTAGTAGTAGTAACATTTATTGTATTTGTCATTCCAACAGATGGCACATTGCAAACATTTGCAGTAATAAGATGCATTACTAGAAATGTTTGTTATATGCCAGCCATCTGTTGGAATGAAAAAATGCAATGCATATGTCTCTGTTATATGTCATTTATTAGCACTTTTAATGTTTGTGATGCACCATCTGTTAGCATGACAATTGCAATGCATATGTCTCTGTTATATGCCGTTTAGTATTGGATTCGTAAAAGCTGTGTTAATGTTTGTAATGTGCCACCTGTTGGAATGACAAATGCAATGCATTTTATTACTATAAATGTTTTGTAATGCATCACCCGTTTGAATAAAAAATCGAATGCTTATATCTCTATAATATATCATTTGGTATGGAATTCATAAAAGCAGCATTAATATTTGTAATGCAACTTCTGTTGAAATGATAAATGTGATGCATTAAATTACTACAGATGTTTGTAATGCTCCATATGTTGGAATGACAAATGCAATGCATATATCCCTGTTATTAGCCATTTGACATGGGATTCATAAAATTAATGTGAATGTTTGTGATGCACCATCTGTTGAAATCACAAATGTAATGTATATGTCTCTGTTATATGCCATTTGGTATTGGATTCACGAAAGCAGTGTTGATTTTTGTGATGTGTCATCTGTTGGAATGATAAATGCAATGCATTAGATTTCAACAAATGTTTGTGAAGTACAATCTGTTGGAATGACAAATCCAATTTGTATGTCTCTGTTACTGTATATGCCATTTGTTATGGGATTCATAAAAGTTAAATTGATGTTTGTAATGTCCCACCTGTTGGAATGACAAATGCAGCAATTTTTTTTACAACAAATGTTTGTAACGCACCATATGTTAGAACATCTACTGCACATTGACGGAACATACAGTAGGCATCAGAGGCCCCCAGGCAAAGTAGTGTGCTGGGGCACCCATTTTCATAGCAAAACAGAAACATACATAGACATCAGAAACATCGTAAAATACTCACTCCGGCAGCATAGTCCCCAGTGATTGTGACACGCTGGAACTCGGGGACCTCCAGATAAATAGGAGTGGATATCTGAGCCTCCTGGATGGAAACATGCTTACATTCAACCTTCTCTGTTACTGGCACTGCCACTGTGATGGTATGTGCCATCTGGATTTTCTTTTTCCTGTGAGGAAGAATGGTAGATTTAAAAAAAAGAGGAAAGAACAATAAGCTAGTGTGCTCTTTCGCCCCGGGCAGGCCTTCAACCTCAAGATCAGTATGCACTGAGCGGCCAGTTTATTAGGTACACCAATCTATGGCATGTTTGGCCTCCTCTGGGCTTCAGAATAGTAGAAATTTGTCTGGGTATGGCGTCTACCAGATGCTGGATGTTGTACCACGAAAAAATGATTGCATAGTGGACAGCTGCACAGTCCACCTCATCCTAAAGAAAATATTAAATGGGCATGAGATCCAGGGACGCTGTATGTTTTATAGTGCACTGGAAGTAATTACTCCATTGGCACCGATGTCACCGAGAGACCAAGGAGGTTAGACGAGAGGCAGAGACCACTCACCCAAGCTCTTAAGTAGCGTTTGATACAGGTGGGCCTCTGTTAAGTGTTACATTGAGCAGGCCGAGTCAGACACATTAAAGGCAACTGGCCCCCCCTTTAATGTATGGTGGGGCTCAGGGATGCAAGGATGCCTGAGGTTGTCAATGGCAGCACTTTGGCTGCAGCTTACAGTAACTAGATAAATAAATAAATAAATAAATAAATGTTCTGACATTAAGGCAGATGAGATTTGCTCCACAGCACAACAAATTGGTTTCTCATTAAGAAAGTGGCTTGAATGGTAACCTGCAGCCGCTGTGGTCCTCCCCTGCTGGACAAATTTGTTGGTAATCCTGCTGTCTCTGCAGTAACTTTGACAAAAGTCATTGGCACCCATCATCGTCAACAAAAATCAGACTTTGCTTTCGAGTTTTAATTCAATAGAATACTTCAAATAATAGCACGAATGAAATGGCATGGATAAAAATGATGGGACCCTTGAACTAATATCTTGTTGCATAATCTTTAGAGTTTGTTATCATTACACACCAGTGATGCCCAGGGCCCTCCATGAGACACCTGCGCTTCTCCACGGGTCATCTGACCCACTAGTCCTGACCAAACTGCCCCGGCTGTGAAAGGGCCAGACGCTGAACCTGACAGATGCTGCCCAGACACCACCTTGAACACCGTGTGGGCTCTTTAAAGAAGGACGGAGTCTTCACGGTCACAGGCCATCGACTTTCATAGTTTTTCCCTTCCCGATTCGCAGCCCACCCCACACTCTGCTCCTTCACACCCAAACCCCTCTCACTCACTTCTGCTGCATACTTTCTTGTGCTTCTTTCTGAAACATTTCATTGCTCATCTCATGATGGAAAATAGGACAGTCTTCTGGCACCGAAAACAGGGAGATCTCCTCACGGACATCGACGTCTTTCACGTCCGAGGCAAAGACCTTCTCAGCAAAGGCCTTCATTTTCTCGTCGGTGGCTGCAAGGACACAAAATCTGCACTTTATTCCAGCACCACAACTAACTGTTTCTTATACCTACTTACAAGGGCTGTGGACACCACCAGGAAGCCCTACAGCGTTTAGAGTCGTCTGTTTTTTTATGGAGTCCAATGTGTACGTTTACCTTTCTGATTCAAGTCAAGTCAAATTAAGGCTTTATTGTCACACTATCCCTACATCACATTGCAGCATACAGTGGCATGAAGGAACGCGGTGCAACACATACGGCGTGAACACAGGACACGTGCAAGACAGGCAAAGATCTCTGCTACACTTTAAATCAATCGAGAAACAATAGGTAAGTGAATAGAATGATGGAAGCAGGGACATGCGGTCAGGTGTCATTATATAAAAGTAAAAAAACTAATAATGATAACATAAATAAATGTATCCACTGGTCTGTGCTATAAATTTGTTTTCTGTATGATTCCAATAATTGTGATCATTTTTATAGCCAAAATCATCGAATTTTTGCGTCTCATGAGGAAAAATTTGAGGTGCAGCAGCGACGAGCCTCACCTACACTCTGACTGCGCTGTCCTCACACACCGGGCTGATGCCTGCAGTTGGCACGTGCCTGTCTGTCTCTCTGTATGTCGCCAATCTAATGTTTGAGACACGTTTATTATACACCCTGACTTTCCACATTCTGTCTAATATCTTTAATGAATGTGTGTGACATATTTATTCTTGCTGATCGGACATAAAACCGCAGTGAAAAGACACAGGGTGAGGCAGACAGTACCGTGCCTCCCTGAAGGAGGCGCATGTGAGCCCAACAGGTGCTCGTTACTGCTCTACGCTGAGGCGCCAATAAGTTAGCGATATTAGAAAGTCAAGTGCACTGCAGCGCTCCGTTTATTTTTATGTTTTGCTACAACTGACTGTCAAAATGGAAGATTAAGATATTTAAAACTTTTAAGACTTTTACAAGAAAGTGACGGAAATTTTTCTATAGAAGGATAGGCGCATGGACTTCATTTACAAATAAAGGTAAGAGCAAAATCGATTTTCAATTTTATAAAAAAAAAAAATGGGATCAGACTAAGAAAAAAATAATCCAATATTTAAAAAAATAAGTTTGACCTTAAATAAAATATTCTTTTGTTTTTCTTGTTATCCTTTTGTTGAACAGTCTATATTAAAACTGATTAAAGCATCTGAATTAAAAGCTTTTAAAAACAACTAAACAATTCAGATCAAAACTGAAATCCGTTTTTTTGTACACCACTCTATACTTTTATTTGTACTGAATGAGTATGAATTGTGGAATTGCAATGAGAAATTTAGAACACATAGAGGGTGCCAAGTAAATGCGCTCTCTCCTCTCTCTCTCGCCACTTTAAATGTACCATTCTTTCTTAGCCAAATATGCGCCTTACCGATGTGTGTGTAAAGAATGCTAATGAGATATGAAACATAACCAGTAGTCAATGTGCATGCTGCAAACTGAATAGTGAATAAGCTACTCTTTGGGGTTCATATATTTGTAAATCTCACTCTGAAGGAGACAGTGTCTCACCAGCCATGAACTTCACCATACATCACCAGATGGAATGTGCACATGGGCGAGTGTCCAGGCCAGGATGGGGCCATGTTCATTACCTGGATGGGAAGCCAGTGCATTGGAGGAATGAGAAGAAAGACGAGGACAGGAAGCAGGCAAGAGAAGCCCATACAGAAGTGTGTTCACTGACATGCCAGCTGGGATGGAGCAAAGATCCTGACCCGGCCCTTGAGGCCAGTATAATGGAGAGAAAGGGGGAGGCTCAGACTATCTGCCCCTCAACATGAAATACACCCACCCACCCAATGCGCTACATGGAAGCATCCCTGGGTTTCAGCACCCATACAGACACCCACAGAGCATGCTGGGAACTGTAGTGCCATGGAGCAACCTGTTGGGTTCTGTGGGTCCCACCAAGGGAGGGCGGTGCTAAGGGGATTCACTGTCCCCACTGTGGCAGACTTCCACTGCTTGACCTGGTAGTGCTTCCATCGGGCCAGGCCCTGGCACCAGACGTACTCCAGAGTCCAATTTTGAAAAGAAACAGTGACTCTGTCAGGAGGAAGAGGACAAAACTTTTTGGAGGAGCAGAAGGAGACAGAAGGAACTGTACCTCTGTGCTTGTCATTTTATATATATACACATATATATATATATATATATATATATACATATACACATATATATATATAAATATATTGTATATATATATACACACACACATACATACACATACACACATATATATATACATATACACATATATATACACATATATATATATACATATATATATACATATATATATATATATATATATATATATACACACATATACATATATATAAACTGCTCAAAAAAATTAAAGGAACACTTTGAAAACACATCAGATCTCAATGGGAAAAAGAAATCCTCCTGGATATCTATACTGATATAGACTGGGTAATGTGTTAGGAACGAAAGGATGCCACATCGTTTGATGGAAATGAAAATGATCAACCTACAGAGCCCTGAATTCAAAGACGCCCCACAAATCAGAGTGAAAAATTATGTGGCAGGCTAGTCCATTTTGCCAAAATTTAATTGCAGCAACTCCAAATTGTATGCAGCACTTTGTATGGCCCCTGTGTTCTTGTATACATGCCTGACAACATCGGTGCATGCTTCTAATGAGATGACAGATGGTGTTGTGGGGGATCTCCTCCCAGATCTGGACCAGGGCATCACTGAGCTCCTGGACAGTCTGAGGTGCAACCTGGTGGCATTGGATGGACCAAAACATAATGTCCCAGAGGTGTTCTATTAGATTTAGGTCAGGAAAGTGTGGTGGCCAGTCAATGGTATCAACTCCTTCATCCTCCAGGAACTGCCTGCATACTCTCACCACATGAGGCCAGGAATTGTCGTGCACCAGGAGCCACTGTACCAGCATAGGGTCTGACAATGGGTCCAAGGATTTCATCCTGATACCTAATGGCAGCCAAGGTGCCTTTGTCAAGCCTGTAGCGGTCTGTGTGACCCTCCATGGATATGCCTCCCCAGACAATCATTAACCCACCACCAAACTGCTCATTCTGAATGATGTTACAGGCAGCATAATGTTCTCCATGGCTTCTACAGACCCTTTCACTTCTGTCACATGCTCAGGGTGAACCTGCTCTCATCTGTAAAAAGCACAGGGCATCAGTGGTGCATCTGCCAATTCTGGTATTCTATGGCGAATGCCAATCGAGCTGCATGCTGCTGGGCAGTGAGCTCAGGGCCCATTAGAGGACATGGGGCCCTTGGTTCACCCTCATGAAGTCTTTCTGGTTGTTTGGTCAGAGACATTCACACCAGTGGCCTGCTGGAGGTCATTTTGTATGGCTCTGGCAGTGCTCATCCTGTTCCTCCTTGCCCAAAGGAGCAGATACTGGTCCTGCTGATGGGTTATGGACCTTCTATGGCCCTCTCCAGCTCTCCTAGAGTAACTGCTTGTCTCCTAGAATCTCCTCCATTCCCTTGAGACTGTGCAGGGAGACACAGCAAACCTTCTGGCAATGACACGTATTGATGTGCCATCCTGGAGAAGTTGGACTACCTGTGCAACCTCTGTAGGGTCCAGGTATCGCCTCATGCTACCAGTAGTGACACTGACTGTAGCCAAATGCAAAACTAGTGAAGAAACGTCAGAAAAGATAAGGAGGGAAAAATGTCAGTGGCCTCCACCTGTTAAACCATTCCTGTTTTGGGGGTCATCTCATTGTTGCCCCTCTAGTGCATCTGTTGTTAATTTCATTAACACCACAGCAGCTGAAACTGATTAACAACCCCCTGTGCTACTTAACTGACCAGATTAATATCCCATAAGTTTCATTGACTTTATGCTATACTCTGATTAAAAAGTGTTCCTTTAATTCTTTTGAGCAGTATATATATATATATATATATATATATAAATATATATATATATATATATATATATATATATATATATATATATATATATACAATATATAATATAATATACAATATATATAAATACAATGTACCGTGCAGAAAGCAGTGAGCATATTGGAGTTACCTCTGCCAATAATGACGCGCCTGAAGATGTAACCAGGAGGCTCCTCCATGTATCATCTGACAACTAATTCAGTGTAAGAAAATGGCTTACATTACATGTCATTCTGATACTCATGTGATGATCAGATTTCTTATGAAGGAGCAAATCCCTCCAGCTGACATTCACACCTGACTCCAACAAGCATGTGGGGATGCCGTCAAAGTGGGAACACAGACATCGAGCACAGCCCTTAGCTGGTGGCCTGTGATCCGCCTCTGCTGAGAGGACAAACAGAACAAGGCTGATGTGCTTACTGGTAAAAAAATAATAAGAGTAACAATAATATAAAGTGTCAACAATGAAAACAGTTGCAGCAGAGGTTGGAATAAGGCACCATGTTGTCCATATCTTATGGAATCTTCTAGATCTCTGCTAAAAAGTGTGATTCAGTCCTTATTGAACTACACAATCAACACGCTCATTGCTTTGGTAGTTTATATGTGAAAGGCAGAGAGCAATACTCAGTATATAAAACATTTTCTTCTCTACCCATGTGCAGACAGACACATGCATGCACACACACTGTGGATTCAGACCCCACTTTACTTTCTGCGCACTTTCCTGCTTTGTAGATTTCATTCTGAATTGATAAATTTGCCACTTTTGATCATCAATCTGCACCGATGTTTCCCACTGGTGGGCCGCAGCCGCCCCCAGACAAATCTCCACCCCCTCTCACAGCCTGATTCACAGCCATCGCAGCTGATCCTGGATGACTTCCTTCCCCAAGCCCCCCACTGTGACAGTTGTCTTCAATTCACCAAGGAGGAGAAGCATTGACGATTGCGCTTGACTCATCTAACGCTCTGGTGATCACGCAATGCCAAACAATCCCTCCAAAACGACTGATCCACCATGGAGTAGCACCCCAGATGTCACCACTCAGATGACTATGCTAAATTCACGGAGGACAAACAAACACCAATGGTGACTCCCCATAGGAACATTGTACTCCTCAAAGGTCAATCTTTGATGGCTCATGTTCTTAAAGAGCTTCTCAGATTCAACTTGGTCACAGATGTTTCTCCTAATATTCCTTAGGGGAAATAGCTTTGGGCAGAAAGGAGACATGAGGCACAAGTGAGGTAAAAGGAGTCAAAACTTGGTTTGAAAAGTGTGTCATTTTTTGCGAGATCTCTTTCTAGTCTTCTTTCAGCCTCTTCCAAAAATTCACATTTTTTCATTGGACTGATGCCTTTATCCAAGGTGCAAAAGTGGCGTTTGGGAGTGGCAAGTGGGGCGGTCGTCCCAGGCCCCGCGCCTAAGGGGGCCCCCGCTTTTGAGGTCCGCGTGTCCCATTCGAGAGGATTTGTCAAGTTACATTCTCCAGTATATATATATTTGAGATGCTTCTAAGAGGAACCCTTTTAAAATCCCTCTTCAAGGTCAAATTCCATATACAGGGTAGGTATGTCTTTGAAAACATTCCATAGTAGGAATATTAATGCATGTATCGCTAATGATAACCGGCTGACATGACATCAGCGTGAGTTATGACTATGACATCCTGCGTATCGAGACTTGGAGAACACTTACAATTTGGGTGCTTTTCTAGAAGAGGCCCTGCTAATTTCCGTATGACACCGCATCGCATTTCGCACGGTTGTGGTATTGTCATGAATTATGAATTGCACTTTTTTAATTGATTACAAGGGGGCTTCACCACCTGCTTGCTTCACTTGCCAACCCCTTCCCCCCACTGTTGTGAAAAAGGGGGGCTGAATGCACCCCAAGGAGATGTGGCCACTCCTCCGAAACCCCCCTAAAATGGTGATACAATGGGAAACAAACAACAGTTGTTATTTTTACCTCCTCTTTGCTCGATCAGCTGTTGGATTGCTGCTGCTCCTGTGCCGTGTGATCTGCATTTCATGCAGTGCTTCAAACGTTTAAAAGCCTGTAGAGCAGCTGTCCTTTTTTCTCACAGACCTTCTCAAACACAATGCGATCTCTTTTCGGTGTTCCGTTATTTCACAGAGTAATACACTCAAATGAGTGTCTCCTTAGAATTCCAAGAACAAAACTTAAAAGAAGTGGTGAGGCGTTTGGCCTTCTGCTGTTATGCACCTAAAATCTGGAATAGCCTGCCAATAGGAATTCGCCAGCCTGATACAGTAGAGCACTTTAAAACACTGCTGAAAACACATTACTTTAACATGGCCTTTTTATAACTTCATTTTAATCGTAATTTAACTTAATCCTGATACTCTATATGTTCAATTTCCTCATAATAACTATTCATGGTGGCTCTAAAATCGGTACTGACCCCTACTCTCTTTTCTGTTTCTTTTTCCGGTTTCTTTGTGGTGGTGGCCTGCGCCACCACCACCTACTCAAAGCTTCATGATGCTCCAACAATGATGGACGGATTAAAAGGCAGAAGTCTACGTGACCATCATCATCATCAAGCCCTTCCATGAGAATCCTAAATCCAAAGAGGACTGTTTCATTTATGTTAGGTAGATTGCCCAGAGGGGACTGGGCGGTCTCGTGGTCTGGAATCCCTACAGATTTTATTTTTTCTCCAGCCGTCTGGAGTTTTTTTGTTTTTTCTGTCCCCCCTGGCCATTGAACCTTACTCTTATTCGATGTTAATTAATGTTGATTTATTTTGTTTTATAATTGTGTCTTTCATTTTTCTATTCTTTAATATGTAAAGCACTTTGAGCTACTGTTTGTATGAAAATGTGCTATATAAATAAATGTTGTTGTTGTTGTAATATCTTCCGTTTGTTTGCACTAATGCGATCTTTACTGTTATTTTTTTGAGACTTTCGAATTTCCCTACTTTTATCACCTCTAACCTGCTCTGCGCCAACGTTTTTGAATACTTTATGACGTTCTACTTTGTCGTTTTCCGGCCCCAGGCGTGGTTAAATCTCTTGGCACAAAGTCTAGTCTCACGTAAGAGCTGAGAGCACATGAAGTGTGTCTGCCAAAAGCATTCCAACAACTGAGAGGTTAGATGACCGTGGTCTTGTTTGAAAATGGTTGTAAGTAGGGCGTGACGTGAAAAAGTCACCGTCTCATGGGACTTGCTTCTGAAAGTTGTAAGTATGACGTGACTTGACCGTCTCGCAGGACGTGAAAGTGTCTCTCTGTCTCTCTTTAAAAGATCACGTCTCGTCGCAGGAAAAAAAGGTCCCGTCTCATCCCAAGATTTTTTTTTTTTATAATAGAGCGATGTCATTATATTTTGATAAAGTCTGCATGTTATCTTGCAAAAATGTAGCTGAATACCGTAATGAAAATCCAATGTATGTTAACATAATTTTTATTAACTTCGCGTGCTAGTTTAAACAGTCCACACATACCGGTAACAGCGTTTGACGTATCCGGCACCGCGTAGGGTTGGTCAGCCCCTGGCCCCGCACACGCCTAAGGCCACCTCTCATTCGAGATACAAACAGTTACATTCCTTTTGTTTTTCCAGTTGGCACACAGGCAGATGAAGTGACTTGCTCAGAGCCTCATGGTGTCAGTAGTGGGATCTGAACCCACACCCTCAGGGTTTAAAGCCCAAAGTCTTAAGAACTTTGCCACACTGCCTTGGTTTTTTGTTCTTCTAGAAGAATTTTGATCTAATTGGAGGACGGCAATATAAATTTGAGCAACTGATAGAATTATTCAGAAGTGAGGTTTTACAATCACAGTACAGTGTTTTATTACCACAAGCAACATATACTACTGAGCAAATAATGCAAACATTTTCAAATTGGAAAAATTAAAAAGTCAAGGCAGTACTTGGAAGATCTGGGCCTCTCGTATGTCTTTGCTGAGACCTCTGCTGAAACCCAAGAGGAGACACTCGTGAGGACAACCTGAGGAGCTTGAGACGAAAGAAGATGATCTCATTGACGTTCAGGTGAAACCAGAAAGATATTAAGGTGACCTCTTTTTTGACTTTTCACTCCTGTGGGCCATGTGAAAATGTGGTTCATGACACCACAAAGGTCGGGAAACGCTGACCTAAACTCCATAAGCCATAATGACAAAGTGAGAATGTGTTTTTAGAAAGGTTTTTCAAATGTATTAAAAATCTAAAAAGTATTCCATCCCTTTCCTAATCCAAACAGTGAGCAGCTCCATCCTGTTTGGTTTAATTCTCCTTGAGATGTGTCTAGAACTTGACTGAAGTCCACCTGTGGCCAACTGAATTGACCGGACATTGTGTAGAAAGGCACACATCTGTAGATAGAAGGTCCCTCGATTCACACTGCACACCAGGACAAAAAAAACCCAGCTGTGATGTCCCACAAAATCTCTGTAGACCTCAAATTGTGCTGACGTATACTGTAGATTAAGGCAAGGAGACCTAACCACTTCTAGAGCTTTGAGTGTTTCCAGGAACATAGTGGCCTCACAATTGTGAAATGGAAGAAGTTTGGAACCACCAGGATCCTTCCTTAGTGTTGGTTGTCTGAGGAACTAAATAACCAGGAAAGAAGGGCCTTGGTTAGGGAGGTGACCAAGAACCCAATGGTCATTCTGACTCAAAAGTCCTCTAATGAGATCAGAGAACATGTTGGAGGGCTGACCATCTTAGGAGCATTTCGTCCATCAGGCGTTTATAGCCGAGTGGCTGATGGAAGTCACTTTTGAGTAAAAGACATATGACAGCCTGCTTGGACTTATAGAAAAATGTATTCGTAAAATTGGTAATTTCTATGTATTAGAAAAGAATTATAAGCACATGAGAAAAGTAGACACTATATTTTACTAAGCACTAATATTCAAGAGTTTGGATTAAAAGGACTTATGCCTAAATATTGTTATTATTCTGTATGAGCTAGAAACCATCAATAGTTCATTAAGCCAAAGGTTAGACGTGCAGGAGAGCTGGGAAAGGATGGGCCCCTCGCCTAAGAGAGGAAATGTGATCTCTTTGGCTGTAAATAATTGAAGCAAGTGCTGAGCTAGTAGGGAGTAAGAATAGGCCTCATCAAACAGAATGATGGACAGAGAGGGGTTTTGAGACCCCCCCCCCAGTTAAGAAATATTAGTAGAATTAACTAGAGGCAAGAAAAGAGCAGTGAAATGATAGAAGTCAGATGAGGATGAATAATGGCTTGTATGATAAGAACTGTGATAAATGTAAGAGCTACCAATGGCTGCTTGCTCATTGCATCTGCAGTGAGTCTGTAAGTGCGTTGTACAATAAATCTTGATTCTGCTTCCTGTCCAGAGACTCGGAGTGCCTTCATTGGGACTGAGGATAAAGATCCTCTGATGTGATAGGACAAAAATGAACTCTCTGGGCAGAACTCCAAGCATTATGTCTGGTGAAGACCACGCACTGTTTATCCACTGCCCGATACCATTCCTACGGTGAAGCATATTGGGGGCCACATCATGCTATCAACAGCAGGGAGAGGTAGACTGGTCAGAAATGATGGAAGGATGAATGCGGCCAAATACAGAGAGGTCATTGAAGATAACCAGAGTGTACACCACCCCAAACTGGCATAATGGTTCAGCTTTCAGTGTGATGATGACCCACATCATACAGCCAAGACAATGCTGGAGTAGATTAGGGACAAGTCTGTGAGTGTCCTTGAGTGGCCAAGCCAAGGCCCATTCTTAAACCACATAGACCATGTGGGACGGGACCTAAAGATGGCCACTGACAGACACTTCTCATCCAGTCTAACAGAACTTGAGAGGGTCTGCCAGGTGGAATGAGATAAGCTGACCAAGTCCAGGTGGGCAAAACTTGTAGAAACTTCCCAAAGAAGACTGGAAGCAGGAATTGCTGGCAAATGAACTTCTACAAAGTACTGTGAATATTTAATATGAATGAGAGATTTCAGTTTTTTAGTTTTAATTAATTTGTAAATCTTTCTGAAACACATCTTTACTTGGTCATTATGGGTTGTTGAGTGAAGATTGATGGGCAAACATGACAAATGTATCCATTCCATTTACTGTCCTCCCATGATCACTTCCTTTCTGGGCCCCCTCCGATGTCATCATCTCCATCCCAGTCTATTCATTTCTTCTGCCTCTGTAGTTCTTCCAGCCATGACTCCATAAAAACTCAGTCTGTCATTTGATTCCAGGTCGACTGTCATTTTTATGCATTCTGACAGGTGACTCAGTGCTTTTTCTGATTTCCTGAACATCCCACAGTATACGTGGACGTAGCCCCATTTAAACAGGAAGCTCTTCATTACATCGGCCAAAAAGGTCTATTTTAAACACAAATCAGTGCCATGATAACAAAATCATTTCAAGGACTTAAGAAAACAAATGATTCTTTGCAGAGAAAGTATGGATTTCACAAAGGTAGAATTTGTAGCCTGATTCAATTGAGCTCCTAGTTGCTAGTTTATATACACTTACCTAAAGGATTATTAGGAACACCTGTTCAATTTCTCATTAATGCAATTATCTAATCAACCAATCACATGGCAGTTGCTTCAATGCATTTAGGGGTGTGGTCCTGGTCAAGACAATCTCCTGAACTCCAAACTGAATGTCAGAATGGGAAAGAAAGGTGATTTAAGCAATTCTGAGCGTGGCATGGTTGTTGGTGCCAGACGGGCCGGTCTGAGTATTTTACAATCTGCTCAGTTACTGGGATTTTCACGCACAACCATTTCTAGGGTTTACAAAGAATGGTGTGAAAAGGGAAAAACATCCAGTATCGGCAGTCCTGTGGGCTAAAAATGCCTTGTTGATGCTAGAGGTCAGAGGAGAATGGGCCGACTGATTCAAGCTGATAGAAGAGCAACTTTGACTGAAATAACCACTCGTTACAACCGAGGTATGCAGCAAAGCATTTGTGAAGCCACAACACGCACAACCTTGAGGCGGATGGGCTACAACAGCAGAAGACCCCACCGGGTACCACTCATCTCCACTACATAGGAAAAAGAGGCTACAATTTGCACGAGCTCACCAAAATTGGACAGTTGAAGACTAGAAAAATGTTGCCTGGTCTGATGAGTCTCGATTTCTGTTGAGACATTCAAATGGTAGAGTCAGAATTTGGCGTAAACAGAATGAGAACATGGATCCATCATGCCTTGTTACCACTGTGCAGGCTGGTGGTGGTGGTGGTGTAATGGTGTGGGAGATGTTTTCTTGGCACACTTTAGGCCCCTTAGTGCCAATTGGGCATCGTTTAAATGCCACGGGCTACCTGAGCATTGTTTCTGACCATGTCCATCCCTTCATGACCACCATGTACCCATCCTCTGATGGCTACTTCCAGCAGGATAATGCACCATGTCACAAAGCTCGAATCATTTCAAATTGGTTTCTTGAACATGACAATGAGTTCACTGTACTAAAATGGCCCCCACAGTCACCAGATCTCAACCCAATAGAGCATCTTTGGGATGTGGTGGAACGGGAGCTTCGTGCCCTGGACCCATCAACTGCAAGATGCTATCCTATCAATATGGGCCAACATTTCTAAAGAATGCTTTCAGTACCTTGTTGAATCAATGCCACGTAGAATTAAGGCAGTTCTGAAGGCGAAAGGGGGTCAAACACCGTATTAGTATGGTGGTCCTAATAATCCTTTAGGTGAGTGTATATATATTTATATTGCCACAGATGTCTGAGGTTCTTACCTGGCCGGAATGCCTGGAAGGACTGGAAGGTGACATTAATAGCTTCTGGGTCATGAGGGGGCAACCGCCATGGATTAGGAGAGGACCATGGGAGAGGAACATAGAGGTTCTGGCCTGTTGGGACCCGTGGCCACCGCCAGGGGGCGCCTCATGCCTCGTGGGACCTAGAGAACTGTTACTTCCACCACACCAGGCAAGATGGCTGATGGACACCAGGAAGTGCTGCCGAAAGGTCGTCATCAGCCACCTGGACCACATCCGGGCAGGAATAAAAGGGGCCGCCTTCATACAATCAGGGAGCATGAGCCAGACGAAGCTCCCAGGAGGAGACAGGCGGCCAAGGACTGAGGAAGAGAAGGGATTAATTAGCTGAGTGCATTGTGTGGTGTTCGGGACTGTGAAACTGTACATAGTGGTGATTAATAAACGTGTGCCTTTTTGGTCTCCGACTGGTGGTGTCCGGGAAAGTTTCACAATATATATATATATATATATATATATATATATATACCTACATACATACATACCTACACACATACATACAAGAGATTTCAGTTTTGATTTTTAAAAAATGTGCAAACCTTTCTGAAGACGAGTTTTACCTTCATCAGTATGGTTTATCAAGTCTAGATTGATGGGAAAAATGGCAAACGTATCCATTTAAAATGAAATCTACAACACAAAGTTGTGAAGGGGCCTGAACACGTTTTAAGCCCGCTGTGTACACTTCACCATAAAAGTGGATAAGCCTTATTTGTTATTGGTGGAATTAAGGAAGAGGAGACAAGCTAAACGTAGTTCATAATTACGCGTGTCTCTTGCGCTACCATTTTTGCACCCAAACCATAAATTGAAGGACGTTTTAAAGAGTAAACTCAAAGAACCCCTCTTACCTTTAGTCAGTGTTTCCGTTTTTATTCGCTTGCCCTTACCCTTACGCGGACACCAGCGGCCTTCCTCTTCACCGCTCATCACCGACTCGTTGACTCCATGCTCTTGCACACTTTTGGACGATTCAATCCAAAGGTGTGCCAGATGAGGAAAGCCCATCTGAGTGCATCACAGACACAACTTGCTAATGCTCTGCCCCTCCCCACAATGCACAGCATGGCCACATGTGCCCGACAAGCAGCCCCAGAACATGTCGATACTTACTGTCACCTGCAACTGCTGATCCAGCCAGCCGGAAGAGGAGCCCAAAAATAACATGAAAGAGAAGAGCGCATCTTGTTAGAGATTCGGCACAGACCACCCAGCCTAGCAGGGCATCTTCAGGAAACACCTTGGGGGCTTCTGAAAACACTTCAGGGAATAACACATTTGTTTTGCTACAAACTCAAGTTTAAAACGCATTTCTGTGAGATTAGACATCAGTGTAATAGAATTCTGGGACATTTAAGATATTAATGAGGCAGATTCCTAAATTTGTAGCCTGCTGTGGATGAATCTTGTAGTTAGGTGTAGGGGGCTGGCTGGTTTAGGGTGAAGTTATTTTGGACAGACCGGTGTGGAGACCCTGGCCTGCTTTTGTAGCCTTTTTTGCAGGCCTCGAGCCCTTTTCTTTATTGTTCTCACTCCTGTTCGTGACACCATCATTATTCATTCAAACAAGAATTTGACAAATCACACCACAGGAATAAGAAGGTAAATCTTTTAATCACGTCACAGTTAAGGTTTGGTGTACGTTTGACGTCTATTGTTGCCCCGTTCAGGAAAGATGGGAGACATTTTGTGTCTCCATTTGTTGGTGGTTTTCACAAACAGGATATGGAAGAGTCAGGACTACTACGATCATATGAAGAGCAATGAAAGTTATCATTGAAAATGTCTCAACAAGAAATGAACGGCCTTTCTTAACTATCCCTCAGGAAAATGTTTGTTTTAATGATTACCTCTATTCATATTTTTATCCAACAAGATATGTGAACAACCATCTTTTGTGTAATGCAGTTGTTCTTTCACAGGTAGAGATTGTAGGCCACAAGGGATCAGGAGATAAAAATAAAATCAATACACTGGTGGGGTTTGAAATCATGCAGACTAATGTACATCTGAATGACCCCGAAATGAAGACCAAAACCTGAAGTCAAAAAATTCCTTCGAAAACTTCAGCAAATGAAAGATCAAAGAGACAACACATTGACAAAAAGGGTTTTGTGAGGTTTATCGCAGACTTGAATAGTGTTGACTTAATGACATCACGCAGCGTGTCTTACAAGAGAAATGACTGCAACATGAACACGGCCCTGATGAAAACAAAAGGGGTGGCATCAAACAACCTAGAAATATAAAATGCTAAGCTCTGTCCATCTGTCACGCGTCAACTTGTCAAGTTCCTTCAGATTTTTTGTTTTGTACAAACGCCCTGCATGGTGAACCTAAGATTTTAAATTTGGATTCATCAGACCACACAGCTTTTCTTCCAGTCGGCAGTAGACCACAGCTGGTATTTCAAGTCCCTGTCCTCTAAGGCAGCGGTCCTCAAATTGTGGGGCACAACCCTCTTGGGTGCTGAAGCTGTACAAGGGGGGCGTCGAATAAATGAACAAGACATCAAAATTAATTTTTTTACATTTTTATTTCAAATTTAAATTTCTAAGGCATAGATCTAATGACTAATACGTGCCTGCTTTAAAGTACACAGCCTGTCCAGGTTTGGTTTGATATTCGAGATTCGAGACACTCGATTTGAAGTTTGTTTCTATAGTCGCGTATTTTCAATCCAGAAAGTTCGAGACGTATCGGTATCTGTCGAGAACATTCGGGTAACAGTAGATCAGGTGATAATGCAGCGCGACTGCACCATATTGGCAGCGTAATCAATATTGCAAAATTGAAATTAAATAATTTACTGCGTATTGGGTTATTTTCATGATACAACTAACAGCGGTATAATATTTGTCTGACAAAAATACGTTCGTCTCACGCAGATTCACTTCGTCGGTGTACCCGTTTACAAGATTTTTAAAAATGAAAACATATTTAATCGTTTCTTTACGTAAAAAAATAATTAAATAAGAATAAATAATTTATTCTTTGTTTTTTGGATTGGAATTACTACCAAAAACCACACACGGCATTTCAACAGTTATTAAAGCACTGCTCTAAGGAATGGCTTTCTTCTTGGCACTCGCCCTGTCAAACCCGCAGCACAAAGTGCCCACTTCACAGTATAAACTGACAGTTGGTTTTTCGAGACCTGCACTGTTAAGCCGTCCTTGAAACTGTTGTGCTGTGGGGGCACCCATCACGCAAGCTGGTGACCCTCCGACACTTGTCTTCTGATTGGCTCAGCCAGATCTCTTCCTATTGGGTTTCCTCCAGTTGCCTTTAGATTGTGTAGAACACAAATGGACTCACTGGCAATTTGTTTTTTTCTGCAACTTTTCTAAATGAAAGGCCTACATTTCTAAGCGGTAATAACACTCGGTCTCATTTCATTTGTTATTTTGCCATTGTCACTGGAATATCGTCCAAGTAGTACCTCAGAGGGTGTAGTAACACAGCAGTCTGTTCCAACTCTTCTTTATGACACACAGAGGGGTTTTTAAGTAATCGACAGAAGTTGGGACACCTGAGCAAATTGCAAGGCTTCATTTCCTTTAATTGCTGTACTACACTACTGTCTGTAGGTTGTAACCTATTAGTTGTTCCCACTTGTAATATTCTGAAATTTCCTTGTAAATATAAACCTCTGGCAGTTTAGTGCTTATCTTTTTACCACTTTAGGTCATTCCTTGCATTTCAATCAATTACATTGGAAGAAAAACTGGAAAAAACGGAGGTGTTGTATAAAACCAGGGAGCATAAAGAAGTAACTAACACATTTAAGAAATCATTTTGTTTTACTCATCTGCAGCCTTGTTATATTCAAATCTATTTACGTGTTTGTTTATATGGAGAATTAATAAAAATTGTTCCAAATGCAATAATTAAATACAGTATATGAATTATGATCACGCCTTACCATTGTTATGTTTGTTAGCCTGACGTGTGCCGCTTGTGACATCAGACCAGGAACATTTTAAATAGCCGGTGTAGTGACCCCATTCCCCCCAAGAAAGCACCCAGGATTACAGATAGATAAAAGGAAAAAACTCACTTAGCTGGGGTGTGAATTCTAAATTGATTCTTTTTTGTTTTTTTAACTTTGATTTCTTGGTTAGCATTTCAACCTTAGGTGAAAGTAGAACTAACTCTCTGGGGCTGAGCCTTTGCTTTGACTTCCATCTACCCTCTCATTGCTCATTGTTGTCGACGCCCGCCTTGAAAGTGCTGATAAAAATCAGAAAGAGACACTGAACCTGCTCCATCATAAAAAGGATTAAATGGTTCATTTCTCTGGCAGCGATTCAAAGTAGCAGCACTGTCCTCTGGCATCGGACGCCCTACACATTATAACAGGGGGTCCCCAACTCCGGTCCTGGAGGGCCCCAGTGGCTGCAGGTTTTCATTCTAACCCTTTTTCTTAATTAGTGACCTGTTTTTGCTCCCAATGAACTTCTTTTGAATTCATTTTAATCAACTGGCTCTCGAGGAATTAGACCCCTTAATTGTTTCTTCTTCCTTAATTAGTTGCCAAACAGTAATGAGATACAAAATGAGCCAAAACAGGACCAACAAAGTGTGTCCATCACACAATATCTGAAAATAAAGAAAGATGAAGGTCTCAAGGATGTTGATCTGCTCAGGTCCCCAAAACATTTTAACAGTGCTCTTAGAAAAAAGAAAATCAACAACTTCAGAAATGTATGCCATTGCATAATGAGAGCAGCAACAAGCCATGGAATTAAAGAACGGGTTTAATTAACGACAAGAATCTGCACCTAATTAAGCAACCGGTTGGCGTGAAATTGGTTGGTGTTTGAGGCCCTGACTTAGTTGATCACTCACTTCACATTTCATTTCCGTTTAAGGAAAGAAATGAAGCAATTCAGAGGAACAATAAAGAAATCCAGGGGAAAAAAATCTTAAAAAAACAAGTCACTTGAAATTGATTCAGAAGAAGTTAATTAGTAGCAAAAACAGTGTACTAATTAAGAAAAGGGTTAGAATGAAAACCTGCAGCCACGCCTGCATTATAAGAAGTGACTGCTTGGGCATTCGACTCAGAGAAGCTACGAAAGGTTGGGGTACCACCCCGTTAGGCCCGTTTAACTCTCTCAAGGCTTCATCAGACTCCTTTTTATCACCGAGATTGTGAAAAACAAAAAAACCAGCAAAGCATTTTTTTCAGCGGCACTCTCATTCTCAGATTCCTCTGACTGCCCAAAGTGAGCAGAGAATCCGAGTCATCGACAATACACAGCATCTCTCTGGCAGAGGATGTCTTTTGACCATTTGACATCGTGCTGTACTGAAAGTGAATGGCGGTTCATCTTTATCTCATGGTCCTTGCTGCCATCTACAGGATAAAACTGTATAATACAGTCTAGGGGATTTTCTTAGCTGTTAGCCTTCAATTCTTTATGTGTCAACTATTGTCGACGCCCACCTTGAAAGTGCTGATAAAAATTAGAAAGAGAGACTGAACCTGCTCCATCATAAAAAGGATTAAATGGTTCATTTCTCTGGCAG
Source organism: Polypterus senegalus (assembly GCF_016835505.1). Taxonomy (NCBI): domain Eukaryota; kingdom Metazoa; phylum Chordata; class Cladistia; order Polypteriformes; family Polypteridae; genus Polypterus; species Polypterus senegalus. The sequence continues at coordinate 289,231,641 of NC_053156.1, forward strand.
CGGTTCAAAGTAGCAGCACTGTCCTCTGGCATCTGACGCCACCTTCCAGGGATGAGGCAGCTTTACATTCTAAGGACTGGAAGGGGCGGGGATTCTTGTATGGGGTGGAGTTTCTAGGGCAGTGGGCGGGGTCAGTCATCACTTTTGCGCCCCTTTTTCTTGGCTGCGGTGGAGGAAGGAGAAGATAAGCTAACGGCAGTGCGCCCTCTCTTGTTCCAGGGTGGTATTTCATACTTTGTCAGAGTCAGGAAGATGATTTCCCTTGCGGTGCCACAAGAGAAACAGTAGAAGTTCTAATATTTCTAGCAGTGTAAAGATGGTTGTGCTCAATCCAAAAACCTTTTTTGATAAATACAGCTTGATAAACATCTGAGACTATCCGAAACGCATAAAAATGATAATAGTGAATGTGTAGACCTATAAACGCAGTGGCATTCTGCCTTTCAATCACAAGATAAGATGTGGTCAAAATGTAGCAAAACGTCAAAAGAAACAGGAGATGGTAAGCACAGGCAAGTTTAGATAACAAGATCAATCTCATGAATTTCAAGATGATTTTTTTTTTATCTGTTAGGCTAGCAAGCTATCAAGGAAGTTGCAGAAACAAAACAGAAAAAGGAATCAAAACCAAGAAGACTGCTGCAACCATAACCAAAACCATAAAGAGAATCAAAAGTCTTAGCTGAAAATTCAGCCAGAAGTCGAGACCAAAATAGTGGTTTCCTTTAAATAAAAGGCCAAACATCAAAAAGGCTTTTGGAATCCGTAAACTCGGACAAGGAAGTGTCTATAATAACATTTTATTTATATAGTGCCATTCGCAGAAAATGACGACCTTTAAAACCCGTCAGGTCCTTACCAATGGATCACGACCTCTGAGGAGACCCCCAAAATCCCACCTCACCCAACCCCACTCCATGGGATGACCAAGATGTCAGCAAAAACCCAGTACAAAATAATTTACAACAAGTAACTAATGAGACTTAAAATCTCAGGGTCCAGAAACCCCTAAAACAAGAGCTCAGCCTTGTAGATCAACAAAGAAAAACCAATAATAAAAAAACAAATCTTTAATGAACCCGTTCACAACACTTCATGCGTTACCCCAACTGCCAGCTCGTAAAGTAAAGCCCAACTCAAATTACTGTTGTGTAAATCATGAAGTAGCAACCAAAGTACCCGACGCTGGCTGATGTGAGCACCAAAATGGAGGGACTGGCATTGCGATGGAGATGGATGGCAATTCCGGGACTGGACATAATTACATAATAGAAGGATATGGGTGGACATGCATCCCCATCTGAGAAAAGTCCCAACAGCAAACCTGGCTGGGAAGGCCATAATGAAAAGACAGAGAGAGGCCGTATAGTCCTCCTGTACACAAGGTGGCAGCATCCCTCTGGTGGAACTCCCATTTGTACACCTGCTGGGCATATTGGGAGTTGTAGTCCTGATGGGCAGCCCTGCTGGGGTACTTGGTTGCCGCCAGAGGGAGCTGCAGGGCAATACTACTGCTCTTTTGGGGGGCTTCTGCATAGACTGGAAGAGCTTCTGGTGTGCAGTGCTGTGTTACCAGAAGTCTGTCAGCAGGTCAGAGTCGGCAGGCAGTGGACAACACTCACAGACGAGAAGGAGACGGAAGTGCAGTTATGAATATTACACGGTGGTGGATCGGCTTCAACGCTCTAAAGGTGATTTGACAAAATAAATAACTCTCTTTAACTTCGATTCTTTGTTCAGCTAATTTGTGTCTGGTGAATGGAACTTAGAGGTGCCCTCTAATAGGCATACTGGGTATAAACAAACGGAGGAGAAACCACCTTTTGGAAATTCAACACGGCTAAACTCAACTCCCAATAAGACGAAAAGACAAACTCTTAGACAAAAGCTACAAGATCCACTCTGCAAGACAACGCCAAATAAATTAAGAAGAAAACGGCGTATGTACCTTCTGCTCTGGCTGCTACAAAACTTTGGTGTGTGCCAAGTATGATACCCTCACCCCAGCGTCCTCCTGCTGCCTGATGGGAATTGAACTCCCCGCATCGGTGCTGTTTTTCCAGTTCCCCCCATCCCATTAATAACCCGATGTGACATACAGCCCATATTTTAACTTGGACCAATGGCAAGACACAAGGGGGGCGGACTGGCTAACATTTACTCGAGCCGGTTAAAATGTAAAGATGTTAGTTTTGGTAAATTTAAGTCCTTTGAGTATCTCGCCGTTGTTATCCATGGAGATTCTCAAGTTCTAGTATTATCCGTGTATAGACCTCCTAAATATAACGCGCCTTTCTTTGAGGAATTCTCTGACTTAATGTCAATTTTAGTTACAAACTATGACGCACTCTTAATAGTGGCGACTTTAACTTTCATATCGACAATCAGTGTGACCAAAAAGTAAAGAAATTCATGAACCTCCTGGACTCTTGATTTGAGACAGCTCGTTAATCAGCCTACACATAAAGCAGGTCATACGTTAGACTTCGTGATTACTAAAGGACTAAAAGTTGATATAAAGCAGGTCATTCATATCGGTCTATCAGACCATTTCCTTCTACTATTTAATATTGAAAAAGTGATAGAAAACATTCATGAGAAGCATTTTGTTAAAAAACGCTTCTTTGACTCATCAGCAGCTTTAAAACTTACAAACATTCTAAGCAATCAGTCCGTTTATAGTGCCAACTATAATAGCAGGATAATGTAAATAGTAAGGTGGAAAATTTAATTCTAAAGTGAGAGCTGCTGTTGACATAGTTGCACCTGAAAAGACAGTTAAAAAATCTTCTAGCATTGGTATACCATGGAAGACCCAAAGAGTGTCTGATTTAAAAAGAACATGTCGTAGAGCTGAGCGTAAATGGAGGAAAACTAAACTAACTATCCATTATGAGATATTGAAGGTTAAAATAACAGAATACAATAACACTGTCCGTCTTGAGAGGCTGCTATTTCTCTAAGATTATAAATAACAATGCTAGTAATCCCAGAGTCTTATTTTCTACAATTGATCGTCTGTTAAACCCAGGTAACTCAAAGGAATGCCCCAAATACTTCCAGTGAAACCTGTGAGAACATTGCTGTATTTTTCAATCAAAAATTAATGATATTAGAGATAACATAGTATATCTCCCCAACACTGCAGAACCTCCAAAGCCCCGTACTCCATTATAAACAAATTAAATGCTTTCACCAGGATAGATTTACCTGAATTACATAGTATAATCTCTCAACTGAAACCCTCCACCTGCGTCCTTGACCCAATACCAACAAGGTTTTTCAAAGAAGTATCAGGCGTGCTAATTGACAATATTCTGACATAGTAATTCGTCATTAGATACGGGGTCTTCCAGACTGTCTTAAGACTGCTGTAGTTAAACCCCTGCTCAAGAAAATAATCTTGACCCCTCTGCCTTTGAAAATTTTAGACCCATCTCTAACCTGCCTCTCTTAAGTAAAATTCTAGAGAAGGCAGTCATTATGCAGTTAAATGACCACCTCAATAAACATGCTATTCTTGATAAATTTCAGTCAGGTTTCAGAACAAATCACAGCACAGAAACTGCACTTGTTAAAGTAGTAAATGACTTTGGGTAAATGCAGACAGAGGCCATTTATCTGTTCTCATCCTCTTAGATCTGAGTGCTGCATTTGACACCATTGATCACAATATTCTTAGAAATCGCCTTAGTCAATGGGTGGGCCTCTCTGGCAGTGTCTTAAATTGGTTTGAATCCTACCTGGCAGGGAGAAAATTCTTTGTGAGTTGTGGTAATCAAATCTCAAAGACACAGGATATCCAATATGGTGTTCCACAAGGCTCTATCCTGGGTCCGCTGCTCTTCTCAATCTACATGCTTCCGTTAGGTCAGATTATCTCAGGTTACAACGTGAGCTACCACAGCTATGCTGATGACACACAGCTGTACTTATCAATAGCACCTGATGACCCGACTCTTTCGATACACTAACACAATGTCTTACTGGTATTTCAGAATGGATGAATAGTAATTTTCTCAAACTAAATAAAGAAGAAACTGAAATTTTAGTAATTGGCAATAATGGATTCAATGAGGTTATCAGAAATAAACTTGATGCACTAGGATTAAAAGTTAAGACGGAAGTAAAAAACTTAGGGGTAACTGTTGACTGTAATCTGAATTTTAAATCACATATTCATCAGACCACTAGGACAGCATTTTTCACTTAAGAAACATAGCAAAGTTAGACCTCTTATATCATTGAAAGATGCTGAGAAATTAATTCACGCTTTTGTTTTCAGTAGACTAGATTACTGTAACGCACTCCTCTCAGGACTACCCAAAAAGACATAAATCACTTGCAACGAGTGCAGAATGCAGCTGCTAGAATCCTAACTAGGAAAAGAAAATCCAACACATTTCTCCAGTTTTGATGTCACTACACTGGTTACCTGTGTCATTCAGGATTGACTTTAAAATTCTGCTTATGGTTTATAAAGCCTTAAATAATCTCGTCCATCTTATATATCGGAATGTCTGACACCTTATATTCCAAATCGTAACCTTAGATCCTCAAATGAGTGTCTCCTTAGAATTCCAAAAGCTAAACTTAAAAGAAGTGGTGAGGCGGCCTTCTGCTGTTATGCACCTAAAATCTGGAATAGCCTGCCAATAGGAATTCGCCAGGCTGATACAGTAGAGCACTTTAAAACACTGCTGAAAACACATTACTTTAACATGGCCTTTTATAACTTCACTTTAACTTAATCCTGATACTCTGTATGTTCAATTCATCATAATAACTATTCACAGTGGCTCTAAAATCCATACTGACCCCTACTCTCTCTTCTGTTTCTTTTTCCGGTTTCTTTGTGGTGGCGGCCTGCCACCACCACCTACTCAAAGCATCATGATGCACAACATTGATGGACTGAAAGCCAGAAGTCTACGTGACCATCATCATCAGGTCCTTCCATGAAAACCCTAAATACAAAGAGGACTGTTTGACTTATGTTAGGTAGATTGCCCAGAGGGGACTGGGCGGTCTCTGGTCTGGAACCCTACAGATTTTATTTTTTCTCCAGCTTTGGAGTTTTTTGTTTTTCTGTCCACCCTGGCCATCGGACCTTACTCTTATTCTATGTTAATTAATGTTGACTTATGTTTATTTTTTATTGTGTCTTCTATTTTTCTATTCATTTTGTAAAGCACTTTGAGCTACATTTTTTTGTATGAATATGTGCTATATAAATACATGTTGATTGATTGATTGATTGACATGCAAAATTTCATGAAAGTCAGTGCAGTAACCTTTGCATGATTAACAAACAATCAACAGGACGTCCAAACGGAAATGAATTTCGATTTTATTTATGTACAGTGCCTTGCAAAAGTATTCCTCCCCCTTGGTTTAAAGCAGTGCTTCCCAATCTCGGTCCTGGGGACCCCCTGTGGCTGCAGGTTTTTGTTCCAACCAGCATCTGTTTTTAATTGAACTTCTGAGCTAATTAAGTGATGTGTTAATTCCCAAGTCCTATGTTTTGGGAACAATATAGAAATTAGAAAAGTTTGGAAAAAATATATATACTGTATATATATTAAAAGTACCAAGCAGTTATATGGGAATCATGTATTTTTTTCTTTTAAACAATATTTTCATCTTGATTTTCATTCTATTTTTCTATTTGTTCTAATTGTTTAATTAATCCATTACTTACTGATTAGCGGGTCTGATGCGAACATTTTTTTGCAGCCTTTGATTATTCAGCGTTGTTTGCCAGGATGTCTGCTCTGCTCATTTTTTATCCATCCATCCATTACCTAACCTGCTATATCCTAACTACAGGGTCACTTTGGTCTGCTGGAGCCAATCCAAGGCCAACACAGGGCACAAGGCAGGAAACAAACCCCGGGCAGGGCGCCAGCCCACCGCAGGGCACACACACACCAAGCACACACTTTAGGTCCGCCAATGCACTTAACCTGCACGTCTTTGGACTGTGGGAGGAAACCCACGCAGACACGGGGAGAACATGTAGACTCCACTCAGGGAGGACCCGGGAAGCGAACCCTGGTCTCCTAACTGCAAGGCCTGCTCATTTTTAATTGTCATGAATAAAATACAATGAAGGGGAAAAACTGCACAGAGAAAGGTCAAAATATAATGAAGTCAACAAAAGAGAGAGTTAAGCATTTAAATCTATAGAAAAAGCAGAAATATTTCTAAATGTCTTATACTGTAAATGTAAAAATCATGCTGCTGTGTGAATGTAGAATAAGAGGAAAAAAATACCAGCTAATTCTTGAGATGAGTGTTATCAGGTATTGTCACTGATTAGGAATCCGGTTGTAACAAAAACTTGCAGTCACAGGGGGGCCACGGGACCGAGGTTGGGAAACACTGATCTACTGATTACTTGTGTCATAACTAAAAATTTTTTGCACCTTGAAAATGGTGGGCATGTTGTGTCAATCAAATGGTGCTAACCCCCTCAAAAATCCATTGTAATTCCAGATTGCAATGTGACAAAACATGACAGACGCCGAGGGGGTGAATACTTTTGCACGGCAATGCACTTGTGCCATCGACTAAGCTAAAGTCAGATTACAGCCGTTAATGTCCTACAGACATAAATAAACTTTGTCGTTGGCTTAATTAACTCACATTTAGTCGCCGTCTCTGTAGGCTGGTTCAGGATGGCAGCGAGAGGCTGGGGTGATGGGGTCAGACGTCTTGTCCGTGGACTTCAGATCTTCAGATCTGCCCCTTGGTGTTGCTGCTGGTGTGCCATACTTTTAATCCTCCAAACAGAACATTATCGGTTTCTGCCAAAGGGTTACACTTTTGTCTGATCCATCCACTGAACATTGGCGATTTGTGCCAGACAGTGACGGTTACTGAGCCAGCCCTCCATATTTTAAATGGTCAATCCACGTTAGAGACGGCTGCAGTGCTCCACCTCACGTAGCACCTTTCATGTCTGCCTGTGCCTCTGTCTCAGTTTGTATTTTTCAGAGCACCATTCTTATTGAGCTACACGTGCTCTGTTATGTGCAGCGTCTTCCTTATCTTATCTTTCGTCTACATTCTGAGCTCACGCTCGCTCCTTTGGTGGACTGCACTGATAGCTGAGTGCTACGTGGTGGTGCTTCTGTGTGAAAGCCGATTGATAGACGGCACTTGCGTCAAAGAGCTTCTGTTTTGGGTAGCACCAATGGGCCTGGGAAAAACAGCTTTGTCTTCTCCCTTTATCAGCCCTTTAGTTGTTTTCAGCTGCCCGGGTTGTGCATTCAGAGTGTAGATACACAGATGGACACAGAGACACTTATTTGTTTTTTATTACGGTGATTGCATGCCAGAAGCACAATCTGTGCCCAGTTATTGGATTGTGTTTTGTAGTCCATGTAGAAATAACATGCACTGCATTTATCATTCCAACAGATGGCCCATCAGAAACATTTGAGGCAATAAAACGAATTAGCTGCGGTGGGCTGGCGCCCTGCCCAAGATTTGTTCCTGTCTTGTGCCCTGTTGTTGGCTGTGATTGGCTCCAGCAGACCCCCCCGTGACCCTGTGTTAGGAAAATGACTGACTGACTGACAAATGTTTGTGATGTGCCATCTATTGAAATGACAGGGACATACAGTAGCAACCGGACAGACACACAGACATTTACCCTTTAATTACGATGGATTTTAAAAGGGTTTATCAGTAACCCAAACCCCATTTTAAGAGAGGCAAGCACAATGCAAGTTCTGCATGATGTTGGACTTTATGCATTCTTGCTTCAGCAGCTTCTGTGTGCACTATAACAGTACAGAGTTGGCCGAACTTAGTCAGGTACACACTGTACACTTGCATGGTGGCACAGGAACAGACTCCAGACCACAGAGATGGCTCACAGTTGGAAGTAAGCACAAGGTAAAGGATGCACACTGTCTGGAACATCAACCTCTCAGTTAGAGGTGTCCCAACATTTTCAGGCCTTTACAGAGCCAGTTGGCAACCCTAATAACTATGAGGTGATAGGCAGAGATCAGGAGTCCCAAAGGGTCAATTGAAAAACAGTGCCCAGTAGGAGGGAAGTAAAGTAATAATGGTTCGGTGGCAACTGGGCGACAGTCAACTTGGCTAAAAGACAACTCGGCGAAAAGACAAGTCGGTGAAAGACAACTCGGCGACATCGTTTACCAGTTAGGTTCAAAGAGATTCTTTAATTATATTTAAATGACGACGTGAATTAAAATGCTGAAAATAAATACATTTATATAATTGACGAACAAACTTTATTCTTCAGATGGAACAAACTCTATCTTACATTATCTTCTGCAACCAAAATTGCTAATCCTTTATATAAATTGTATTGATTGTAATCTTATGATAACGTTATTTAGAATACAAAAGGTGACCTGCGAGTAGGAATACAGTAATCCCTCTTCGATCGTGGGGGTCGCAAAGGTGAAAATCCGCGAAGTAGAAACCATATGTTCATATGGTTAATATATTTTAAGCCCTTATAAACTCTCCCACACTCTTACAAACATTTCCCGCAGTTATACAGCATAAACCCTTTGTATTCTCTTAGATATTAGGTAAGATTCGTTGAAATTATGTATGTAAACACACTGTTTATATACAGTAAAACCTAAATATTATTTTAAAGATATCAAGTGTCTCCGATATCACATATGTTACAGCCATTAGATATACAAGCCACCAGGAAATAAATACGTACAATGCAAGAAAAATAGTATACAGTAAATGTGTGTACAGTGACACTAAACGTATGTACATGTACTAAGCACTGTAAGTAGAAAATTAATTATGGTTACTCACCAACAATGACACGATGACTTGTCCGATAACAATGAGTTTAATTTTACTGCACAACAAAGGAGAGCGTTACAGCCCTTCTAAAGGAGTCTCTTCAGGCGATTGTGTAGTAACACCGTTGTTCTTTTTCCGCTGTCTTCAATCAAAATCCCTAAAGCAGATTCCATCCGGACTACCGCCTTATCATGTCCACTTACAACTCGTTTTGCGCCCTGGTTAAAGGACACTGCGGCCGTAGATCTTATATTCTTTTCCTCCTTTTTAAATAAAAAGAATCGTGGACTCATTGATGCCGTAATGGTGTCCTACAGAGATGTAGATTTTCCCTTCCTTCAACATATCCAAAACTTTTACCTTTTCGGCAATCGTTAGCATCTTCCGTTGGCGCTTGGGCACGGCCCCAGTAGCAGGAGCAGATCGTTTTGGAGCCATAATGAAGGGCTTGACTGCGCACAAAGATAAACACAAAAGAGCACTAATAGTTAACTCTTTACACAGCGAAACACGTTGATGCTGAATGAGCGAGATAAGACTTCCTGGTTAATGCAGCGGAATTGAATTTGGCACTCCGTCGCTGAGCCAATCAACACACAGGAACTTAACTGCGTGCTCTGATTGGGTAGCTTCTCAGCCATCTGCCAATAACGTCCCTTGTATGAAATCAGCTGGGCAAACCAACTGAGGAAGTATGTACAGGAAGTAAAAAGACCCATTGTCCGCAGAACCCGCGAAGCAGCGAAAAATTTGTGTTATATATTTAGATATGCTTACATATAAAATCCGCGATAGAGTGAAGCCGCGAAAGTTGAAGCGCGATATAGCGAGGGATTACTGTATCGTTACTCTCAACGTATTGGGACCCTCATAAAGCAGGTGATTCTGTGGATTTTCCGGCGCCCTACATTGTCATTTAAATATCATTAAAAAATCTCCTTGAACCTATTACCTAACTGGTAAAGGATGTCGCCCAGTTGCCTGTGAACGAGTAATAACAGTAGGGGACTCCATGATTGGGAGGATTGAAACTCTGGTTTGCTCCAAAGAGTCTCACATGAGGTTTTGCTTTCCTGGTACACACATAGGAGACCATCCTGAACAGGAGAATAGGATCTTAGCCAGAGTCGGGAGAGAATCCAGTTGTCCTTATCCACATTAGACAGTTTTTTGGTTTTTTTTTTTGACACAGAACAATAGACACGTAATAAATTACCATAACATTTGGTCGAAAGTAGAACATATCGATGCACCTTCATTTTCTTCTGGGATTCCATAAATCATTGGGTTTTCTTTCCTTGACCTACCTGTGGTATAGCCGATCCACGACTCTCAATGAATGGCCGGTTTTTTAACTCTTCCGGGGCGGATATCGACTTTTGTCGAAAATTGGGGGTAGAGGATGGTAATCGGCTTGTAAATTTGCACCAAACTCGTTGTTACATTTTAGTTCGACTCTCTTTGTTAGAAGGAGAGTGAGCTTTGGTGATGCGACCTCGTATGAGCAGCACAGAGCAAACAGCCTCTAAAATGGCATCGACATCTGACGAGAGACCAAAGGAAAATACCCCGTGGACGACGACTTTTTTTTTTCTGTATTATCACTCAATCGGACTCTGATTTTGAAGTAAGTGATTTGGAGACGGAGAACGAAAAACGAAAGTGAGGTCCCCAGCATCAGCTAATCGTGGTGCTGGACACGTTCGTGTAGCTGACACACCTGGAGCAACGTTCACCTGGCGGGGACCACCACTTACAATGACAGGAGGTACAAAGCAGATTGTATCACAGTGCGACTGCCACCGATGCCCACCTTCTGTACGGAGACAGCCAGCCCACTGCACACTTCTGCTGACCCATCAAGCCACCCCCGCACATCCGCTGCTGCCTGAGACCGCCATACTGGCACCGACAGCACACAGCAACAGACATTTCATGTTGATTTATGGATGAAGCCATCGCTTTGCATGCTTTTCAGAAAACGGAGCTTTTTGAGAAAAAAATATTCAGCCCTCAAAGAGTTAAATAAATCGCAGCTTAAGGAGGAGGTGTGGTAGTGTGGCGGGAGTGGTCCCCAGGTGTGATGCGGGTGGGGCATTTCCGCACTGAAGTGCACAGGTGTGGGTTCGCCGGTGTCTGTAAGTGATGCCAGGAGCTGCTGATCGCCACACCCGTGTCACATCCCCATTATAAAGTAGGAGGCACGTGGGTGCGAAAGGGGGGAAGAAGAAAATAAGATCGAAAGAAGAATGGAGGTTAGTGGAGAGAAGAGGGGGGCTAGAGACATGGAGAACCAGTGCGAGCAAGCAGGCTCGCTGAAAAATGGGAGATGAGTCCCTCCAGCAGGAGTCTATGGCCGACACTCGGTGGGGGCAGCAGGAAGCGTTCGCTCCAGCTGAGTGAGTTCAGGAGCTCGAGTGTCACAGAAGGTTGTTGGGTCGCCGCATAAGGCAGCAGGAGTCTGGGAAGCTTGGGAGACTGAGCCCCAGAGTGAGCGCCTTGGCTGTTGGGGAGGAACCCGAGTCTCGGTCCGGCGAGATATGTTTGGAGCCAGGGGACCGAAGGCTACTGGACCAGGTAGGGCGACTCCCCTGCTGCTGGGCCCATATGGGAGAAGCAGGGGAGCCGGCAGTTGTACGAAGGCGGCACCGGGTTTTTAAAAGGGGACTGTTTCCAGCCTGTTTTTAACCTCATTTTAATGGATTTATTTATTTGGGATTCTAACAGGAGCGGACCGTGTCTCAAAACCGGTCCGGGCTTTCTTCAACAAGTGAGGTGACGAGGTCGACCCCCTCGGCCCATCATTCATTGTAATAAAGAGTACGCGGCTCGCTACTTGCTATGAGCCTATAATATGAACTCTGTCTAAACTGTTGCCAAACTGTACACTGTTGTTTAGACACAACTTCAAATTTGACGACATGCTTAGAAATAAAATTTAATCAAAAATAAAAAATTAGTAACACGGCTTACTGGTTATTAGAGTACATGTCAAATGTCAATGTCCTGTCCAAGTGCCAGTACCCTAGTAGGCTGGTAGCGGACGCAGTTCACTGCTTTTAGCAGCCACATCATCAACAATACTGGTAGTGTCAAGTTTGGCACAGATACTTTTTTCCCACCGATATCAACATGTTCTTGCGTCATTGTGCTTCTCAGGCAGCTTTTGATTCTCTTCAACACAGAGAATGATCTTTCACACTGCACTTGTGACACAGGCAGCGTTACCAGTAGCTTGTAGGCAAACCCAATGCTCTTGTAAGCATCAGTTAAGAGGATCAACCGGAGTAGCACCTTGTAGCAGCAGAGAGGACAGTCTTTAGAAGACTTGCAAGTTGACACAGTTGTCCCATCTTATTCGCGGTCACTGTCATTGTCATCCTCCACAGTATAAGTGTCTGCTATGGATTGTTTAAGTGTTGACCACTGCTGTCCAAAGCTTTGCAGTTCTGCCGGTATTAGTACCTTTGAACAGATCCTCAAGGTTTCTGTACTTAGAAAAAGAAATTGTCAGAAAGTGTTTCAATCGATCACGTTCTCGTCTGTTGCGCTTCATCGATATTTGGCAACAGACGCCGAATGGCTGAAATGAACGACAATGATACGAGGTCAAATGAGGACGAGGTCATGAGAGGGTGTTAACAGAACTTTACTGAATTCAATGCCAAATAATTACCAATATAAGCAGTTAGGCGGCCTAAAGCAAAGTAAGTGATTACTGGTATGAAACAATTATTTAATCAAACTGCTCATTTACAATGGAATAAATTATAACTGAAGTTATGATGAAAACCTCACATGACTGAAATGTTCCATTAACTAAACGAGAAACTAGAAATGTTCCGTCCTAATAAGAAAAAATCCTACCCTGTGCTTTATAACTTTATTTCATCACACTAATAATCGCAAATGAAAACCACTAATTATCGCTCACGCCGACAACCATAACACATAACACATAATCTAAACTAATTATTAGTACTGTAGAATTGAAATACTAGATATGAGATAAAATAAATTACAATGATTTATACACTAACTGAAATCTGCAAAAGGCAGTTTTGACCAAATTTTTTGCTGCAATGTTGTGTACTGACAACTAAAACAACTTGATGATGTAATACGTCCATAAATAGGTCCATAAATATTTGGACAGAGACAGCTTTTTTCTCATTTTGGTTCTGTACGTTACCACAATGAATTTTAAATGAAACAACTCAGATGCAGTTGAAGTGCAGACTTTCAGCTTTAATTCAGTGTGGGTTGAACAAAAAGATTGCATAAAAATGTGAGGCAACTAAAGCATATTTTGAACACAATCCCTTCATTTCAGGGGCTCAAAAGTAACTGGACAATCGACTCAAAGGCTACTTCATGGGCAGGTGTGGGCAAGTCCGTCATTCTGTTATTATCAATTAAGAAGATAAAAGGCCTGGAGTTGATTTGAGGTGTGGTGCTTGCACGTTAAGATTTTGCTGTGAACAGACAACATGCGGTCAAAGGAGCTCTCCATCCAGGTGAAAGAAGCCGTCCTTAAGCTGCGAAAACAGAAAAAAACCCATCCGAGAAATTGCTACAATATTACGAGTGGCAAAATCTACAGTTTGGTACATCCTGAGAAAGAAAGCAAGCACTGGTGAACTCAGCAACGCAATAAGACCTGGACGTCCACGGAAGACAACAGTGGTGGATGATCACAGAATCATTTCCATGGTGAAGAGAAACCCCTTCACAACAGCCCACCAAGTGACCAACACTCTCCAGGGGGTCGGCGTATCGATATCCAAGTCTACCATAAAGAAGACTGCATGAAAGTAAATACAGAGGGTGCACTGCAAGGTGCCAGCCACTCATAAGCCTCAAGAATAGAAAGGCTAGATTGGACTTTGCTAAAGAACATCTAAAAAAGCCAACACAGTTCTGGAAAAACATTCTTTGGAGAGATGACACCAAGATCAACCTCTACCAGAATGATAAAGGCAAGAAAAAAGTATGGAGAAGGCGTGGAACAGCTCATCATCCAAAGCATAGCACATCATCTGTTAAACACGGTGGAGTCAAGCAGTGTGATGGCTTGGGCGTGCATGGCTGCCAGTGGCACTGGGACACTCGTGTTTATTGATGATGTGACACAGGACAGAAGCAGCCGAATGAATTCTGAGGTGTTCAGAGACATACTGTCTGCTCAAATCCAGCTAAATGCAGTCACATTGATTGGGTGGCGGGCGTTTCATGATACAGATGGACAATGACCCAAAACATACAGCCAAAGCAACCAGGAGTTTATTAAAGCAAAGAAGTGGAAAATTCTTGAATGGCCAAGTCAGTCACCTGATCTTCACCCAACTGAGCAGGCATTTCACTTGTTGAAGACTAAACTTCGGACAGAAAGGCCCACAAACTGAAAGCCGCTGCAGTGAAGGCCTGGCAGAGCATTAAAAAGGAGGAAACCCAGCATCTGGTGATGTCCAGGAGTTCAAGACTTCAGGCTGGCATTGCCAGCAAAGGGTTTTCAACCAAGTGTTAGAAATGAACATTTTATTTCCAGTTATTTAATTTGTCCAATTACTTTTGAGACCCTGAAATGAAGGGATTGTGTTAAAAAAATGCTTTAGTTGTCTCGCATTTTTATGCAATCATTTTGTTCAACCCACTGAATTAAAGCTGAAAGTCTGCACTTCAACTGCATCTGAGTTGTTTCATTTAAAATTCATTGTGGTAATGTACAGAACCAAAATGAGAAAAAAGTCGTCTCTGTCCAAATATTTATGGACCTAACTGTATATTATATACTGCGGTGGGTTGGCACCCTGCCCAGGATTAGTTCCTGCCTTGTACCCTGTGTTGGCTGGGATTGGCTCCAGCAGACCCCCGAGACCCTGTATTTGGATTCAGCGGGTTAGAAAATGGATGGATGGATGTATATTATATAGAACTATATAAATCGCAGTACAGGACAGATAATGTTTAGTAGTTTACAAAATTAATTTTAATGTCAAACAGTAACCAGTACATTAAATTTATTTCATTTAGATAGATAGATAGATAGATAGATAGATAGAAATGGCCGGCTCATGACCAGACCAGAGTCCGCTGACCACTGGGCATTGCCCAAATGCCCTAAATGGCCAGTCAGCCCCTGGATTTTAATCTCCACCTTTCAACGTTTTTATGGATTATTTAATTGTGTGCAATTTTTGTCAAAACTGTTCTAACCTCAGACAGAGACGGACACTGCAAACCGCTGTCACGCCTGTGTGCATGGAGAGCAGACTCTGGAGAGCAGCGTAAGCGACACCACCCCGAAACGAGAGGAGACGCTGTCGCTATCATTTCTCTTCCACATGCCAATCTGAGAAGCACCCCAGGGTTAGGGTTAGCGGCTCTGCGCCTTCTGTTTGGGATGCAATAAAAAAAAGAGGCGTGCCCAGAGAAGGACGTCTCGTACTGGACCATGCTCTAACAGTGGGAGGAGCTTCCGAGCTGCCTCTAACTCTGAAACTAACTTCTGGAACAGCCGTGGTTTTTGTTCTCTCAGTTACAAAGCCAACGTTTTAGTTTTCTTTAAATTAAAGGGGGCTGCCCAGCTGGCTCCCTAGAGATTATTCAACAACAACAACAACATTTATTTTTATAGCACATTTTCATACAAATGATGTAGCTCAAAGTGCTTTACATGATGAAGAAAGAGAAAAAAAGACAAAATAAATAAGAACTAAAATTAGGGAACGCTAATTAACAGAGTAAAAGTAAAGGTTCGATGGCCAGGGAGGACAGAAAAACAAAAAATAAAATAAAATCTGCAGGGACTTTGAGGCCAAAAGCACACCCAGCCCCCTCTAGGCATTCTACCTGACATCAATGACCTCAATGAGTCCTCATGGCATTCAGGCCTTGACACCATTGTGTTTCATACAGTGCCTTTGTTACCATAGACTCATCTGAATGTTAGTGACAGATATAACATCAGTGCTCCGCTTTTACCTCTATCATAGAGTACCTTTAACCTCCATCTGACTTGCTGAGTAACGTCACTTAATTTCCACCAAGAAAACAGATGTTCCGCACCTCCTCAGCCTCTACCACCTCAATAAAAGAATGAGAGTCAGCTAATCATCCCTTTTCAAAAATGCATTGCTCACGCTGACCCCAAGGCGTTATAGACAAGAGTGGCTGAGCCTTTTATAAAAGACGTCTTCATTGCCTTCAAGGTAGTCATCCGGTTGTTCGTCACAGACACAGTCAGTGCTGCTGCTTCTTTGATTTGCGTAGGTCTTTATGAAGCACTGATGTGGGCTCCTGTGGTCACAGCTTTACCCTGAGAACAACACTACGTCTCCTTCTCAAGATAATTTGTGGTTTTCTCTGAATATGTAGCTGAAACCACACTGTAAAGTGAAAAGCACCAAAAGAGCAGACTCTCTCACCTCAGATGTCTGTAATGAACTGCCAAAATGATCAGTGCTTAAACAAAGCACCATGCAGTATTAATGGATTAAAAGATGAATGATCACACTGCTCTGTGTGGGGTTTGCATGTTCTCCCTGTGTCTGTGAGGGTTTCCTTCCACAGTCCAAAGACATACAGGTTGCATGAATTGGATCTCCTAAATTGGTCACAATGTGTCTGGGTTTGTTCCTTCTTGTGCCCTGTGCAGGCCGGGATAGGCTCTAGAAGACCCCCCATGACCCTGTTCAGGACAAAGAGGGTTAGAAAATGACTGACTGCCTAGCTTCCCTAATTTCTAACTTCATACCTGGAGTGCTGCCTGAGCCAAGGGGTTCATGGCTTAGAGCAGCAGGTTCCCAAGTTCAGTCCTCAGTGAACCCTCCATGGCTGCCAGTTTTCACTCCAACCAATTCCTCAATTGTTAACCTCATTGCTTAGTTACCTGCCCCCTACACATTTCAAGGAAATTCACCGATATTTGTATTCTTTGCCACGGCTTTTCTTTTTAATGTAAATCTTTCCGTAGAGTTTGGTCTCTTAACCCTTTAAACTCAGCCTCTTTTTTATCCATTGTCTGCCAGTGGCTAGAACTTCATCACCCTTCAGTCGCTATTCATGTTCTACCCCTCAAAGTAAAGGTCAGGCAGTTCTCCTTCAGAATGTTATAATTATTATAAGTATGTTGTACAACCATGTCCGGAGAGGACAGAGCCGACCATACTTCCTTAGAAGGCTGGCGTCCTTTGTCGGAGATGGCTGGGGTGGCGACCCAGCCGGGACGCCTAGGAAGACCGGAGGATGGCTTACGACTTCCCCAGACCATGTGGGGGGCGACCGCCCTGGTTCCTTTGGGGGTACAGAGCTTTGAAGCTCCACCCTGTAGGGGCCAGTGGTCACCACCATGCCTTTGAAGCTCTGGACTTTAGCACTTCCGCCACACCCGGAAGTGCTGGGGGGAAGAAGACGGGACACCCGGAGTGCTTCCGGGGATGCAGCCGGCACTTCCGCCACATGAGGGCGTGTCTGTGGAAGATTGCCGGAACCACCTGGAGCACATCCGGGTGCTATAAAAGGGCCGCCTCCCTTCATTGAATGGCGAGAGTCGGGAGCGGAGTGGACTGAGCTGGACAGAAGGAGGCATTGTGTGGCCAGGACTTTGGGGACTCGTGGGGTTTGTGGTACACATGTGACTGTAAATTGTGTAAATAAACGTGTGGTCGGTAAAATGAACGTGTCTGCCTGTCTGTGTCCAGGCCAGCTTCCACACCTTCAACATCTGCAATAAGATGCTGCAGATGTTCTATCAGACGGTTGTGGCGAGCGCCCTCTTCTACGCTGTGGTGTGCTGGGGAGGCAGCATAAAGAAGAGGGACGCCTCACGCCTGGACAAACTGGTGAGGAAGGCAGGCTCTATTGTAGGCATGGAGCTGGACAGTTTGACATCCATGATAGAGCGACGGGCGCTGAGCAGACTCCTGTCAATCATGGAGAATCCACTGCATCCACTGAACAGGATCATCTCCAGACAGAGGAGCAGCTTCAGCGACAGACTGCTGTCATCATCCTGCTCCACTGACAGACTGAGGAGACCCCACACTATGTGACTGTTCAATTCCACCCAGGGGGGTAAACATTAACATTATTCAAAGTTATTGACTGTTTTACCTGCCTTGCACTCTCCACCTCGCATTTTTTAACTTGCACTGCATTGTTATCACTCTCTAATTTAATATTGTTCTTTATCAGTATGCTGCTGCTGGAGTATGTGCATTTCCCCTTGGGATTAATAAAGTATCTATCTATCTATCTATCTATCTAACAGTGTTACAGCAGAATAAGTTGCACAATGTAATAATTTATTTTACTATAAAATGCATTTTGAATGTTATTATGTCCAGGGGTGTTGGAATTAACTTCAAAACACTATGTAAGTGTCAGTGAATGCGTCAGGAACAACCAGAAAAAAAATATTATGGAATATGTAAAGTCAATAAGGTCTAGTTTTGCTGTTTTAAAGCAATTAAAATAAAGGATTCTTTTAATTCCCTTTTGCAGTTTCCAAATAAGTGTCCATAGCATACGTATGACTTAGCAAGAAATGGGTAACTTAATTTTTTTTGAGAGTTGAACCTGGAGATGCATGAAAATAGAAAAACAAAACATATAAAATAAAAACAACAAGACCGAAACCCACACGAGAGGCAAGAATCACAATAAAGATTTTGGCAAGACACACATATCAATCAAAAGGAGAGTTAGTTACTGTAGGGGTTTTAAAGGATTTATCCCCAGATCAGATCTAGCTTAGGGAAACCCGTCTTGCGGATGACCTCGAGATCACAGCCCTAACAGTCATGCAAAATGGTGTCCACTGCAAAACACCAAAATTCAACCCTGCTTACAACATAACATCTTGTTTTGAGCCAGCATATCCTTGTGACCACAGGTAGTGCTTCACATCCCAGAATTAAAAACGGCACATTGTCTCCTTCTTAAGGAGATCCATTGATTCAATGTGTGCCATTTCCTCCTTGTAGAAGAGGCAAGAATCCACTTTGGTGTGAAACAAATGCTGTATAGACAGAATTAAAAGGCAAAGCAAAATTGATAGAGATATTCATTTTTATAAGCATAAAACATTTCCCCCCACTTCTAACGAATCATATTAACCAATATCCATACAAAGTCAGGCAAATCATAGCCATGATGGAGTCTATATAAAGCACAGCAGGATGACGGCAACAATACGAAAACTGTAAATGAAATCCGACCATTGTGCACGGTTCAGGTGGCTTTTATAATAAATTAGGCCTTTTTACTTTAAGCTGTGATTTTCCACGTTTGACTACTCTGAGCACAGAAAAAATGTTTTGTTAATAAAGTGTATTATTGTGAAACAAAAGTCATACTGATAGAATAAGGCGGCAACAAAGCAAAAGTATGTCCACCATATTTTGAAATTATATAAAGTTATAATTTGATGAACTGAATTTACAGGACTCGTAAAGCAATTTAAAAGTACAGAGGTGAGCCCAAAGCACTTTCAAAAATGTCCACTAGAGGGGAAATTCCCACGAAAAACCCTGGCTACATAAAAAGGGTCGGGTGGAATCTTTAGAAAGTAAAATAATTATGGTCACAAAATGCTCTGTACGTTCTTGAACCTCTGTAGAGGCAAAAATGGGCAAGTCAAAAAAACTGAGCAACATGGTCAAAAATATCCAGTAGTATCCAAAAATGCCCACTAGAGGGGCAAATCCCATCAAAAAAGGCCATGTAGAATCAATAAAATTTAAGAGTTGTTTTCGCAAAAAGTCCATGAAACTCTACAGAGCACACAAGGCAAAAATCACACAATCCAATGGTGAAGTCAAAAAGCAAAGCAGCATGGTCAAAACGATCAAAACGCACAAGCACAGCCCATGTAAACACACCGACAGCGGGGACTGGGTGGTCTCGTGTCCTTTGAACCCCTGCAAAATTTTTTTTTTTTTTTTCTCCAGCCCTCCGGAGTTTTGTTTTTTTCTGTCCTCCTGAACATCGGACTTTACTTTATTCTTTGTTACTTAGTATTGCCTAATCTTATTTTTACAAACGTTTCTTTCTTCGTCTTGTTAAGCACTTTGAGCTACATCATTTGTATGAAAATGTGCTATAGAAATAAATGAATGTTGTTGACTCACTAACGCATTTGAGATGAACTGCCAGGAGCTGAAGGAGACCCTCTAGATATACAAGGTGGAGGGCAGTTCCTGGCAGTGACTGACAGATGGCGCCACCTCTTGGGGGGACCCACTCACAAAACACAAGGCACATGACAAAAGCAGCTCATACACAAGGGAGCCAAATAATAATCCAAACTATTAAAGATGCACTAAATCTGTAACATAATTCACAATATTAATCAAACATGAACAAAGACGACCTGAAACAAAGATATGAACTTGAGCCAGGAAAGGAACCCTGGCTGAAATATAACAACACTGAATTTGTTCTCTCTTATGCATTCTTCCTGTATTGCATTAGTAATTTATAACGTTTATTGCATCGTCTCAGTCAGTTTACAACTTAATGGTATCGGGAACGGAAAACCAGTTTGGAGGCTACAGGATTAAAAGCTGTTTCGATGAGTTTATAACTTGACGATGGAAGGCACTGCAAAGGTGCTCAAAGGATTAAAGATTTGGAGCACAGTCATTCATTAGAAGAACAGCTAGCCAATCAAATGTGTGGAATGTCCCAGAGGAGGAGGAGCATGCACGGATTACAGCGGGTTGCCACACCCACCACATGACGAACCACCCAGATTGGGACCCGAGAGCAGCCGTGCCAAACATACCAATCTGGTACAGTGCAAGAGACCACGTGGAATTTCAACAGGAACAACGGCCAGTCTGAAGGACTGAGGAGCAGAATGGCAGAAGGGACGACATAGGAACCATCGTCAGGAGGTGAGTCAGCAGAAATGTACTTAGAATTTTTTCGGGAAGCGAACCCAGGTCTCCTTACTGCGAGGCAGCAGCGCTACCACTGTGCCACCATGCCGCCCACACTTGAACAAAGGACCTTTAAAACTGGCACTGTGTATTCATTCTCGTACATCTCTAAATTAACAATAATGCACACTTGTTACGCAGGAAAAACAAGTCCACCCCGACAATCATCATCACTTCAAATCCATAAATCTGAATCGCGTGTTTCAGAGGAGGTGCCAATGATTACAACTTCTTTAGGGAGCAGATATCGAGGGTCTGGTGTTCTCTTTGCTATTGAGCTGCGTGGTGTCATCATGCTGAGATCAAAAGGGATCTCTAGGACCCTCAAGGTCTGCCAAGGAATTTAAAAAGGTTGCCAAAAGGATTTGAAATCAACCATTGCACTGTAAGGAAAACTCAACTACAAGCGGCGTCAATTTCAAATGACTGCTAATTTGTCCACGACTGGTCGGCCCTGCAAATTCAGCCCAAAAAGCCGACTTTTGGTTCTAAAGGAAGTCTCCAACAATCACAAAATGTCATTGATCTGCAGGTAACTCTTATAAATGAGGTTATTGAAGTGCATGCTGCTGCAACAAGTAAGAGATTTCACAATTGTGAGCTCCACGCAAGCCGTGCCAGAAAAAAGCCTTTGTGGTCCAAAAAGAACATTAGAGCAAGACTGCGGTTTGCCATTGAACGGTTAGGCAAAGACCAGGCTTTCTGGAACAATGTGCACTGGACAGATGAATTAAAGATAGGACTTGTTTGGCCACAGTAACAGTAAACATGGTTGGTTCAATGAGATGACAGCATTTTAGGAGAACCACCTCTTAACATGAGACATGATAGAGGAAATGTCCCGGCTTAGGGTTGCTTTGCTCCCTCAGGGCTTGGGCTCCTTGCAGTCATCAAGTCAACTATGTGTTCTGTGGCATATCAAAGGGTGCCTGAGGAAAATGTGAAGGTTGGACCTTCCAACACGATGATGATGATGATCCAAAGCACACTAGCAAATCCACCGAAGAATGGCTCAAAAAGAAGAAAAGGGGGATTATGAACTGGCCTAATCAAAGCCTTGATCTGAATTCCATTAAAATGTTGTGAGGTAGGTAGGTAGGTAATGTCGTGAAACTGGTAGGACACACAAGAGAATCCACAAACATCTTTGGCATCGAGGAGGGGACCAAAATATCACCGTGTCGGTATCAGAGACGGGTGAGCAGTTATGCGAAACGCTTGTGGTTCCTGCTACTGTGGCCAATGCCAGCTTCTGAGGTCAACGGTGGACTTACTTTTCCCCCCCTAATAGACCATTACATCTATTGATATTTCTGTAAAACTAATGATTTTCCTTGTGTTCCTGTTCAAGTATATCACCTCTATCTGTAGGCCTGTTCAAAAAATGTCAACCATTTTCACACGACTGTATGCACTTCAGTCACATCAGCAGCACAGACTGAACTTGTCAAGGTGCCTGACGAGGCGGCATAACAGTTGTGACCTTTCTGGAACACGAGCACCGTTAGGTTCACATGGGGTCACGCAGTGCATCAGGGGGCAAGTTCATCGCTCAAGTTTGTCATTAGGGGGCCACATTACAAACAGGGAAAATACATTTCAGTGTGTGGGAGATAATCTGAATCTGAATTTGGGAGGCAGATTGCTGTCTTAACAGGTAGGACTGAATATCAGGGGCTGCTGTCCTCATCTATAGGAAGCCCTCAAGGTTGTGTTTTTTCACCTCACTTGTATGTTTCTCTACACCAGTAGGTTGTCGCAGTAACTTTAAAAACAAGTTCCTCTCAAAATTAGCTGATGGCTCCATACTACTTAATATAACGAAACCAGTCCTGGGCCGGTGATCTTTATAAATGGCGTGAGGAGTCTCTTCTACAGCTAACTAAACCTTACAAGAACTAGAACTGATAATTGATTTTAGAAGAAACACCGCTCCCCGACAATAAATCATTACCAAAGTCCAGGCAGCGGGGATTATTGAAAGTTCTAAATATCTGGAGACGACCACAGACTGAATTTTAAAATGAAAAGATGCTCTGCAAAAAGATGAGTGGAGCCTTTTGAGTGCGAGTCCTACCATTATGTCACCGAGTCTGGCTTTACTGATTGTATGTTCTGTTGAACCCGACTGGGATCCTTAAAGCAGCTTTTCCAGCAGCTCCGTCTACAACTTAATTTTTCTACCTTTTTCTCTATTTTACTCTGCTTTTTTATCCCTCTTTAATATTGTTTTTTTTTATCAGTATGCTGCTGCTGCTGGAGTATGTGAATTTTCAAACATAGAATACAAAGCAAAGCAGCTAAGAATTTAGCAATTTTTATGGTATGCAGCCCAAAGTCAATGGTTCTCAAGGCAAATTCTATAACCATCCATCCATCCATTTTCCAACCCGCTGAATCCAAACACAGGGTCAAGGGGGTCTGCTGGAGCCAATCCCAGCCAGCGCAGGGCACAAGGCAGGAACCAATCCTAGGCAGGGTGCCAACCCACCGCAGGACACACACATAAACACACCAAGCACACGCTAGGGCCAATTTAGAATCGCCAATCCACCTAACCGGCATGTCTTTGGACTGTGGAAGGAAACCCACGCAGACACGGGGAGAACATGCAGGACTCCACACAGGGAGGACCCGGGAAACAAACTCGGGTCTCCTAACTGCGAGGCAGCAGCGCTACCCACTGCGGCACCATGCCACCCAAATTCTATAACCCTCCGAGCTTTATCTTAGTCGTAATTAATCACTTTTAACATTGGTATTTTAACAACAAAGAAAAACCTTTAGAATTACAACTGTGCTATTAGCCATTTGTTTTGTATTTCTTCATGGGCAATTACTACATGAGCTGTCTTGTATTTCCAGTGTACTAGAACATCTGGGTAAATTCTAAAACAATTCTTCCAGAAGCAAGCTTTCACTGGACTCAATAAAACTACACATTACTTAAGTGATTTGTTAGGGAATCCAAGATATCAGTGTATTTTGCCCTATAACATTCGAAAAGATGTTAACATTACAATCACCTAAAAAGGCACTTTTTGGAGCTATTAGTGATGTAATAACCCACAATTAACTGCCCAATAAATACAGTTGTTATTCTACCCTGTTCCCAAAGAGGACAAAGGCCACTGGCACTTGTTTATTATGTCTCCTTGATTTTAACACTATACGTGATTGTTACTGTAGCCTTAACACACCCCTCTCCTGTTTTGCAGCTCCGTGTACGACTTTATTTTTCTACCTTCTTCTCTATTTTACTCTGTTATACCTGCATTGTTATCACTCTTTAATATTGTTCTTTATCATTATGCTGGTGCTGGAGTATGTGAATTTCCCCTTGGGATTAATAAAGTATCTATCTATCTATCTATCTATCAAAAGGATCAATCTATCTAATGTCGGCAACAGAATAAATCAAATTGTGAAACGAAGCAGTAAAGTAAGGACAGACAGACCTGATTAACGAGTAAGAATTACAGAAAGCAGGGCAGGACTCACCCACCGCATTCCCAATGCCAGCTGTTGCCATTAAATCACATTTCCGAGGATAAACAGCAACCTGTTCAAGTTCTCTTTCATTCCAACTGTGATTAATCTTCTAAATAAGTTCAACTTTAACAAACATCTTCAGGTTTGCCTCAGTCTTATTTGTTTCATTTCTCTGTGTGATCGTAAAGAGCTGATGTTATACTGCAAGTATTACGTTCACCGAGCGTGTTATTTATTTGTACCACGTTTGATGGCCGTTTTCTTTGCCGACTTGTTTTAGATGTTAATTTGTGTTATGACTCTCTACAAAACCTGCTGACAACCCGAATTACATCTTGGATTAATAAAGTTTGAATTGAACTGAATGAATACATGGATCTTAAAATCAGTCCATGATCCATCAGTTGGAAGTGTCATAAATTATAATTTCAGGCGGTTCAAACTCAAATTGCTCCGTCTATGCCTAGGATTGTTAATTCTTGACACACTCACCTTTCTCATAAATGCACGCCCGTCACTAAACTCGTGGATTTATCACACAGAGTTAGTTTTACACTCAGTATATGTGAGCCAGCCGACTGCAAGATTTTGTTAACGGTGCTTCTAAAGCAGACACAACTCACTAAAAAACAAAATTCAAGTTATGGGGGAAGTAAAGCAGCATTAACAAGCCGAATTATACAATGGTTATTATTCATTTTAATAAAGGCTGTGCAGGCTATAGTTTTTAATGCATTAGAGAAACTCCTCTGTTTGCTTCACTGCATGACTGTTGGGGGACACAAAATAACCTGAAGCCAAATTATATTTGGATTCCACCTTTAACACATGAGCATAATAAAATTAACAGCATGTCTTGTAAGAAAGACAAAAAAGAAAGCAATGAAATAATTCTGAGGAACACTAGCAGCCCACCAACATACGGTCTACAAACACACACCACCCTGCTCCACAGTAGCAGGCACTGGGCCCGTGTCACTTACCTGGAGCTTTGACGATCGGCATGTTGGCAGCTGGCTCAAGAGCAGTTTTTTTTTTCCTTTTCCCCCCTCCAAGACACCAAGGGCTGTGCAGACAAGGAGTGAGTGGGCTTCACACCGCATGCAATATTAAAACAAGTCCACAGTGAAACCCGAGAGCAGCCCACCCCCCAAACTCCAGAAATGTAGCGGTCAGACATCTGCTAACAGCTATTTTAAGGCTGCTCGCATCAGAGTTCATAACCGAAGCGGGACCCGAGCGTTGGGCTCAGTGTCATCAGGGTACACTACGAAATCACAACACGTAGGAATCAAAGCTTTTAGGCAGAGAAATCAATGCACCTCTTGAGAACTCAGCTTGGCATGAAGCCTAGAAGAGGAATGCCAACACAATAAGGAAAAGTAACAGGATGTCGAGTGTGTTTACAAGCTTTAATAACCCAGTTATTCATCGAAGCCAGGCAAATACTTATTCTGGCTAGAGAAATCCAGTTAATAGGTTTCTCCACGGGTAATGCAGTAATTTGTTCACTTCAACTCAGCCGAGTTACACTCAAGGACGTTGCAGTTCGCACATGTCTATACCTGTGGACACATTGTCAGCAGCCTCGGCAAAGTGTCCACAAGATCAATTCCCCCAACCCGAGTTCAATTTTCAAGTGATCACATTATTCCTTCTCCTGGTTGGCATATTTGTATTTTTTTTTTCTCTCCAAGTTCAGTAAGAATGTTCCTAAATATCTCACACTACTTCAATTCTTGCTGTGCACGAACGCCGGCCCAGGCACTGCACGATGGCACTTTGTTATTTCTCCCTCCATTCAGCTACTGTCATTTATTCCCTCTAGTTTTTGTTTTTTTCTTTTGTGAATCCCATGGAAAGACCAGCAAAAGAATCTTTCACTTTAGTCAGTAATACCTCAAGTTCACATTCACTGCAATTTCATTTTCTGCCATTTTCCCCCCATTCTGTTCTACTATGGTTTGCAGGAACGGAACACGTGGACAAATTTACACAGTGATTAGATTATGAATACTCAAAAAAGGCATTTTCATGACATACGTACTTACTGATGGGCAGGGTAGCTTTGGCTTTATGTCGCAGGTTTCCTGAACAGTACATCTGGTCCCACCCCATGCTTCAAGGTGGGTATGTATGTTTTTGATAAAAGGCCGTGTTTGGCTTAGTTTGATGGTCAAAAAGCTCGATGTTTGTCCCATCACAACACAGAACCTTCTTTCAGCGGACTTCAGTGTTTCCTTATTCTGCCTTCTACTGAGATATCAGGTTATTTATCTGTTTATTGCCTGTGGAGAGCATGAACAAATTCATTAAAAAACTTTAAGCACTCCAGAGAAATAAACTTTATTCTATTGGTTAACTTGTGTAAAGCAGCAGGAGAAGGTGCTGATGTTTGTGTGTGTGTGTGTGTGTGTGTACTCTGTACGACGTCCGACTCACGATGCATTGGACATCAGTGTGGCTGTCAGACGAGTAAAAGAGGAAAAATATACAAGATCTCATATATTACATTTAGGGCGGCACGGTGGCTCAGTGGTAGCGCTGCTGCCTCGCAGTTAGGAGACCCGGGTTCGCTTCCCGGGTCCTCCCTGCGTGGAGTTTGCATGTTCTCCCCGTGTCTGTGTGGGTTTGCTCCGGGCGCTCCGGTTTCCTCCCACAATCCAAAGACATGCAGGTTAGGTGGACTGGCGATTCAAAATTGGCCCTAGTGTGTGCTTGGTGTGTGGGTGTGTTTGTGTGTGCCCTGCGGTGGGTTGGCACCCTGCCCAGGATTGGTTCCTGCCTTGTGCCCTGGGATTGGCTCCAGCAGACCCCGGTGACCCTGTATTTGGATTCAAAATGGATGGATGGATGGATATTACATTTATGCATAATATCTCCCTTCAATGTGAGAACACTCCCACCCCTGTTGAATCAACGTTAAATCAAATAGTTGGCAGCTATACTTGACCAGGTTATTCTGAGATAGTCTTCCAGTGTTGCCTGCTCAATAACTTCTGTCTTATTCGAATAGCTCAGCTCACCTAGGAGAGTCTGTCACACAATGTGCATAACTAGAAGGCTTTTCTCTTCCCCTCCCCATTCCAATCCAGAAAATCAGAGGATGGACAGAAGCAGAAAGTCCCAATATTCCCATCCCAGTCCAACAAGACAGTAGGCCAGTCTAACATGGAGATCAATTATGAGATATTCCAATACCTAATCCATATTTCTACAAAGGACAGCAGGGCTTTTGCTCACCAAGCCCTAAATAACCAACACAACTCAATACTTGTATAAAAAATTTATTCAAAAAAATTCAATACAATTATTTTAGGGAGCTGCATTTATTAACAAACTAGATCAGGTATTTAATATTCTATTTTCAAAACACAGAATACAAAGCAAAGCAACTAAGAATTTAGCAATTTTTATGGTATGCAGCTCAAAGTAATTTGGTTTGCAGCCCAAAGTCAATGGTTCTCAAGGCAGATTCTATAACCCTCCGAGCTTAATCTTAGTCGTAATTAATCACTTTTAACATTGGTATTTTAACAACAAAGAAAAACCTTTAGAATTATAACTGTGCTATTAGCCATTTGTTTTGTATTTCTTCATGGGAAATTACTACATGAGCTGTCTTGTATTTCCAGTATACTAGAACATCTGGGTAAATTCTAAAAAAATTCTTCCAGAAGCAAGCTTTCACTGGACTCAATAAAACTACACATTACTTAAGTGATTTGTTAGGGAATCCAAGATATCAGTGTATTTTGCCCTATAACATTCGAAAAGATGTTAACATTACAATCACCTAAAAAGGCACTTTTTGGAGCTATTAGTGATGTAATAACCCACAATTAACTGCCCAATAAATACAGTTGTTATTCTACCCTGTTCCCAAAGAGGACAAAGGCCACTGGCACTTGTTTATTATGTCTCCTTGATTTTAACACTATACGTGATTGTTACTGTAGCCTTAACACACCCCTCTCCTGTTTTGTGCAATTTAGCTGCATTTGGACTTTGAGTCGCCTCTGTCCACCCAATATTGTCGTTACCTGATTTGAAAATACAGTTCACTTGCATATTTATTTTTTATAAAATTAAAACTATGTACTTAAATGCAGTGCTCACTCCAACAAAGCAACCAACAATGAAATGTTCATGAGCTCTTCCTGAGCTACACCTTGATTCAAAGTGTAGGAACAGATGAAATATACTGATCAAAAAGGGACTCACAATGGAGCTCAGCAGAGCCCATAAATGTACAGGCACACCACCACCCCACAAAAAAAATAAAATATATATATATATATTGGTTTATTAATAATAAACTGAACAAAGCTTATCATGAGGGCCATCTTATCAGCAACTGTGCAAATCAGAGAAGTAGAAAATAGAAGAAACTTGACGGACAATAATTAACACTTCATAAACCAGAAGGAACCTGACTGGCCTAGGTATGAACCACATTAAAAGAAAGAGAGTCTAGCGGCCTACGTGTCAAACATCTTTTTTTGTGTGCAGTGCAAAAGCCAGAAGCCTCATCTTTCAACCTGAACTCATTCAGCTTCACTTCGACACAATTAAAAGGTGTCTGCTCACCATTTAGCCTCCAAAGGATCAAGCACTGATTACAGAGCACTAGTGATTTGTCCGGGGACAAGGAAGAAAAATCAACACACTCATTATATTATAATCAACCGATCTACAATGCACTATGGCAAAAACTATATTACATGTACTGCAATCTTTGTCTGAATGCTAACTGCATCAAGAAAATCTCCCGTAAATGTTCCTTAAAAAAAAAAGATGAGGGGTTTGTAAAACGTGGAGGGCTTATTGCAAATTAACTACTAGTAAATTAAGCCTAAAGACATGTGCTTATTCATCTTCAATCCCGTTTCCGAATACCAACCTTCCCTTTGAAGTGTTTAGCTTTATTTTTGGATTATTCAGTGAGCAACAACTCCAAAACACAGCTTATTTACAGTTCACCTGTAGCTTACCTGCCACCAATCCAAATCACCTCACTCTTTATACACTTCCATCACTACTGAGAAATATGACCATTAAATGCTGGCAGGCTCCAAGTTTTTAGTCACTACAGAAACCCTGGTGGGATATGTAGCTCTGAAGGCAAGCATACAAAAGTGCAGAGAGCTGTATTTCAGCTGAAATTCCCTAAACATATCCTGTTACTGCCAAGATGTACTCTGATCCAATGTCAGTTTGGTTTATTTATGTCATTTCAAAACTATAGCTGCATTCATGAGGAATGTCGCCTGCTTTCATAAAGAAACTATACACAGACAGACTCAGAAAGGTGATTGAGTGATAGACAGACAGACAGACAAACTGGAAAGGCACGAAGATAGATAAGTAGGTAAGTAGACAGAAAGAAAGGCACCATAAAACACGTAGATATATGGATAGGAAAGGCACTATAAGACTGATGAATAGAAAGGAAGACAGAATAAATTAAAGGAATAGGATTTAATTTTCATTGAAAGAGAAAAAATGGTAATAGGATATAACAAGTAAAAAAAAATCTTTCATTCACTGACAATAATTTGAGTCACTTATGTTGGCAAATCAGCCACAACTAGAACCTAGGCAACGTTACATGAGGGAGAAAGTTGCTTTCAAAATGGCCTTCATGTGCAGTGTTTAACTTCAAAGGTCTACTGTTGTTAACAAAGCAAATTTTTTACCAAGGAATTCAGGTATTTCGAACAAACTACACACAGTTCATTTTCAAAACTTGAGGCACGGGTACAGAAGGCACCCTAAAACATGAGCTACCATCAGTCGGAGTGACTGTCGGGTTATATGTTTCGCTTTGTGGACAGAATTCATTGCACACTTTCCTTGGAGGTATGTGAAAAACGGGAAGAACAAAAACATGAAGTGAAGCACTGGATAGACTATTGCAGTCTTGTTCTAACCAAATGCAGTTAAAGATGACAGAAAAGGCCAAAAACCTCACTCATTAACTAGCTGATAAGAATTACAGTAGAAAAAAAAAAGACAAGGCTGTGTAGTTAGGCTTAGAATTCACCTCATACTGGCACTGTACAGCCTCTTACAAAAACATGAACAAAATTAAACATTCACCGATTAGGAACACTCCATTCATGCCAAATTCTGCACCAGAAAATACAAACGATGAACTAGTAACCCTAGCTTTGGAAATGCTGTCTCAAAAACCATACGTGGAGACCTCACGTGATTGTAAGAGTTAACTGTTTAAAACTTGCTGCAGAAGTGTTTATAACTAAAAAATTCAACACTTGTTGTTTAAATAACTAAATAAAATCCATCCAGCACTTGGTTACAGTAGGGACGAGGGACGACTAAAGCCCCCACAGAATAGTTCCTCCAGTTCAGTACAGCCTGTGTCTTCCCATCCACAGGGCAGAGGCCACGGTTAAAGTCTATTTAATCATACCTTCCCAACCCACTCAGATTTTTATTTGAATGTTCTTAAAATATTCTTAAAAATGTTAAAAAAAAAAAAAAAAAGCAAACAAAAGTCATGTCCTCTTTCAGCACATCAAAAATAAACGCTGTCACACCTCTTCCATTTCACAGCATTTCATCCGGAATACATGGTGAGGCAGAGCCAAAAACCTGAAGAAAAAAAAAACTTGCATTAGTAGTGAAAGCAATAGACGAAATAGGCTAAAATAATAGAAAGGGTAGAAAAACAATTTCAGTCAATCTTCTTGAAAATTTGCTACTGCAAGAATAGATAGTGTCCTTAAAGATGTTAACACTTCAATAAATTGGGAACCCAAAGTTTGCAAAAGAGGTGCTTTCATGGAAAAGAAGTTCTTAATATAATGAAGAAATATGAATAGCATGAATCTCACGTGTAGGTATAAAAATGACAATTTCTAGTCAGCATTGGATTTAAAGACTTTAAAAGAGTAAATGGAAAGGATTTGATATGAGCTTCAGCCTCAAGGAAATGAAAGCAAAATACTAAAGCATATACGGTGCATATAAACTGTATTCACTCCCTTGGAAAATTTCATATTTTGTTATACAATATTTAACCACAGTGGATTTAAATTGGCACTTTTGGCAATGATCAACAGAAAAAGACTCTTTAATGTGAAAGTCAAAAAACAATTTTAGAAAGGGGTCTAAATTAATTACAAATATAAAACACAAACCAAGTCACATGTGTCAATATCAAGGCCCACGGGGCAGATACAGTGCCCTCACAACTTTTAATCAAGCATACCAATAAATTCTGATGGTCAACTTAATGTGGCCCGCATGTTGGCTTTGGTGTCTAAAATTAAGTTTGTGACAGTGCAGCATTTAAACGTATGAGGCGCTTTAGCGTTCCACTTATGCTTTTTCAGATAATTAGCCTATCATACAAACAAATGAATGCAGCCCAACTTTCCAAACTTAGCTAGCCTTAACAATGGCCAGAAAAAGAAAAGGACAATGAATAGAGACAATTTCAAAAAAGATGGTAAACAGAACATTCATTCTGTGAATTCAATCAGAAGCCAATGTGTCTCGCATGTCAAGAATCAATGGCAGTTTTCAAAGAGTATAACCTTTGGAGGCATTTTGCTAAAAATGGACCAGGAGCAGCGGCTGCAAAAAGTCTGAGAATTAAAACACAGGCATCAACAACATGTTTACTCGCATTAACAGTCAGAGTGAGGGAGCCGTGAAGGCAAGTTTTATAATAGCGGAGGAAATAGCAAGTGGATATAAGCCATTCACAGAGGGAGAGTTCAATCAAAATTGCACTAAAAAGGTATTTGATGTTGTATGCCCCAACACGAAGCAGTTATTTACAAATATCAGCCTCTCTCGAAACACTGTGGCTAGTCAGGTGGATGAACTAGCCTCCGAGTCCAGCTAAAATCTAAAGCCATGGAATTTGTCGTATATTCGTTGGCTGTAGATGAGAGTAAAAACAGGACAGACATTGCCCAGCTTTTCACATTCATCTGGGGGGTGGATGCTCAGGTTTGATGTCACAGAGGAACTTTTGGAAGGCCATTCACGGGACAACTACTGGACAGGACATTTTCAGGCAAGTGGAGCGGTGCATCAATGAAAATGGACTGCAATGGAATAAACTTGTTAGCTTGACAGCTGGGAGGTTCTTCGATTGGTCGGTTTGGCGCAAGGCAGAGCAGACAGGGGGAAATCTGACGGCCTACCATCATTCATCAGGAAGCCCACTGTGGATAGGCGTTGGGCATGGGACATGTCATGATAGTTGTAGCCAAAACAGTAAACTTTATTCGTTCATAAGGCTTCAATCACTGGCAACTCAGGGCACTTTTACAGGAGGAAAACTCTGCACGAGGATGTGCCTTACCATAGGCGGTACGCTGGTTAAATTGTGCAAAAGTGTATTGCGAAGATTATGACACCCACATTGAGATTGCTCGTTTAACAGAGAGCAAACAAAAGCTCATCCCCGAGCTAGAATGGATGAAAAGTGGCTGAGCGACTTGGCATCTATGTGTGATGTAACAGAGCACCTCAATGTTCTGAATGTAAAACACCAGGGTTGAAAGCAGCTGATTAATTAAATATGAGACTTTTCAAAAGATACTGTGTGTCTATGGGAGGGCCAAATGTACCAAGGCAACTTATGGGACTTTCCTACTTGCCAGTCAGTCGGGGACACAATTACAATTCCACTGCTGTCAGAAGTTTATACTGACAAATTGAACACACTCAAAACTGAATTCAACAGGAGATTTGCAGATTTTGAATCACAGAAATTTAACCTTGATCTATTCGCAAATCCGTTTGTAATTGATGTTGATGTTGCACTTGAGCCCTTGTAGGTAGAACTCATTGAATTGCAATGTAACAGTGCTCTGAAGACCCAGTACCAGTCAGCTGAGAATGCTGAATTTGTACCTCTGCTCCCAT
The DNA here is from genome assembly GCF_016835505.1 of Polypterus senegalus. NCBI lineage: Eukaryota > Metazoa > Chordata > Cladistia > Polypteriformes > Polypteridae > Polypterus > Polypterus senegalus. The sequence continues at coordinate 289,264,799 of NC_053156.1, forward strand.
AGTCAATGCAACAGCTTCACCTTCACGCTGCCCGTATCATGTCTATGTTTGGAAGCACCTACACGTGCAAACAAATGTTCTCCATTATGAAACTGAACAAGACATCCCACAGATCCCACCTCACAGACCTGCATCTAGCCTCGGTATTGAAAGTGGCCATGGCACAGGACATTAAACCTAGAATAGACAAGATCATTTCTAAGAAAAGGTGCAGAGTATCTGGTAAGAGTGGAATGAAAAAGTCAGATGCTTAAAAATGCTTATTATATAGATAATTATATATTATTATATTTAATATATTATCATATTATTGTGTACATTTAAGTTTCCAAAGAAAGTCATATAATCTGAGATGATTTTTTTAATTATTTTTTGCATTAACTATTTTTCTGATAATAACAAATAAGGTAGTGGTCTAGTACAGTAATCCATGTTTTTGTTAATTGCAAAGTTATTTTCACACAAAACAGACTCTGATAAAAAATATTTTGCTTTGATAACCAATGCCAGTAACAAAGACCATACTTATAATGTTGCTATGTGGTTATTTTATTTTGTTGTATGTGAATTGTTTAATTGTGCAGTCATCACTTTGTACTAAAGTACTGTTCAGCATTCTATAAATACTATTTTCTTTTTAATCATTTTTTTCTAAATGAAAACTATATTATTTTATTTAACACAGTTACTAGTCAAGTTATATTTCTACATTAAAAATAAAGAATTGTATTAATTGTCCGGCTCCTACTTTTTTTTTTTTCACAACTTTCAGTACGGCCCTCATTAAGTTTGAATTTGACACGAACTTAGTGATTGCATAAATATTCACCCTACGTATCAAACATCTTTTTTGTGTGCAGTGCAAAAGTGAAGTGCTCAGTTTTACTTTTGGATTAATCAGTAAGCAACATTTCCAAAACAGTTATTTACAGCTTACCCCCTTTAACATGCCATACCTAAATCTTCACTGTTGCATCCAACTGGTTTTAGAAGTCACCAGATGATTACTTCAATGGAGATCACCTGTCTGGGATATTAATCGATTGCAGTCTAAATGAACCCGTATGTGTAAAGACCAACTTGTGGCGAGTCAGCATTGTAACCTAACCTGCACACCAAAGACAAAAGAACACCCCAAGCAACTGTGTGATTGGAAACTGCAAGTCAGGGAACAGAGGCAAGAAAACATTCAAGCTGCTGACTATCCTTTGGAGTCTACTCAAATCAACAGGGCCCACAATTTACCGTGGCCCGTGGAATTTAACGGCACACAGCGGAATTTAGAGTTTTGCAGCGGTAAAACACCACGCCGCGGAATTAACCTAACTGACGCAGAAAATACCAAATCTGAATGAAATCTCACCATTTGAGGCATATTGATATTAGTAGGATTAGTTTTGATTACTTCTTTAAGTTCTTTCTTTAGCCTATTGCATCATCTCATTACGTTTTTAGCCCTTCCGTTGGAGGAGTAAACATTCATTTTTTAAGTCAATTTATAGCATTGGTGGTACCTGTAGCAATTTTTAAATCGTTTTATTGGCTGTGGTAACAGTTTGACCTATCATGTACTTTACAATCAATTAGGCTTATTTAAATTTAGTATTGAGTATGGCCAAGAACAACAAGCAGCAACGCAATAAAACTGCACTGAATATTGGACCGGAACAGCGACTTAAAGAATTTGGACACGAAGGTGGTTTACTGTGAGGTCGATCATGTTAGACGGCAGACTATCACTGATCATCTGAGGACAAAAAAGCACACAGAGTGTGCAAGTAAACGACAACATGAGGCCACGAATAATCCCACAAGCAGCAAACGACAAAGTACTATTACCAGATGCATTGAACGATCAACTGCTGCAAAAGATACATTAGTGATGGAACTGGTTGAAGCATTTATGGCAGCCAATATACTGCTGGAGAAAGTTGACAACCCTACCATGCGTAGTTTTATGCAAAAGAACCTGAAGGGCGGTGGTGGAATATCGCAGGCTAATACACTTAGGGAACTATACGTTACAAGAATTTTCAACCAACAACAGGCTAATATATAATAGTGAAGCTAGCCAGACAGAAAGTAGTCATTATTGCCGATGAAACAACGGATGTTGTTGGACGTTATGCTGCGAATGTGCTTATTCAACCGCTCAATGCTTTTAAACCAGATGAATGCACAGCAATGTTAGTGAACACAGATTTTTTTTAACCAAAGTGAACAATGTAAGCATTGCGCAGCTAATTTTCCGTACTCTGAGGTTAACATGCACTTTAATGATGTTGTAGTGTTTCTTAAAGATAATCCAGCTTATATGAAAAAATGTTTTCGTGACAGTCTGCGTGGAATACTGCCAAATGCCAATCATGTCACATGTTGGGCCCACATCCTGTTATCAGTTGGAGAAGAGTTTCGTGAAGCACTACGACTTTGCGATATGCTGGCTGCTTCTGTCAAGGCCATATTCTCCAAAGCATCAGGGCGTCGTGCTAAATACCTTCACCATCTGCGACAAATGAAAGTTGAAAAGGCAGTCATGCTGCCAACTCCAGTCATCACAAGATGGAACTCTTGGTTCGAGGCTGTGCTGTATCATGCTGAGTATCTAGACTATTATATCTCGTTCGTTGCTACTAAACTCGGATACAGTTCAGCTACAGTCCAGTTAAAGAAGCTGTCGGCTTTGCTGCAAAGTACTGATAAACTGAACGAGCTGAGAGCTGAACTTGAATTTGTATCTGTTCACTGCCAGCCAATTATGAACACTCAGACTTCTTCTAGGGCACAGTCATTCATAGCTGTCGACGTCTACAACAAAGTGTCTGACTTACTGTCTTGCCTGAAATCGTCCGGATTTCCAACTGCAACCAGCAGCTGTGAAGATGTAAAGCACAATGCTGCTGCTAAACTTGAAGAATATTTTGTGCGAACCAAACAGCCAGCAATAGACCTATTCAGATCAGTGAGTATATTTGATCCACGACAGCTACCACTCTTCTCAAAGAATTCTGTTGATCATGCGCAATCAGTGCCAACAATGATGGCTGCAGCAGATGAATGGCAAGCTTATCTGGACATAGCATCTCGTGAAGTAATTCCAGCGGATATCACTGCTTTTTGGTGTGCCTTAGAGGACAGACTGCCTCGCTTAGCAGCTCTTGCTAAAGTTTACATTGCGTTGCTGATCTCTTCTGTTGATGTGGAACGTTTGTTCTCAAAATATGGATCGGTGTTGTCACCACTGCGATATCTGTCACAAGAAAACCTACGAGCTTACAGTGCCGTTTTCTTCAACAATAAACAATAAATTTAGAAACATTATTCGATAGTTTGTTGAGAATAATATTATGCCTACATATGTTTCAAAATCCTTTGCCTAAAGCAAACCTGTGGATTAAAATGTGCGGATGTGAACGCTTTGATATACCTATCTGATTAGTATTACGAATTATGATCGATTATTATTAAGCATTAAGAATAAGAAAAATTGCTTATTTTTCTTGGGTTACGAATTAGTCTTATGGAGTTCTGGTACTGCATTTGCCGCAATACGCTGCGAAATTTAAAAAAACATGCCGCGGAATTTACGATTTCTTGCCGCGGTAAATCGTGGGCCCTACAAATCAATCATTAAGAAATGGAAAGAGTGTGGCACAACTCTATAACTGTCTAGAGCAGGCCGTCCTTAGAAACACAGTGATTGTAGAAGAAGGCAACGAGTTATGGAGGCCACCTAAAGCCCTCTGGAAACTGTGAAGGAATTATAAGCTGCAGTGGCCAAGACTGTACAGTCAACAACTGCTGCCCAGGTGCTTCACCAGTCAAAGTTTAATGGGAGCGTGGCAAAGAAAAATAAAGGCATAGGACATTTTGGGTAGAGTTTGCCAGAATACCTATCAAAGACTCTGAAGCCAGCTGGACGAAACTGAGTGTTTTGGCCATTAGACTAAAACTCTGTATTTGGCACAAGTGAAACCATGCTCTTTCTCATATAGTATATACATAATACCTATTATGAAGTATGGCTGTGGCAACCTCAGGCTCTGGGGATGCTTCTCTGCATCATGTCCTGGAAGACACTGCAGCAAAATACAGAGAGGTCCTGGAGAAAAACCTGATGTAGATAGCAAGAAACCTGACCTTGGGAGTATTAGATTTCCAGCAAAACAAAAATCCCCAACCACAGAGCAACACAGCAATGGCTTGGAAATAACAATGTTAATGTGCTGAATTGGATAATTCAGAGTCCAGTCTCAACCCATGTCAAAATTTGTGGCTCGACTTGAAAAAGGCTGTTCACTCATAATACCCACACAATCTGACAGAGCTTGAGCAGTTTTGCAAAGAATAGGGAGAAATTATAGCATTGAGGTGTGCAAAGCTGTTCGACAATGAACTGAGCACACAGATGCAAGGCTGTCATCTACCAGCTGAATACATGCGATAAATTTTGTTTTTATGTTTGTAATTAAATTAGATAATTTTGGAGAGATCTGTTTCCACGCTGGTAATTAAAGAATCTTTTTCTGTTGATCAGTCAACTTAAATCCACTGTGATTAAATGTAGTATAATAACATAATGGAATTTTTCACAAGAGGCTGAATGCTTTTTATAGGCACTGCACTCACTGCCCCTAATATTCATTCAAGCTGCTTGAGTAAATTAGTAAGAAGCAAATCAAAATTCAAATGTCTCCCTAAGGCCAGAGCAAGCAGTTTCACCAAGAGCATTCCACTTCTAATTAGTGATGGGCCAAGGAACCAGCCAAGGACTGACCACTGTGTTGCTGTTCAAATGTTACCAGCAACTGGGTTGTGTAGACAATATTGTATACATTACAAAACAAATAGGAGCTTCCCACTTGCTTATGCACTCATTAGTTGGATCTTATGTTTTGTACCTACAAGAGACAGGAGTACCGAGGAGACGGCTCAAGTTTCCATTTCACAGCCAACCTGAACGGCATTGTAAATTAACTTCAAGCACACTGAAGCAAAGCAGTGTGTTTTACTTATATTCTCACCAGTGTAAGTGCAAGCAGTCTTTTGTAACAGAGGAGTGTGAGTAAATGAGAATGTGCTCTGTTAAAGTCCAGCAATATTCATGTACATTAAATACACTAAAAGATGGAAAAAGCAAGTCAATTTAATAGAAGCAGAGGACTCAAGAAGGATCACAAAACAATCAAGAACAATTATGGAACACTTGTGGACAATAACTTTTCCTTCTATTCTACTCCTTCCTGATTTGACTGTTATTGGCCTTATGTTCAATACTTACCATCTTACTTTAGAAATTCAAAATCAAATTCAACAAAACCAGTGCAGTTAAGGAACTAAAGTAAACTTGGCAGACTTTGCCCAAGTGCAATTCCCTTCCAAATCAAAAAATCTAACAACCACCAAGCATTTATATTAAACCCTGAAATGCCTTAGACTGTCATTAACAAAATATTCTTTGCATGACTTTCTGAAAATATAAATGGTGCTACAGCCTGCAAGGTTACAGAAGCACAATGACTATGCTATGCTACACTGAAGCTTTTCTGACTTTTCATGGTCAAGTGCCCTATTAATGGACTTCTGTTGGCGATTCCTTCTTTTTAGCCATTACCTGTATTTTTTTTAAATCTACATTGAATACATTATTTTTATTGGAAAGACTCACTTTATCACATAACTGTGCAGGAAACACCCAGGCATCCCTGATTCCTCTCTTCACTGCTGTTCAGCTTCTTCATTCGGTAATGCCGGATCTCCCGCACCAAAGTGTAAAAGGCATCTTCCACTCCCTGTATTACCAGTAAAACAGAGCAAAACGAATGTTAGCAAAATGAACAGGATATCTAAAACATTTCAGGTGTTTGTAATTATCTTGGTCTCTCTTCCATGCATTGGTTACAAACATCCTGCTTTCCGAAGCACTATTTCTTTCTTACAGATGCTCTCAACACCTTTATCTTTCTCCTGGAAGTCAATGACTAATCATTATAATCAGTGATTTGTAACAATCAAAGATATTTAAATCTACTTTATCCTCCCTAGTCTTTAACATTACAATAAATGTGACTATAGTGCTCTTAGCAGATGATATTGTAGTTGGATGGATTGAAAATGAAATAAATAAATAAATCAATCAATCAGTGATGCAGTCATTAAAGACAAAACCTGAGGTCAAATTCTCATGTGTTTACTCATACATGGCAGCGGTTGTATGAATAAAATGAAAAAGGCTTCTGCAACCAGCCATACAAAGACATACATACTCTGAGCAGGACCTTGGACTGGCAGACAAAAAACAGAAGCTAGTTGCCTGTATCACATAAGAGTCAGTTGAGTCAACATTATTTTCAATGTTTTAAAGACTGGAAAAACTTTAAGTATTTATGCTTCAAATCATTTTTTGTCTTTTTATTACAACTGAAAACCAAAATTACATTTCTATTTTTGAACCAAATGTTGGTTTAATGGTTAATGTGACTGTGTCTCATGGTAATATGGAATACTACATTCATAATGCAATTACTGCATTCCAGCCTATGCCTTCCATCCATTTTGTATAGTGGGCATGTAATAAAACAAGAAGATGACACTCATAGCTGAAGCCCAAACGTGCATATCTGTCAAGTCAACACTAATGGCCAGAGTACGGTTTCCACTTCTGCAATATGCAAATGTTTTTAGGAAGTGGCATTTAAAAAATGTATTACTAACATAACTGGTTATAATAGTTACTATGTCAGTAACTCTTTGCAAGTTGTTCGATTAGGCTTTAAATTTAAGTATCAAAAATCAGCATGAAATAGGACATTTGTTGAAAATTCAAATTGAGAAAAAACAGCATGGATACTTAATGTTTATAATAGATGCTTGCAAAAGTATTCAGTCCCCCTGAAAGTCGTCATCATTCTGTAGATTTCAAAAGCTACATGCACAAATTCCTGCACAATTTATTGACAACTTAAGTGTTCCAACAGGATATTTTTAAAGCCAAAATAAAAATCTTTCAAACGGATAATAATGAAAGAATCACAGTGGAAAGGTTACAATGTTAATCATTTGTATAAAGTACAAGTTAAAAAAAGGATTTAAACATTTGCTCTGAGGAGACTGTGTAGAAGATAACTCATCATAGCAGCTCCATATGGACATATGTACTCAGTCCCTCTCAACCAGAATATGTGAGTAGATGAGAGAGAGAAGGGAAAAAAAAATCCCAAACAGAAATCAATACCACTCAGGCTGCACATGCAGGAATATAAGTACAACATCCACAGTAAATCCTGTAAGCAAACACGTTAATTAACTAAATGCTTATGAAAGCATTTTATCATAAGAGACATTAAGGCAACACGTCTCACATTATTGGAGTAAGCCAATTAAGCAGGTTTTGGAAATCATGTCAGTAAACTTAAGAGTTTGAGGACCTACTGCACATGAATAGAAATCTGAATTACATAGTGGAATATCAGACAGAGGAGCTGTGCTCTAGAATGAAGCACAAGTCCACCTCATCTCTGCGACCCGAAGCTTTTTCTGATTTTCGTTAGTTGGAGAATGTTCTCAGCATGCCTTTGATTAAAGAAAGGTCCAGTCTTAAACTTCCTGAGCTCTGGGAGCTCAAAATCAATGAATATCTGAGCTGGGTGATGATCAGCTACACTCTGTTCTTAAGCTTCAACTTTGCTCACCCAGTTTCTTGTTTAACATTTTTGTAGTTTATTTCCTATACTTCTGGCTATTGCCCCATGCAGAAATGCCTGGTCTGGTTCATCCAGATTCTTTAAATCTTCCGTTACTCAAGGCTTATCTGTTATAACCCATTTTAACATAATCAAACCTTCCTCAGAGAGGATGACAACACTGCTGCTCAAGGTGTGTCTTTTCAGACTATGATAAATACTATCATGGTGGAGATACAGTTTGATCTTTCAGTTAGGCTGCATATTCTCTTGCAAACTGTTAAAGATGGTCAGACTGCATTGACCTTCGTAAGCAGCGGACATTTCCTATTCGCAGTATGCCCTCAGATGGAAATGCTACACAGGGTTATGTTTTTATTTGTCAGCACTGTAAAACGGTTACACTTTACAAATGGGACAAACATCTGCCACAGAACACATCATAAGTTATTGAATATGTTGAACTTTGGAATTTTCAAATTCACCAACTTACAAGGTATGGTGCAAAGCTGTGTGCACCAAACCATTGAAACAAAGTATATGTAAATATTCACATCTAAAGGTTTTTAGCTATATGACGATGGGACTTCTAGCACTTTTGTACACATCTCTATGTTACAAAGAATCAGGTCACTTAATCAAAGACAAAAGTAAATGAATTGTATTTAGCAGCATAAATTGTTACTATTTTTCAAGGCAGCACTTATAGATGAACTATAAAAATGGCTTTTGTTTCAGTCATTGCTATAATGTCATCTGAAGTTAATGCTCCAAATTGAGAACTGGCTTTAATTTCAAAAACAACATGTGCTGTATTTTTCATTCAAGTGCACACGTTCATTTCAAATTCAATTAAAACAGTTTTTTGAAAGCCGTTTGTATTATGTAAAGGTACGTTTTGTTTTTTGTTTTTTTTTAAATGTGCAAAATATTATCAATCCATTCATAGTGCCTGTCATGACAACAGTGTTCCGCACTAGATGATCAGAAAATGGATCACATGGGTTAGAAATGATTGCTTCATACTTTGCTTTTATTAAATTTTATGTTACTGTAATATACTACTGCAGTGGGCTGGCGCCCTGCCCGGGGTTTGTTTCCTGCCTTGCGCCCTGTGTTGGCTGGGATTGGCTCCAGCAGACCCCCCGTGACCCTGTAGTTAGGATATAGCGGGTTGGATAATGGATGGATGTAATATACTATGCTTAACATGGATATTCAAGCATTTGTTGCATGATACATTTAAGTCAGAACAAATCTTATGTGACTGTATAGTAGTAATAATAAACATATGGTAATAGCACTTTTGCTAAATGTACTAGTTCTCCGCCCTTTTTTTCCATTCCCAATTCAAGCACGGATATTCTTTCCTTCCATTACCACCCACGGCAAAAATAATGATATGAAATATAGTACAGTATGATAGGGATAAGTATAGGTGTAGATCTCCCCCAAAAGTAATCAAAAAGATGGCCAGTACTGCAGACAGGGGAGAAACAAGACTTGGGGAATAAACTGGGTAAACCTAGAAAATGGCAGTTTAAACCAGTACAGTAGTTGAGATGTTCATTACAAGGACAAGTATTGTGTGATTTACTGTTAATAACCCTTAAACCGCCACATACTTGGAGGTTAATGCACCTTTGGACGTCAAATACTTTTTTGCTGAAATTTTAATGGAACACTTTTTTTTTTTTTTCATACAAAGAACATCACAATTACTGCAACACTGATCATTGCAGGCTAGTCTAGTGCAGTGGCTGAATCCCTGGGTCAATGATGCTGCAGTTCTGCCGGGGCTGGCAGTGGTCATAAGCTGGCTACTCAAAGAATATACGGCACTGACTGATCAGTCCCGGAGTTCTGGCAAATTGCCCTGGGAAGCGACTATAGCCGGTTGCGGAGTTCCATGACTGTACATCGCCTGAATGTATGGCGCTGAATATATTCGGCTCAGGTGTGCTTCCAAATTGAACTGGAAACCAACTTGAGCCAGTTGCGGCACTCAACGAATGTACTCGACTCTGGTGCTGGTAAATTGCATTGGGAACTGACTATAGCTGGAAAGAATTAAAATACATTAGGAGATGGGTACATCAGAGGCTATACTGCCAAGAGGTTTGCGTTGCTAACCAACTTTTTGTCAAGTATGCAAAGTAGCTTCTTACCAAACTGGTTTTCGCCTGGAGGCCTGAGTTTCCCTCTTTTAAGGTGCACAATAATACATTTCAATAAAGAAAAAGGTTAATTCACAAGACTATATTTTTATGTTTGAGGCATGGTCATATATTTTGGCTAACAAGCTCTCATGATGAAAAAAGAAATGTCCTCTGACTTTCAACTGTTTTTACTTTCAGTAAACGTAATGTGTAAATATTTGTATGAACACTAAAAGAGTCAACACCATAAGACAAACTAAAAATGTTTCACAATGTGTCTCTGAATGAAGGGAGGCTCAAATTCAAAAGTACCAGTCAGTATCTGGTGTGGCCACCAGCTGCTTGAAGTACTGCAGTGCATCTCCTCCTGATGGACTGGACCAGATTTGTCAGTTCTTGCTGTGAGATGTTACCCCACTCTTCCACCAAGGCACCTGCAAGTTCCTGGACATTTCTGGGGGGAATGGCCCTAGCCCTCACCCTGCGATCCAACAGGTCCCAGACGTGCTCAATGGGATTGAGATCCGGGCTCTTCCACTGCGAGGATGATCAGCTGTCCTTCCTGTCTCCCTGTAGCGCTTTCTTAGGCATCTCATGGCAATTTATTGCCCTAGCCATATCAGCAGTCCTCATGCCTCCCTGCAGCATGCCTAATGCACGTTCACGCAGATGAGCAGGGACCCTGGGCATCTTTCTTTGGGTGTTTTTCACAGTCGGTAGACAAGTCTCTTTAGTGTCCTGCGTTTTTAGAACTGTGACCTTAAATGCCTACTTTCTGTAAGCTGTTAAGGTCTTAACGACCATTCCACAGGTGCATGTTAATTAATTGATTATGGTTAATTGAACATGCATGGAAAACATTGTTTAAACCCTTTACAATGAAGATCTGTAAAGTTATTTGGATTTTTAAAACATTACTGTTAAAATACACAGTCCTGAAAAAGGGACGTTTCTTTTTTTGCTGAGTATAGTTAGAGGGGATATAATACTTGACAACTTCACTTGCTGATCTTGATTCCAGAGTATGTCTGACAATATGACCAGAAAATGCAGGGCATGACAAATTATATAACATAATGGTGACTTTCCTGTACAGTTTCACATTTCTAAAAAGATTGCAAGCTTGTTCTGTTTTCTGACAGCCAACAACACGCTACATGGGAGGGTCAGTGCTGTTAAAATGTTTTACAGTTATGGCAAGCTCAGGTGCAATCGCAGCTCCAAGTTGTTTTTGTTTTTTGGTTTTTTTCTTTTCATCCTGATGCAATAGGTAAAACATGAAACATCGGACAAGAAAGCTCTTCTTCCGTTTTCAAGGTCCAAAATATCCGTGGCTCCTCATTCATCAAGATACATTATATGAATTGTACGATTCTGACTTGGCACCCATTGGTTCCCAACTTTTCCATACACATTTCCCCTATGACTTAAGACAATATCAAGGAGGTTTGATTTTGTCAAGCCAAGTCTCAGACTGGTTGGCTATATGGTTAGGTAAGTCAGACTACATGATATGTGCGCGCCACGACTACCTCAGACTCTCCAAGATTAGATTTTTCCAGTATGAGGCAGAGGAAAAAAAAATATAATTGGAAAAGCTGTGTAATGTCACAGAGCCTTAAAAAAGACACAAATAGCGAAAGTCACTTTAAACTGAAGATAATCACAAATACCTAGAAAAGCAAAAGAAAAAAGTAGACAGGCAATGTTAATCTATGCAAATATTTAAAATGTATTTCCCATATTTCTCAGTGCTTGTCAATACAAAGTAATACTTTTAATGCTAACAGTTCATTTACAAGCATAACTATCCAATGAAAAAAAGAAAAAAAAAAGTTAAGACTGCTTGCAATTAAAATCGGTCTTTAAATGTCCTCTTAGAACAGCTGTGTGACTTAATTTGCTGCAGACTGCTAAAGCAACTGAATAAATGTTTAGGATAAATGGTCTTTTTAAACCTTCAGATGGATTAAAAAAAACTTGAAACATGATTAGAATCAGAGCTCAAGAATAACAGGAGTTTGAATCCATTAATGTTGTTTATATCCAATCTCCAGTCCTTACAAGGAAACATTCTGACCCATGGAGAGTTTGTCCACTTCCTGATATTCTAAGTCAGGTGTCTCCAACACGTTACTTGCAGCCCCTTTCCAAGTTGCTCGCCAAAGGGTTAATGAATTCTCCATAAATTTGAAAACTTGATTAGTCAAATTAGGGGTGGGAGATCTTTCCAAAAAATCATATCATGATCCTTTTAACACAAAAATCACGATCCACAATCTGAATTGCAATCTCTCTTTTTAATGTGGCATACACTTAATAGAATATCCGGACTCAAACTAATCAAGACCCAAGTAACACTTTATTTTAAATATCAAAAAAAGTTGAATTCAATTGTTATCTCGTTCACTAGCTAAACAGTGTTAAGGAACACACCCCGAGGCTGGTGCGTGAGTGAGGAAGACCCCTCCCCGCGACTCGGATTCGCACAAATAAATCGGTACCGCAAGTGAACTATGATGCATAATGAAATGAGAGAAGTCGCAAAATTAATTGGAATGTTCAAGAAAATTATAGAAAGAAAACTTGATCTAAAGCCATTAAGTAGTTCCCTCGTGAAAAGCGTACAGACATACAGACATTGGATTTTATATATTATATATTAGTAAACCTTCAAAATAATATGCAGTTAAAGTCTCAACAGCATTTCTGGAGTTAGTACAGCCTGATAACTATAAGAATCTTCATCAAGCAATTCTGAAAATGTTTGCTTTGTTTGGGTCTCCATACCTCTGTGAGTCTGACATGAATGTCATGAAATCAAAGTTCAGAACAAGACTGACAGATGAACATTGAAATGACTCCATAAGAGTGAACCTCAGGGGCTCCATTCCACCAGACACCTGCCTCTCTTGTTGACTCCATGCAGTGCCAGCTATCTAACTAACTAAAAAACACATCGCACATGCAACTGGACATGTGAAGTGTAACAGTGACATGTGACAAAATGACAAATGAATATGTCATATCTGTGCCTTTGTAATTGCATTGTTTTGACAGCATTCATGTTTTAATTCAATAGTGCAAGATACACTAGAAAATGCATACAGACATACAAAATGTACTTTCAGGTGAACTAAATATTTTTTGTGATGTTTTAATGCAAAATGTGAGTTGTGGACACCAACATTTTGTAAATGTTCAGGCAAAACAAGCTTATTCAGTTTGTTTGGGTTGAAATAAGCTATGAGAATAAACGTTAGAAAACAGGAGAAGCTCTCAGCAATTTACATTTTGTAAAAGTAGCTCTCAGGGGAAAAAAAGGTTAGAGACCTCTGTTCTAAGTTTTTCACAGCAAAGTGATTAGTTGAAGTTGTAGGGACCATACCTGCCGGGTCTTTGCAGAAGTCTCAACAAACTCAATGCCATAGCTTCGTGCCAACTCCTGTGCTTGTTTGGTATCAACTGTCCTCGTTGGCAAATCACACTTGTTGCCCACAAGAACCATGGGAACATCATCAGAGTCCTTCACTCTCTTGATCTGTTCTCTGTGTGGAAATGAAACAGATTGTTATATACCTAACAATTTGACACTTGAAAAAATATCATTTCTTCTTCAAAATATAAAGGAGGCTAAAAAGTTTTATTTGATACACAATACACAAAAAAATGTTTAGAAGAAAAGATTTAGGCCTTGTTCACACGGGCGTTAAGTTTTTGGATAAACGAACTTGCTCTGAACGTCCTAGACGTTTATGTTGCATTTTGTGGTGGCGATCGATTGACTTCTACACCGGCGTTCGTTTGTCTCTGTCTAACGCCAGCCTGCAGCCCAAATTGTAGTTTGTGTGTTAACCTGTGGAGGCAGTGTCGGGAACTGGATATGAAAGCCCTTGTCGTTTTATTCGAGGTGCCTCCTTTCAATATGGACCATTTTGCTATGTTAGATATTAATCTTCTTGTTTTAAAAATACTCGTAATACTGGCGACGTAGTGAGAGAAAAATCGCCGCCGCTACTGGGTTCATCCTCTGACTGCACAACGTCGGGTTAAAGCAGTGCTTCTCAATTATTTTCTGTCATGCCCCCCCTAGGAAGAAGAAAACATCTCGCATAAATAGTATCATTGGTCTATAAAATTGTTATAAGTACACCTCTGCATAACACTGTATCCTTATTAACGTATAAGAGAATAAAAAGAAAGAAATATGGACCAATTTACAACAAAGAATAGCTTTATTAAATGTAACAGAAAAGATTTAAAGTGCATTCTAAATTCAAAAAAAATTTAAAAGAAAAATAAAAAAGCATGTTCCCGAGGTCAAACGCGACCTCCTTGACGAGCCACGGGCGCCCACTATTTGAGAAACACTGGGTTAAAGGAAGCTTTTTTGTGCTTTTGAAGAAATGCGAAAATTTCCGCGCAAGTTTAACTACTGTCGGATGTCGGTTTCCACTTTTGATTGTCTGCTGCAGCTGGTGCAATGCCACATTGCACGCCGATCAACCAATATGCGACTTGGTGTTAGCCCCGAAGAGAGACTACTTGTCACTTTGAGGTAAGGAAACAGTAGTCGAGTGTGCGCTTACACCGGTGTTATGCACTGAAATGCCTTCCCCTCCCCGCCATGGATTGCCCCCCTTACATAATCGTTGTCAAATATTATATTAGAACGTAAATTAATAGGTTCATGGTTTACAAATTACACGAGACAATAAAATAAAATAAGCAATATGAAAATATATATGTTGTATAAGAAAACAAAAATATTAATATCTTTTCATATACAACATGTAAACTTATATATATCTGGTCCTCCGAAGCGTAAAATAAACGCGCAGAAAACGAACTAGAAGCGGTTTCCTTGCGTTCGTTGGGTTTTGAACGGCAAGAAAAAGCTGCATGCAACGTTTTTTTGATGCCGTATAAACGCGCTGCCGGACAAACGCACGTCACCAAAGCCCGTGTGAACACTCTCATTGACTCCTACGTAGAAAACACTCGGCTCTTGATCCGCGCTCACCGGACGCTACGAACGCAAAAAAAACGCTCGATTTTAACGCCCGTGTGAACAAGGCCTAAATGCCAAAGTAATAGGACACAATAGAATATATGCATAAAACAAAACAAACCATTTACAACAATTCTGACTGTCATTTCATAATTACCATTTTCTACTTGAGCTGACTATTCAAAATTACCACAAGTCAGGATTTTTTTCATGCATTGTCTTGCTGTTACAATTTTGACGTGACTATTAACTATGCACAAAATTAATCTTAAAGGTTATGAAGCAGCCACTGAATATTAAGAAGGAGGTTAAACTTAACACACAAAATTAACATTAAATGGTAAGCTGTTAGCAGACATTGGACAATTATTTGCTTACCTGTATAGATGAATATCTGCAAAAGATTTACTGTTATTGATTGCAAACACACAGAGGAAGCCCTCTCCTGTTCGCATGTATTGATCCCTCATTGCACTGTACTCCTCTTGTCCTGCAGTGTCAAGAATATCCAATAAACAGGTCTCTCCATCAATTACTACTTGCTTCCTGTAAGAGTCCTGGAGAATAAAGAATTCCACAATGAAAGTGATTAAAGAAGGCAGTTTCATAAAAAAAAATTGTTTTAAAAAATGCTCAAAGTATGTCAAACATGACAATACTGAAATAGATTAGATATCTTACAGGTAAATAAAAAGACAAAGTGCCCCTGCAATATTTTGTAACATAAGCTGGCAGCTGACAGTATGTATGACATTTTTTTCCATAGCCGTCTGTTTTATGCATCACGTAAACCACCCCCTTTTTTTATTTTTGCCATCCATGGTGATGTTTTTAATGCAGTATATCTCAAGCAAATTCCCAGAGGACAACTTTAACTACTGGTTTTTATGTGAGCTTATTTCTTCCTTCAGATGAATTTCTCAAATAGAATACCTTATTATTGTACTCGGAAGGGGGAAACAAAAAAAAACTGTAAAAGATTGATCATAGTCTTCAATTCTCCATATACAGTGCCTATGAAAAATATTCACATTTATTACACAATTTAACTTCATTTGGCTTTTTTGACTTTGATCAACAGAAAAAGACTAATGTCAAAGTGAAAACAGAGCTCTACAAAGTAAATTACAAATATTAAGTGACAAGTTATTTTTTGTTTTAAATATTCAACCCTTAATAGTATTATTTATTATGTAGGTTCACCTTTGGCAGCCATGATAGCCTTGAGTGTGTGTGTATAAAAGTCTCTCTCTCCAAGCTCTGCACATTTGGACACTGCAATTTTTCCCCATTTTTCTTGTCAAAGGTGGTCTGTAAAGTTGCATGGGAATCATTAGAGAACAGCCTTTACAGGTCCAGCCATACATTTTCAACTGGACTGAAATCTGGACTCTGACAATCCTGGAAATTAACCTTGTTTGTTAAGCCATTCCTGTGCAACTTTGGATTTATGAAGGAAGTGGTCATCTTGAAGGAAAGGAAATCCACTACCAAAGTGCAGGTTTCTAGGAAACAGTATCAGGGTTTTCTCCAAGATTTCTCTGTATTTTACTGCATTCATTTACTGCCTCCACCATGCTGCATGGAGAGAATAGTGTGTTTTTGATAACGTGCACTGTTTGGTTTACGCTTTATATAAAAAAAAAAAAAAACTAATTCCCAAAATCTGCGGTGGGTTGGCTCCCTGCCCAGGATTGGTTCCTGCCTTGTGCCCTGTGTTGGCTGTGATTGGCTCCAGCAGACCCCCCGTGACCCAGTGTTCGGATTCAGCGGGTTGGAAAATGGATGGATGGATGGATAATTCCCAAAATACTGCACATTTGAATTGAAGACTGGATTCTTGGGGGTGAGAAGTAGATCTTCAATTCAAACACAAAATTGTGGGAATTAAGACATTCCTGTTGACATTCAGAAAGTAACTTTTAATTAGATTTCAACAAAAAATGGAAATATTTTGCAAGTTTTGACCATGCAAATGGGTAATGGACATGTGGATTATGCAATACAAGTGAGATTTTTTTTTTTTCCTTCGCCATGGATGTTTTTCACGTTGTTGCCGTTGAACAGTACTGGTCACTGCAGGGTTCTGTTATGTTTGAATCTTTAATATGTAATTTCACCATGAAATTAAAATGGGGTAAGTAGCATATAAAAAAAACACCATTCTTGGACAGATGATTCCTTTTATCAGAAAAGCTTAGAACCAAACTGGTGCAACAGAAGGTTGGTAGGAATTTGAAATGTAAACGCAATAAGTGTGTTTAAATGTGCCTTAATAACCCTGTTATTCACAAAAGTCTTTTTTCAAAAATGCCATGTATACACTTATTCTGGTTAGGCGAGAGAGAGAGAAAAAAAAACACACACACACGGGATATTGGTCTCCGAGAAACCAGTTTAACACACAGACTTCTTTGTAAGTAACCCGGTTATGTGAATATGTAAACCCTTAACCAGTTTGCAGTTAATGACTTCATAGCCTGTGCGTGACCATTCATTGCTGAAACTCTTTCAAGTCAACTTTTCTTTGCACACACTTATAGCACCTATGGGTAGAAAATGGTGAAAGCATCCACAAAAATAAACTTCCCGAGACAAATGCTCAGGTGATCACATTATTCCTTCTATAGGCTGAAACAATCAGTCTCAGTATTTCAGAAACTGCTAAATGTATTTTGATGAGCTGAATGTACAGAGTTCAGAAGAACAGCATAATCTCAGGAGACACAGTTTCAGTTGCAGTGTGCTGCAAGCTCAGGATGATCCCAAGCTGATCTTGTCCAAGTATGTATTAACAGTAACAAGACTACCTTTCAGGTTGGGCGACGAGCAGCAGTGCAGTTGCAGCATGCTTCTAGGAGTCAGGGAAGGGGACCAAAGTCACATATTAATTTGGATCATCTCATAAGCAACTTCAGTGGACCCATAGTAAAAAAAAAAAAAAAACTGGAACTCAAACAGATGGATCATAAAATAATAAATTACCATTCAAAACAAGGAATAGAATCCCGAGGCCAATGTAAATTTTTGGTGAAAGATTTAGTTAAGCTGAGAGAAATCAGTTCTTTATAATAGGTGAGGTGAGAGGGTATAGTAATTTTTGAAAGGACAGTTTGAATGATAACTTAGTCCTTGACTCATGGCAATGGGTAGAAAATAAATTAATCCAAAATTAATTGATGTACCTTACTTACCTTGTCTTATTCAAAATAAAGTTTTTAAAAATTATCCACAATTAGTATTACATTCTTCAAAACAAGTTTACAAAACATATCCCAATTTTCATTTAACAAATCAATAAAATGAGCAAAAGAGTAGAGTCACGTAGTATTTCATATGAAAGAAAGGACAAATCTTGATGAAGAGAAAAGGTCCAGTCTGAAATGAATAATATTACAAACTGACCTGGTGAAAATAATTTTCTGTTGTTCTTACAGTTCTCATAGGTCCAAACAACACAACTTTCACACAACTAGTAAATTGATTGAAATGTATCTAACCACTTCAAAATAGCATTACGAGGAGAGGCTCAATAAACTTCATGCAACTCCATAAATAAATTGTACTCAATGTATGCTGTAATGCCAAAAGCACGATGAGGAACCAACCAGCCTATCACTACTGAAACTGCATTTATCATAAAACACTGCCACGGCATTATATATATCCCAGCCTATTGACTCACCCCTCACAGCACCAATTCTGTGTGCCACACCCATTACTTGTATTTCAACATACTGAACTAGCTAGCATCACAGTCCCTGCACCTCTTCAGGTTGTTTGTGTAATTCCCTCCTCTCTCCCCATTTCATATACTTGTTTTTGCTGTCAGTCACCTCAGTCCGATTGCTTCATAAGTTGTGAGAAGGGTGATCAAGTTGTGGGGAATATTCTTATGTTTCTGCATCAACAACATTGTTTATAGGCTGCGTCTCAGACACATACTAATTCAATAAAAAGTACACTAAATTGAGTGCGGTATATCACTCGTCTATTTCACACACAAACACCTAAGCAATCAATTGACATATGATTAACTACTAGCACATACACCATCTGCCACATTTAAATATTTTTGTAGGCTAAAATACGCCAAAAAAGAAAACTGATATAACATCCAATTACTCGAGTCTACCATTGCCATAGTTATTCAAGAAAAGCTACATCCCTAAAATATACATTTGAATTTCCCCCTTGGGATTAAAGAAGTGTATCTAATCTAATCAAGTTTTAGTATCTTGGGACTCTTATACAGCAAAATGTTAGTTACGAAAAATAGAGGAACAGGTGGATTATATAGTACATTTAATAAAATATTCTGAAATGATTCCAAACTTACCTCAATTGTAGGATCATATTCATCCACAAAGTGATTCTGAATGAGCTGGATTGTCAAGGCACTTTTCCCAACACCACCTGCTCCCACAACCACAAGTTTATATTCAGTCATTTCACACCCCCTAAAAATGAATTCAGAAAAAAAATATATTTTTACAATTTTAACTATAACTAAAACAATCTAAGAATTACTTACAGACTATTGTGTCACTGAAAAGCAAAAAGATAACACCTGGGATCTGCAGTTTAATTATAAAAATAACACTTTAAATAGATCATAAGTTTTCTACATGGCAGGTTATGCAGGAACTTAATGTTAAATACATAAATAAATACATAAATGCTAAAGAAAACAAATCACTAATGGAATCTACCAATTCTAGTAACATAAAATTGGTGATCAGTACCATCCCTAAAAACCCTCAATGGAACATCCAAAATATTAATAGCTTTCCAAATATGTGTCATGATAAACAGTATATAAACATTTTCAATTCGCACAATGAGTTGTGAAATAGTAAAATAGCATTTTTTATTTAAATATTTTACTAAAGCCACTGAAATTCTGGAAACAAGTACAGCTCTGCATCTATACTAATAAACGGCAAAGCCCTCACTGACTGACTGACTGACTGACTGACTCATCACTAATTCTCCAACTTCCCGTGTAGGTAGAAGGCTGAAATTTGGTAGGGTTATTCCTTACAGCTTCCTTACAAAAGTTGGGCAGGTTTCATTTTGAAATTCTACGCGTAATGGTCATAACTGGAAGCTGTTTTTCTCCATTTACTGTAATGGAGATGAGCTTGAAACCCATGGGGGCGGAGTTTCGTGTGACATCATCACGCCTTCCACGTAATCACGCAGTACGTAGAAAACCAGGAAGAGGCCCAAAAGCGCTAAAGAAAACATGCATTATATAATTGAGAAGGCAGCGAAACAATAAGAAGCGAGCGAGTGACATATACAACCATATTCATGAGTTCTGCTACTTTGGAAACAAAGCACGATGTAAACCTACACTTTAAATTAAGTTCATAGACAGGCTGCCACTGGCGTTTGTAATTTAGTGCCTACCCATATAAGGCCGTCCGTCAGCGGCAATCCAATAGCAAACTGCCACGGGTGAAGGACTGTGCTTATGCAGAGGAAGATGAGATGGTCAGGGAGGTGTTTGGCACAAACTCAGCGAAACTGCGAGAGAAAGTTTTAAGTGCCGGGACTTCGGTAACATTAGATACAGTCATGGACATAGCACGACATGGCACCAACACAGCTGGGAAACTTCGATGCATGTACACCGAGCGGCTCACGTGAACTGACGCAGTGCACAGACAAAAGCAACAGTTTCAAAGAGCTGAACAAAAAACGAATTACACAATTGAAAAGGCAGCAAAAAAATATGAAGCGTCTGATACATACAAGCATATTCATAAATGCAGCTACTGTGGAAACAAAGCACACGGTGGAAAAAGTCAATGTCCCGCTAAAGGAAGACAGTGTAAAAAAAAAAAAACCCGTGCATGCAGTGTGTCAGGTCTCAGATAAAGAAGAAGACGAGCTGTTTATTGATGCAGTAAGAAACGAATCGATGAATGAAACCTGTCATCTTTACAACGATTGACAAACACGGAATGTAACTTGAACACAACACATCCTACAAATACGAACCTGATTGAAAGAAATAATGATAATCAAATCCTTGATGACAGCAACACTCAGTAACACTCACAAAACAAATACTGTATATTGACAGTCATGTTACGTTATTTTTAAAATGTTCCCTTTTCTTTTTCATAGCTTCTTTAACACACTACGTCTCCGCTGCGATACGCGGGTATATATATATATGTATATATATATACCCGATCTACATACTCGAATAATGGATACTTTATTCGCCATCAATGATTGTTTTGGTAAAGCCATACTCAGTGTATTCATTAGATGAACGGTAAAAAAGTAAGAGCGAGGGAAGGATGACTTATTGAGGCATGCAAGCAAAACCACAATAGCACACGGTCTCAATGTACGAAAAAATATATCTTTTCAAGTTCTATTTAGTCCATATGTGTCAAACTCAAGGCCCGCAGGCAACATCCGCCCGGCGTGTAATTATATCCGGCCCGCGAGATCATTTTATATACTGTATTATTGTTATTAATGGCCCAGGGATATGAGGCACTGGTAACACAATAAACTACAGATCCCATAATGCAGCGCTTCAGCTGCCTTGCTGAACACTTACCGCATCCCCGCCGTCTCTTCAGTCGTTTCCTTAACTTTGCGAAGGAAGCAGCTTTCTCACAGCTTCTGCAGTGTTTTATAAACGAACGATATATAAGAAAGTCCTTTTTCCTTGCTTCGCCAACGAAGCAACCTTTTTATTTAATTCACGGGTTCTCTTATATTTTATTGTTCATTTGTTACGATTGTTACAGTTATTGTGTAGCTATTTTAGACTTACTTTACTGTTCAAATACCCATTTCCTTTATTTAATACACGGGTTCTCCGCAGTTTTATTGTTCGTTTATTACGATTGTTATACTTATTGTATAGGTATTTTATACTTTGTTTACTGATCAAGTAATCATTCCCTTTATTCTTCCAACTATACCCCTATTAAAATGTCTATCGACGTGATTACCATCAATGAAAGAACTATCACTTACCGAGTGGTGTCTATGCCCGGAGATGGCGCCTGCCTTTTCCATTCTCTATGTTACATATTGCACGGACATATCAGGCTCACTTTTGATATCCGCAAGAACATTGTGTCTTATGTATTAAATGACTGGGATAGGTTCAAAGTGTGGACTGATGATGGTACAGGAGATAATTATAGTACACAGGAGCACTATAAGAATGAAATGCTTAAGCCCTTCACCTATGGTTCTGCGTGTGAGTTGATGGCTGCCGCTGAATTCTTTGGTTGTTGCTTTCAAGTGTACTGAAATGGCAGATATTTTACACCTTTGGAGAACCGTCAATGCCTGCTTTGCCGTTTATTAGTGTATATATATGTGTATGTATATATATATATATATATATATATATATATATATATATA
The DNA here is from genome assembly GCF_016835505.1 of Polypterus senegalus. NCBI lineage: Eukaryota > Metazoa > Chordata > Cladistia > Polypteriformes > Polypteridae > Polypterus > Polypterus senegalus. The sequence goes on from NC_053156.1 coordinate 289,287,060, forward strand.
TATATATATATATATATATATATATATATATATATATATATATATATATATATATATATATATATATATATATATATATAAGCAACATTCATGACAATCTTTTTACTTGGTATTCTGCTAGTTGTCAATATACTGTAAATGATGGCACCCAATAGGAAGTTGTCTTACACTTGTTTCCTGTTACCAAAGAGGCATTTAATGCTCTTGACAGAGCAAGGGTGCAGGAACTGCTAGGAGCATCAAAGAATGACATTACTGCAATACTTCAGTCACAATGTAATAACACTTACATTTTTTTAATGCTGAGCATTTAGTTACTGCAATTAAATTCTAAAATATACTGCAATTTATTATTCTCTTTGTATTCAACTGAAGTTGAAATCATGTCCCCACAAGAAAATTGCATACCTCAAAGGTATTTATTTATTCTTAATTGAGGAAATGGATTTGAGGAATCTCAACAGTCTCTACAACAAGACTAAGAATTCTCATTTGGAAGGATATACAAATGTGTACTCTAAATTAAACTCTGCAAGATAAGCAATTGCACAGCCAACAACTGATAGTACTTTACATTTTACAATCAAATACAAGCCATTTAAATTCTAATAGCTACATACATGTGCATTTCCATTTGAAGTTCATGCCACCTGTCTATTAATATGCAGGTTTCCAAGAAAAACAAACTGCCATAGAGGAGCAAAAATTCTCAGCTGTGAATAAAAGATTCCCAAGTTGGCTAAACATTGTTTAGGAAAGGGGTTGGGGTTGGGGAAACAACAAAACATTTTTGCTTGTTGCATCTCAGGCCAGATTTGGTGCAATGAAAGCACACACTGCTGTCAAAAGTGATTTCAGCTAATTTTCCTACTGTGGATGACAAGAAAATAGAGATGATGAGAGAAGAGAAAGGCATTGTTTCAAGCAGACCAGAGTTCTTCATTATCATGTAACATTTTTGGGATTTGCATGTTTTATGTGAAGCTCTTTACTCCCTGTAACATTATAAAAAGCAGAATGCACCCAAACACTCAACCTCAATGTGAATTTAGTATTTTACATTGGGATCTCTTCAGAGCACAGATATAAACTGTGCACTACCTAGGGAAATGTGCAATCAATCCATTTTGTTGTTGAAGTATACATAAAATGCATTGGTTCCACTATAAGAGTGGAAAGAAGGAAAAAAAAAAACAAATACTGTACTTGCCTTTTTTACTGATGACATTTTGCTATGAAAGATTCTTTAAACTTGCAACATTTTTTGTCCTCAGTTTACTCATCAAATCCAGGTCCCATATAGCCTGCTAGCTCAATATCTCTATTATTTGCATTGTACTCTGTCTCTAATTTCCTTGTGTCATTCTTGTGTAATTTGGTCATACTGCAAATGGTACTTTGCAAAACACTGATAGCAAGTCCATGTGATGGCACCTGCGGTAAACACCTAATAAAATAACTGAAGGCAGCAAGCAGGCAAATAATGTCCGTGGCTTATGATCAACTGCTAGCAAGGATACAGCAGCAGGAAAGGAATATGAGCAAGTGTGAAGGATTTGGAAACTGTGGAAGACAAGCTATGAACATTTTGGAAATGCCTCTGAAAGAGAACATGCCAGCAGGCCTGAAAATGAATGGATGGATAATGTGCAAACATTTATCTGAACAATCTGCAGTTACTACGTGGCAAACAGAAAGCATTTCTGCATCACTCAGGCAACAATAATAAAACGTTTTCTAACAAATGTATATATATTATTAACACTAGAGTTACCAGAGCCTACGAAAAAACTTGTAAATCCGTCCCACCTTATATCGCTTCTTAAATCCCTTCACACCTCTCCGCCAGCATCCTTTGTCCTCTAAATGTGCTGATAGAGAAGCTAGAAACAGCCGGCTATTCCATCCCCTCACCAATTTAGAACGTGCACAAACTTCTCCCAGCTCATGCCTTGATTGAGTATCTGGGAGTGAAGTGGAGTTTTAGAATGGAAATAATAGACCGTTATTTGGAACACACGCATTTCATGTCTGTTCCGTTTCTACAGTAATCTGTGTAACCAAGGTCCATTGTCCATTCTTACAATACATTGCGACCAAGCCTGACAAATTTGGCGTAAAGTTTTGGATTGCGGCAGATTTGGAGACAAAGTACATGTGCAATGCCACTCCTTATTTAGGAAAAGATCCCAGTCGTGACACAAGCGCAGTTTTTGTGTTATATTTGTACCTTTTGTGAAAATGTTTCTTTGATATTTGGCCTTCAGGCTTCATATATTATATAGTTTATGCCTGCATTTTGTCATCTACTACTAGAATATAAAAATGTTTCTGTTTTAACAATGTGTTTACACAGATTACTATAGAAACGGAACAGACATGAAATGCGTGTGTTCCAAATAACGATCTATTATTTCCACTCTAAAACTCCACTTCAATCCCAGATACTCAATCAAGGCATGAGTTGGGAGAAGTTTGTGCACGTTCTAAATTGATGGGGGGATGGAATAGCCGGCTGCTTCTAGCTTCTCTTTATCAGCACATTTAGAGGACAAAAGACGCTGGCGGAGAGGTGTGAAGGGATTTAAGAAGCGATTTAAGGTGGGACAGATTTACGAGTTTTTTCGTAGGCTCTGGTAATTCTAGTGTTAAAGGACAGACCCTAGACTCACTGGAGATGTCCTCTACACTGCATTTGTATGAACAGACAGACAGATGTCCAGTATTTTAAGCATATCCTCTCAGGGGAATTCAGGTGCCCAGTAGCTCAAGCACATCAGTAAAAGTTGTTGCAAATTTTAAACAAAAAACAACAAAAAAAGGCAAGAAAAACAAAGCAAATTAATAGTAAAAAGTATAAATGGTCAATTCTTACAATGTCAGAAGGTAGAGTGGTGACCAGGTCATAAACTAACACTAAATCAACAGTACATACATTAGAGTGTAGAGTTCCAGATATTGCACTTGTGTACTGGTGTGCAGGGTAGTGGAGTCGGAAGCAACTATTGGGTTACTGGAGTTGGTGTCGGTAAAAATGAACAGACTGTCTAAATGTAAATTGTAATATAATTTGTTAAAATTTCCAATATCATATATACTAAACTGTTTTTTCTTCTAGCTGTTTGATAAATATTTAGCCTCTTTTTTAATTAATTTTGTAAGTCTTGTCTTATGTTTAATGCTAATCGATGTCTGTACCTTCTTTAATAAATAAAAAAATAAAAAAAGCTACAACTGCATTTAAACCCAAACTTGAACAGGTTAAAGAAAGCCTGATTATGTATATTTTTAGTAATTAAATACCTTGTATCTAGTATGTTTTAAATCAGCACAGTAAATATATTAGTCTAATTACAAATACGTGAGTCAGGTACAATACATTGAGAAGTTAAAGGTTTCATATGTACCAACTCCACAGTTCTCCTGGTGTGTAGATTATTTTCAGTGTTTTACACTTTGGTCAGTGTGTACCCCATGTTCTTCTTTGCCCTGTCAAATAGTAAGATATAAAGCATTTGGAAAATATACAGTATAACATTCAAGTTTGTGCTCACTTTGGGATTCAGTGAAAACATGTAATCTGGCAAAGTATGCCCAACACATTTCATAGAATTGTGTATATTCTACAAATGGAAAAAATAGAAAATATTAGAATGCATTTCTCAACAGAATTGAGAAATTCAGAAATTACATTTATACACTCATTGGAGCAAGGGATAAACCCCACTAGACCTGTCAGTCTTCTTCAGATGATGTATTGTCTTGACAAAAACCCTGCATTGCGCAACTATATTTATTTATTTTTTTTGATTTCTAAATGTCTCTTTCCCCTATAGAAGTTAACCCTTACTTAAATCCATTTCTAAACATCTTTAAGTGGAGCCCTTTGTGAACATGGCCACACGGACTTAACATTATTGGCAAATGTTTTTGAAACCAGACAGGAGCTCAAGCCAATGATTTTTTTAATACTGCCAGTATGTTCCATTTTAGTAAACCAAAAGACACACTCCAGCTCCCTAATTTTAGCCATAGATGAACTCTGGTCAGCCATGCTGTAATGGAGACAGATATCTCCATCAGATTGAGCAGCACTGTTACTAGCTGTGTCAAGTTAAAAATCTATTTTAGGTAAAGGTCAAGCTCAGGGCACCCTGTTCTCCATAAACAGTAATGGTCAAAATCATAGTTAACTCAACACACAACAGTCAAAAGCAGCTACAAGAGTAAAACGTCTATATCATTACTAATATAACAAAGAAGTTTAAAATTATGCCGTGGAAGCCTCTTCTCTCACTTTCAGTATCTGTTGACATGTCACCCAATGAAAAGCAAAGAGGACTAGGCACCCGGCACAGATGCTGCGTCTGCTTTTAAACATTGGATTGGGTGTCTCTGTAGCAATTCATTTGGCAGAGTGGATTTCAGTAGATATGTTATAGCTTATACAACCATCCCTTTCCAAAATCCAAAGAGCAGCAGCAACTTTATTTTATTACTCCAACATTTGCTTTGCTACAAGTAAAATAAGTCTTTTGAAACAAATTTGTTTCCCATTTCCTATGTATGCGCAACATGGGACAATCAAAAAAAAAAAGTATACAAAGTTTTACTTTTCTCTGTTCAGAGTGTTGTGAAGATATTACCTTTAAAGGATATCACACAGTTGCTGTGCTTACTTTAGCTATTATAATATTACAAAAATATTAAGGCTATGTATTTAACAAACTGTGACAGTAAGCCTGTGCCTATCCCAACAGAAGAGGATGCAAGGTAGAAATAATCATAAGGCTCAAAACAAATTACAGTCAAATCTGTAAGAATAATTAAAGACATTTCTGTGTACGTATACAGTACAATTAACCATGTTTTTAATGCTTGTTATTAGTAGATTGACGTCCTCTCATTCTTGTTTTGGTCCCTTTTATGTGGAGCTTGCAGCATCTCTCCTTATTATAATATGTTATGAAGTATTAGGATGTCAGATAGATAGCTGTCATATTTGCCCTCTGGGAGGAGATAACAAACACAAATGGCTGTGCTAGGGGCTGAATAGTTTGTACACTTTTCCAGGATACTGTCAGCATGTTTAACCCACAAAAAAAGAGGCCCTGCGCAGATGGAAAAAGGCAGCCCTGTGTATCATGCCATTTATGTCAATAGGTTGGAAAAAACCTAAGAACACCACACAAAACCGAAGCTCCAAAAAGAAAGTGATCAAATAAAGTTAAGCAACTTCATTTAAATGCCCTTGGCTTGAAACTAACAATGTCTTAGCATAATTCATAGTATGAAATTTATCAGATAATAAAGCATCTACATTAACCAGGCCCACAAATGTTGTTACTTACACTGTAACACTGAAAAGAAACCAGAACACACAGATGTCTAGTACAAGAAATGCATAAAAGACCACACAATAGTGTGCTTTGTAACTAAAATGAAGTGTGTCGTACTAATTTTAATTGAGTTCTTATAATCACAAAAAAAATTGAATGAATGTGCTTCTTTGAAACCATATAAGCTATACAAGTGACAAAGATTGGACAGTGATATAGCTAATATACTCTTGGAAGCATTACTGGGCCCTTATTAAGTACTGGAAAAATAAAGTATAAAGCACACCTTTTTGCTGAAAATTCAACTAAACTCTGTGTTTGAGATAAAAATGTGAAAGAGGCAAAAGTGAAAGACATCACCTTTGATTTGCTGGTATTCTTACACCTCACACTGGTTCCATTCCATCTGAACTAGTGTGGTGCTGAGGGGTCACCCATCGCATGGCTACACTCGGGTCCTAATCTGGGATCCTGAGTTGGTTCGTCATGTGGTGGGTACAGCAATGCATTGTATCAGTGCCTGCTCCTAACCTCACCTTACGCATACAGGTAGTCCCCAGGTTATGGACATACGACCTACGACTTACAAACGGGGCCACAGCTGCAACGCATGCACCTCAGTAACTGCCGCTCCGTCATCTTCGACCTGTGGACGCTGCAAGCGGTGGCTGGACAGAGGCGATTTCGCTGCTCACGCAGTATAGTGTCCCTCGGGCGGATCCCAGTGACAAGAGGTGACCTGTGGTCCATAGTCACTGGGGCCACAGCTATCGCTTGTGTGCAGGACGAAGGCTTGATGGGGCGGTTCGCTGCCCGCCCACTATGCCGCCACAGCTACTGCTCCTGACTGGACGCAGGCTAGATGGAGAGGAGTGTTTCACTGCCCACCCACCACACATGGCTGCCCCGTTCGTTTTCAGTGGGTGGCTGGTAATGCTGCAAGCGGTGAACCAGTTGTGGCTGAATGGAGGCCATCGAGGGTGAACGGGGCGACGGGGGGGTTGCGTTGTAGGGTGGCTGCCTGTTGAATGGGGGCGGTGGTGGGCGATTCACTACCCGCCTTTGGCCGCACCGCCTTTGGCCGCACCGCCACTTGCCGCACCGCCACTTGCCGCACCCATTCATTCTCAATAGCAAGCCTGCTTGTACTGTTACACACATAGCAGGAAGTTATCTCTTGTCAGTACATCAGAAATGCTGATATGATGATAAATGAAATTTATTATAGTTTTGCCTTTTTATATTTGTTTTTATTTCTATATTTTTTCAGACCTTACCTCGAAATTCAGTTTAAATTTTTCTTCGTGTATTTTTAGTTTTAGTTTAGTTTTTATTTCACAAAGACATTTCTATTTTATTTTTATATCGATTAGTTTCAGTTTTAATTTTAGTAATTATGACATGGAGCTACTACAGAGTTTAGTTTTGTGTCACAATCATACAGAATTATACACTTAACAGATATTAGTTTAATGTTAGTGGAAACTTACTACACTACATGGTTTACTAATATTTTCTCATGAAAATAAAGGGGGTTAGGAAGACCAGGGCTCTTAGACTTGAATTAGTGCGCAGACCCCACCTAACTATATTGAGAGAAATAAAGAAAAACAAGCATGTAGTTTCAAGGTTAGGGGCAGTGGGACTTGAATAGCCCACCATAAAGGACAGTAAACCCATAATGAGCAGAGCAAGAGCAGGTAATAGGAGTATGGACAGGCATAAAACGACAGAGACAGCGTCTGAGTTTAAGAACAATATTTACATTATCTAAACCAGTTTATCAGGTTTGGATGTAAGGCAGGAAGAATACCTGGTATGCAATATGTATGATATGGCTGGAACTATGAACAAAAAGAATGTGATATTTCAACTATCTATTTTGAGAGAGAGAGGGAAAAACATTGAAAAAAGGGAGACAAATATTTTAAAATATACTGTAATTCTGCTAATGGATTACTATCACAATATTAGGTATTTTGAGTTGTGAATATGAACTAAAAAAGATAAATTAATATAGAATAAATACAAAAACCCATTAGTATGTTTAGTTTTTCATCACTTGGCAGACTCTCTTCACCTACCTACCTTTGTTTGTATCGCTTCATTTTTAAAAAAAGTTTTTAATGCAAAAGTGATTTGTCAGCAACAACATGCTGATCTTGTATAATGACCTTGTCAGTCTCTCAATTAGTGCAGTTTTATTTTCCAAAACCAGAAGTGGTCTCCCCTAGACATTCTTTTATACTCAGATATGTGGATGGATATTTGAGAAGTAAACCGCAAGACAATGATTATATTTTTTATATTATGTACATTAAAGGAACCATCAACAACAAATCAAATAAATAATACATTGAACAATTATTATAAAAGTTGAATAAATTGGACTCTGCATGATTAAAAAAAAAAAAAAATCAAGTATGTGTTCAGGTAAAGTACCACTTCCATTTGATGGATTTGGCCCAAAAGTTAATACAGATCTACAATTCTGGTGTAACCACCACATACCGAATTTCATCCATTTATCTAGTTGTGTGTTTGAGTTGTCGTGTTTATACACACACACACACAATTCCAAAAAACTGTATTTTTGGACTCAAGGAGGTCTATCACGTCAAGATTCATCAAAATATCAAGGTCGAATTTTTTCATGATTACTATACTTCGTATATGACAAACTAAAAATGATTTCTCCTGTGCGAAGTAGCAGGTGAATTGTCGTCAACAAAAAGCAGTCACCTAACAAATAAACTGAAATGTTACTCACTCATTTTTCTGTCCATATAGTGAACGTTTTTGTTGACCATCACATTCTGATTTCAGCCACTTGAATTACATTTAGATATACTGTACAACAAGTGCAAAGAAAGGTTGCACGTAAATCGCTTTATATTTCACAAGCTTTACGCACCCGCATTCAGCTCGCTCTGTCACCCAAATGTGAATGACCACCTGCCCTCAGTCACCAGCCGCCATTCACTGGATGAATATGTGCAGGCGGCACGTGGTGGATGACTTTCTGTTTTAGAGTTAAAAAACTTACAAGGGTTAAAGACTAATGGCAAGAATATTTATTCAAAAACAATAATTTACTAAAATATTTTTAGTTTTCATTTTATTTCAGTTAGTCTTTCCACCTACTTTAATAGTTTTGTTTAATTTTTCATTTCAGTTTTGTTAATTATTTTATTTCAGTTTAAAAAAAAATGTTTTTTTAATAATAGTTTCAGTTTTGATTTTAGTTTTCATTAACTATAACAACCTTGGTGCCGATGTGGGGTGCCTTCCTGCTGTGATAGCGTGTGCAGTGCTGTGCAGAAGAGCTCATCTTAACCTTTTGTCTTGACCCTTCAACAATGTCTCTGAAACACAAATCTGATGCAAGTGCTGGTGATACAGTAAAGAAGAGAAAAACCATCACCATTGAAAATAAGTAGAAATAAAAAGATCAAAGAGAGGTAAAACTTCACCATGCATTGGCAGAGGACTTGGTTACAGTCGGTCAACAATAGCATTTATGAAAATAATGTACCTGTTCCGGCTTACATACAAATTCAACTTAAGTACAAACCTATAGTCCCTATCTCGTACGTAACCCGGGGACTGCCTATACATCAAAATTTTACAATAATGGTGCGCTCCACTCTTTTTTTTTTTTTAATTTTCCCCAGAATCTATGGAGAGTACTTCATGATGCTATAAAGGCATCTGGTCTGTTCTTTCCTTAACTATGAAAGGAACTCCACATAGTGCTAATGACTCCTTTCAAAATAATTTTGACATCTCCACCATTCACAAGTAGGATGCACAGCCAAGTTTTATAGTATGCCAAGAAACTGTTTCAACATGTTATTAAATTAAATTAAGTGCAAACAGTGAAAATGTGTTATTTGCACGTTGATTAGGAAAAACAAAACAGAAAGATCCAGGTTTACAATAAATACTGAAGATACAGACGAATTGATGTTAGAAAAAGCATATTGTTTTAAAAAGCAACACACAGGTAAGTTGGTGCTCCCACACATCACTTCCAATAATAGTGTAATGAAACGCAGCTTTTTCTACATAAGATAGCAAGCAGTTACCCAGTTGTACCATTCACAGCAATGTAACTGCCATCGGATTTACAGTCTGGGCCTCACCGGTCATTATGATATGCCACTTTTTCCAATTATTCTTCTACTCTGAAAGAAGTAACACAATGTCCAATGCTCATTTCTTCCAGTTGTTTTACATTTATTCACTTAGCTAATGCTTTTATCCAAAATAGCTTACAAAAGAGGTCAAACATAATTGAGTAACTGTTTTCAAACAAGTGTTACAGAATGAAGTTTCAGAATTGATTAAGTTAAGAGATCTAAACCAAACAGAACAAACCGAGACTAGCTACTCTTATCTTAGCTACCAAGATCCTCACATTAAAACCATTATCAGTTAGACAGCCAATCACAGAAGATGACAGTCTTCAAACACTTCTTAGCTGGGGTGCTGCTTAATGGCTGACCCTGCGTTCTGACCTCCAAAGGTCATGTAAAAACACAATTAACCCTCTGGAATTAATAAAGGATATCAAATCAAAAAACATACACTAAGCGAGTCAGGAGTTCAGATGGAGGTGGGCAACTGATTCTGTCAGCTAGGGGCTACACATAACTCTGGATTGAGATTTGATGTTACAAAGAGGCAACACATTATCATTTATTGTGTTTATATACACTCTGCCATTATAATTGATGTTTCCATATCACATTTGCTGCTTTTATCATTTACTTTGTACTCAAGACTTATTTCACTTATTAGGACAAAAAGCAAGTAAAAACATGGACAAATGTGTTTATATCCCTCCAAGAAAACCCTGCCCCCCAATTGTCTCTGAAATAACCTGAAACTGAAAAAAGTAATTGGCACCCATCATTGTTTATTCCATATTTAACAAAAAAAAAAAAAAAGACTTTGCTTTAGAGTTTTGATTCAAAAGAACATTTCAAATAATAAAATAAATGAAAATGCATGGACAAAAATGATTGGACCCTTATCCCAATAGTCTGTTGCACAACCAAGTGATTCTGGAGCTCTCAATGAGATGTCTGTACCCGTCAACAAGCAGTTTTTTCCTACTGTTCCTGAGAAACCTGCTCCAGCTATGTTATGTTTGAAGGGGGGCCTACTCCAGACTGCATATTTCAGTTTGGTTTTTTTTTTTCCCCATAAATGTTCAATAGGATTCAAAATGGGGCTCACAGATGGTCACTTTAGAAGAGTCTTCTTCATTGAGCCCACTGTCACTCAAAAAGCGACGGATGGTGCGAATATACACTGACAGACATCGACATTCAGCTTGTATCTCACTGGAAACTGTCCTTGGCTTTTTGTCTTCCATTCTCACTATCGTTCTGACCATTCAGGGTCGATTTTCCTCTTGCAGCTGCATCCTGGAGGATTGGGCACAGTCCCATGGACTTTAAATGTCTTAATAATATTTGTAACTGTTGTCACAGAAACATTATGCTGTTTGGAGATGGTCTTTTGGCCTTTTCCTTTAAGATGCTTGTCTGTTATTTTCTTTCTTATCTCCACAGACAACTCTCTCCTCTGGTTCCTCTAGTTCATGCTCAGTGTGGGACACACAATAATACCATATTGCAGAGTGACCTACTTTTCTCCATTTAAATCAGCTTAATAACTGATTTCATAATTTGAGACATCTGTGATACTAATTAAAGAAAACAGTTTTAAAAAGTAAAATCACTCAGTTCCAATTATTTAGTATCTTTTCTAGGGGAACCAATAAATGTGTCCAGGGCATTTCAGAAGAAGTATTACTTGATCTCTTTTCACACTTACTGTGCGTTACTCAATGACATATCAAAAGACAAGAAGATATACACAGGGCAATTGCTTTTAAATTTTTCACTTTCAGGGGGCAGACAGAACTTATTCCAATGAGCTGCTAGGGTACCAACAAATTTGTCCATGTCTATGCACAAAATGTACCAATTTCAAACAGTTGTTGCCATTGACCATCGAGTATTCAGCCAGTCCCTTCCAGATAACACTAACTGCGTAGCAGTAACTCCAAAAGCACTGAAGGTACAGTACAATATAATACTGACTTGAATCAGTAATTCAGATTATTCTCTACTGTAGATTTAAATTAAAAAAAAAAGGGTGGAGAAACCATAGCTGAGGCTACGTTCACACTACTAGGTTTCTCGCTTAAAAACGCAGGCATAAGTTTCTGTTTTCACCTTTTGGTCACCCTACCCTGAAATGTTCAACCCCCAAAAACAAAGATTTGGTAATGCTCTTTTGAACTGTTTTTTTTTTTTTTTGGGCTCACCTTTACAGTGTGGATAAGTGAAAATGTAGAGACTTAATCATCCTCTGACTAATTTGTGGTTGTTACGTGGCCCTTCACTGAATAGATTCTGCTCATCCATTACTGAAGTAAAACAAATTCCAACAAAATAGAAACAGAGAAGTTTCCTTCCATTGTGCTGGTTGTGTTACTTACCTATATGCATCTAAATTGCCTTTTGTACAGTTTGAAAGATGCATGTATAAGCAAAGGACAAATAATTTACTGATCAATATACTGTAGTTTTGTGATAAATTTTGGGTCCAGCAGCCTAACTATCCCTTTAAGGGGGGCACTTTGCAGGCCCATTGTATGCAAACAGTTGTCATATGCAGTTTACAGCCATTTTAGAATGGCAAGCTCTCTTTATTTAAAAAAAAAAACAAAATAATGAAAATGTAGCGCTATGGAAATAGCCTGACTGAATAACAATTAAATAACAAGATTGTAGTAAAATGTACAAATCAATTTGTGTCATGAGAGTGGCTTTGAAGTGGCTGCTGAAAAACGGAAGAGTTAAGAATTAACTCCAATACACTAAAACAAGTAAACTTGCCCTTACTGCTAGTTATGTGCCATTTTTTCATTAGGTGACAAAAATAGACTGCAAGAAACATGGACAAATACTTAAGATAATCAGAAACTACTGTTACAGCAAACAGAGAAATCTTCACATGTAGTGAGGTAGCTATGAATTCAAACTACATTATCAGTTGTACGAGGATCACTGCAAGCCCCAATAGACATGCTAGAATAATACAATCACATCTAATATTCAAGAATTGGAAAAAAAGCAAAAATAGCATTTTATATTTATTAATTATACAATAATTCGCTCAACCCAAAAGGTCAGAATATTAAAACAGGCAGCCCACCCTGGTTCTTCAAAGTAAACAGTTAATAGGGTCACTTTTGAAAGCATATGCTACAGATATGTGGGTGGCCAGATGGAGGATACTGATAAGAAAATTCCCCACAGATGCTATAAATCTTTAATTCCAGGTACTTTTTGGAGAAAAACTAGCTGTCAAACCAAACCACTGCTAATACAAACGCAGAGAAAACTCGATTACAGTTAAACAAGCTGAAACAAATGATGGTTATCACCATTTTCTAAGAGAAACTAGTAAAAGTCAAACAAAAACCAAGTTATTGTGGACAACCAGATTAAAATATCAGATAACAAATTTAACAGAAATACTGGGAGTTCCATAAGTCCAGAATAATAAGGGGAAAAATGGCAATTAAAATATTTTTATTCACAAAGCTTGTCAATAAAGCCCTTAATGTTCCAGATCCAGACAAGATATGCCCAATCAGCAACAACATGGTGAGAATTAGAGACAGGACTACAATATTTAACCATGTGAGGGAACATTCCAGAGGCACTGAAGTAACTGTAGTGACATAGCTGGGTTGGTTGATAAAATATTTGCATGGTATAAGGAGAGAAAGACAATTCCTAAATTGAAATTTGATGTGTTAGTGATTAGGATTTTTGGAGCACAGTGCGATTAGAACAGTGCATTAGAAATAAATTAGGATAGTGGAATCTGGGAGGTTACGCTGAATATAAAGATCAGAGCTCCTTATATACTTTATGTAATGCAACAAAAAAGGTAGCAAGAGGTTTTTAACTGGGAAAAGTGGTACTGAGAGAAAGAGGAAAAGTGAATGGGGATGGTAGAGGACAGCGAGACTCCATACAACTTAAAAACTGATCTCATCTAAAAAGAAAAAAAAAAAAAAGAGGAGGGGATATAAAATATGGATCTCGGATACTTGATCATTCTAAATCCCATTTCTTTATTTACAATAACAGACAACTAAAGGTGGAAAGGAACAGGTGTACCCAGCAATTCCACAACTCATTATTTTAAAATAACGGTGTGTCAGTATATCAGCAAAGGCTAAGAGCCCAAATGCATTTTAATAAAAAAAAAGTTATAATGCAGAAAGTTGTGGGTCATTGATACTGAGAAGAGTAGAGAAAAAGCAGAATTAAAATTTATTGCCATCGTTACATAGTATAATTAAGTTCTTACATACATGTCTCCCACATACTGGTAACAGTAGTACAAAAATATACAATATATAACAACAACATTTCTTGTGGTATTTTACACTACACTAATAGCACACTACACAACTCTGAGTCAGACAGCATGTCAAACGTAACAACTGTAGTTGGTGGATCGCACCACCTTGAGGAGGATATCGGATTACACAACCAAAAACTGCAGTGCAACACAGATTACAGTCTTTGTTAATCACTCCTTACTGTTCCACATTTTCAACGTATTGCAAGCTTACCACGTTTTGACAGCCAACGAATGTGTTATCCGACAGCACCAGTGGCTGTACAAATGTTTTCCAGGTATGGAGAGTCTTGGCACGTCTTTTTCCCCATTTTCTGTTCAGTCATGGTACAAACACACACAAAACATCAGACAGACAAGAATCGTTTGTTTGTACGGTCCAAAAACACCAATTTTCCTTCATTAACTCTTTGTGAATGCTATTTATAGACAACAGTTTGGAATTTAACACAATAAACCTCTCTATGTTCATCATCAAGCACAGGGACTTGCATGAGAATGCTTTACTGTGCAGCTGGATTTTTAACTTCTGAACACATCAATGGGTATGCACTCTCCAACTTCCAGGACATCTATACCAACCAATGACTTAACACAGCAAATTATTACAGATGACAGGCATTCTAACAATGGCCTCTTCTCAGCAAGGACAATGCCATTGAGCTAGCTACATGATGCATTATTGTTAATTCTCCTCTATCAAGTTATTTATTAGTTTTTACAAAATTAACAATGCTGTCATTGTATATATTGATACTTGTGGAGAATTTATTGTTTAATATTTTATAATGTTTATATTCTAATGCACAGTCTGGGAGTTCAGCAACTAAGCATTTCAGAAGATATTGTACAGTGTATGTGACAAAATACATCACACTTCCAGCTGAGCACTCAGTGGTTATCAATTCTCACGCCTACCACTTAAGACAAAAATCAAACTGATTTCATCATGGCAGAGTTGCTGGGGTTGCCACACTAATACCCCACAGCTTGCCATGACATGCTAAGATTATGTAAAAGAAGGCTAACATTGAAAAATTGCTAGAAAAGCTGTCTAATATAATGAGGCCTTTACTCAGTTGGAAGAGTTCCAATGAAACCTCCTTCCGACTGGGGAGACAAAAATTAATGCTTTACTTAATGAGGTAGGCTGAACGTCTGCTAACTTTTTATTATGCCTCGATATTTTTTAATCATTATTTCACAGTGCATCTTCTGATTCTTGCTCTACATGAGTTGGGGAGATAACAGATTTTATTTGAGCTAGACATAGCATTTTATGTCTGAATTGCAATTCACCTACTGTAATGAATAAAACGTTCTTTTTAAATGTAGACAAATAAAACGGATTGTTCTGCTGAAAAAAATGAAGAGAGAGAGCACATAGAAAGTAAACCAACACCAATTTGAAATGAACAGATGTACGAGAAGAGAGAAGTAGAAAGAACTCTGAGAACTAATGGAGGAGAGAAAGGTTAATAAAAGTGATCAGTGCTGCGTAAAGAGAAATGGCTAAGGTAAAATTAAAACAAATGAAAATAAACCAGTTTAGATATAGTGGTTTAAAGCAATAAAACTTGAACAAGGAGAAAATGATTGACTGTTCATAAATTATGTCGGCATAATTATGTGTACAATATATTTAGGATAAAATATCAATTATAGTAAACCATTACATGCAGCATTCTCTTGTTATGTTGATGAGGAGTGCCCTCTTATGGTTACAACACAAATAACACTAACTTAAAGGTCTGGGTATATAATGTAGTACAAGCAAAATAAAGAAATAATTAACTATTTATTGAAAAAAGTCAGGACTGCTTCTCTTTTTGATTTTTTTATTCTATTGTACAAATAATTTACATGTTTTATGTAGTATGTTTAATTTTATATGACTGACAAGTAGATTTGTAACAGGCATTGGAGCAAATACAAGATGACTCTTTTTGGACTTTTGTCAAAATGCTTAAGGTCACTGTTCAACTAAAAGTGTGATTTAAGCAATATAATATTTAAGATGTTTAGATTATAATAATAAAGGAATGAGAAAATCATGTTGGAAAATGGCATATTCTCCTTCTCCAGGTGTGCTGCAGATTGGGTACAACTGTGTGCAAAAAATACAAAGATCTCTCTCTTCATACAGCAAAATCTACTGAAGAGACTTTTCTTACAATTAATAAGCTCCTCGCAATTTAAAAGTTTTATAACTGTGCCAACTTTTGTTATTCATGTTTCAGTTATTATGTCACAGGCTTACATCCTGACAGATGTGCACCACTCAGAAAATGGTCAAATTGTGTTGAAAAATGACTACAATACGTAAATTCAGTCAAAACTTGGTCAAACCATTAATCAATAACAATAATTTCCCCATATTTATAGCATATGAAGAAAAATGAGATAGCCCAACAACATACGCAGATTTCAGTGTTCACCTGGTCGGCGTTTTCAATTGACCGAGTAAAACTGCACTTCCAAAACTCAACAAAAATGTTTGCTGGAAATGCTTTTGTAAGAAGCATGTGCAAAGTACTACAGAGCTACAGTTAGTTAAAGTTAAACCCCCCCATCTTCCTTTGCCTGGCTTGCTTATCAACAGGACCAGCATCCTGTGGGTTAAGACAGGATCTTGTCTTATTCTATTCACTCCTGCTTAGTAAGCATGTTCAGATTGCTGAGTGAACCATAAATATCCCATTCTAAATGTGGCTCGTCGGCTCCCCTTTCAAAGGACTGTTCCTCAACACACCTACCCACAACCAGAACAGTACAAGATGCTGTGGTTTGAGCAGGTAGCAAACAGAAATAGACCAAGTGTGACAAGAATGGGCCATTCAGTCCAGTAAGCTCATCCATTGTGTTCACCTATATTGTTTAAAAATAAAGTCAGGTCAAGATGGTCCCTAACGTTGTACGCGTAATTCTCGCCATACTACTTGGTATCTTATCCCAGGTGTCTCAGATTCTGTGAACAGAAAACCTGTCTAATATTTGTCAAAAGCTGCCATCAACAAGCTTCCTACCATGTCTTGTATTTTGTTGAAGAATTAATTTTAAATTAACAGCTTGGATCCACAATTTTCTACATAATTGATACAGTACTTATGTTATCTCGTAATCTCTGTTTGCTTAAACTGCATGGAAAGGTTCATCTCCTTCAATTTTACCTCATTCCTCCTCATCCTGGTTCAGCATATTTGTTTCTCCAACGCTGCTATGTCTTCTTTGTAACTTGCCCCCTGCTCTTTTTGCTCACCATCCTCTATGCCTATGCTACGTGCTAGCCTCTTTGCGGGTCTGACACTCACATATGGGGATGCGAATGTACAATTTAAACATAATAAAAACAATTTTACATTACATTATAGTAATTAACCATATTTATAAATAAAAAAAAAGAGTAAAACATAATAATTTGAAAGTAAATGATGTTTCATTTTGTGTTAAGAGTTCATTCATTGCGTAGTACGATTTCATTTTGTTTGGCTTTGAAATTAACGCGTAAATACTTTTTAAACTTCAAAACTTGAAAACAATTTTTTTAATTACATTTTCAGCAATATTGCACTGTATTTTGATTCTGTGTTTGGACTTTCATCATGACAACATATCTCTGCCCGTGAGTGAATATTGTTTCTTTCTCTGTATTAAATAAAATGACTTTAAATGTTTGGCTCTAAAATTTGTTAATTGTCTTTGCAAAAGCTATTCTAATGGGAAACTGTTAACGTTTTAATACGAATGGCATATCAAGATCTCCTTTGGTGTCTAATGTTATCCGCGGAAGATTTACTACATTACCTTTCTTGAATACATCCTTCTTTCATCAGTAACTCAGGCGGTGGAAGACCGTATCATGTTAACAGTAGTAGGTATTCTTCGTGATATTGCAAAGTTGATGTTTTCATCTTCTGCACCATCACCAACAACTGTTTCAGCATAGACTATTGATATGCATTTAACCAATTGACAGTTTTCAAGTTAATTTGTTTGACTTGTTTCTCAGTGCTAGGATTGCCCGTGTACTCGTTTCTTCTGTTGATAACCCTTCGGGTTGAAATTCTTCAATAAGATTTGGCCATAATACGTCTAATTTAATTGAGAACTTAAAGTGAGGAAAACATTAAAATTTATAAGAGCTAAGAGAGCAGAAACTGTGTCTGTCAAAAGCATTCACACAAATGAGAGGTGAGATTACTGTGTGCGTGGTTGAATATTGTTGCTTGAAAAAATCTCATGGCCAAAGTCTCATCTTGCGGGACTTGAAGAAATCTTCCAAAAAGTCTTGTCTCGTTGCAGGATTTTTTTTATATAATAGAGCAATATGAACACCAAAACTGCACACAAGGCTCCAGTTGAGGCCTCATGAGTGTGTTAAATAACCTATGCAAAAACTCCCTTAACTTAGGTTACAATGAGGTGTACAATAGAACATCCTATTACTCTTCTTGATTACTTCAGTCCAGATATACAGTGGTGTGAAAAACTACTTGCCCTCTTCCTGATTTCTTATTCTTTTGCATGTTTGTCACACAAAATGTTTCTGATCATCAAACACATTTAACCATTAGTCAAATATAACACAAGTAAACACAAAATGCAGTTTTTAAATGATGGTTTTTATTATTTAGGGAGAAAAAAAAAATCCAAACCTACATGGCCCTGTGTGAAAAAGTAATTGCCCCTTGTTAAAAAATAACCTAACTGTGGTGTATCACACCTGAGTTCAATTTCTGTAGCCACCCCCAGGCCTGATTACTGCCACACCTGTTTCAATCAAGAAATCACTTCAATAGGAGCTGCCTGACACAGAGAAGTAGACCAAAAGCACCTCAAAAGCTAGACATCATGCCAAGATCCAAAGAAATTCAGGGACAAATGAGAACAGAAGTAATTGAGATCTATCAGTCTGGTAAAGGTTATAAAGCCATTTCTAAAGCTTTGGGACTCCAGCGAACCACAGTGAAAGCCATTATCCACAAATGGCAAAAACATGGAACAGTGGTGAACCTTCCCAGGAGTGGCCGGCCGACCAAAATTACCCCAAGAGCACAGAGACGACTCATCCGAGAGGTAACAAAAGACCTCAGGACAATGTCTAAAGAACTGCAGGCCTCACTTGCCTCAGTTAAGGTCAGTGTTCACGACTCCACCATAAGAAAGAGACTGGGCAAAAACGGCCTGCATGGCAGATTTCCAAGACACAACCACTGTTAAGCAAAAAGAACATTAGGACTCGTCTCAATTTTTCTAAGAAACATCTCAATGATTGCCAAGACTTTTGGGAAAATACCTTGTGGACTGATGAGACAAAAGTTGAACTTTTTGGAAGACAAATGTCCCGTTACATCCGGCGTAAAAGGAACACAGCATTTCAGAAAAAGAACATCATACCAACAGTAAAATATGGTGGTGGTAGTGTGATGTTCTGGGGTTGTTTTGCTGCTTCAGGACCTGGAAGGCTTGCTGTGATAGATGGAACCATGAATTCTACTGTCTACCAAAAAATCCTGAAGGAGAATGTCCGGCCATCTGTTCGTCAACTCAAGCTGAAGCGATCTTGGGTGCTGCAACAGGACAATGACCCAAAACACACCAGCAAATCCACCTCTGAATGGCTGAAGAAAAACAAAATGAAGACTTTGGAGTGGCCTAGTCAAAGTCCTGACCTGAATCCAATTGAGATGCTATGGCATGACCTTCAAAAGGCGGTTCATGCTAGAAAACCCTCAAATAAAGCTGAATTACAACAATTCTGCAAAGATGAGTGGGCCAAAATTCATCCAGAGCGCTGTAAAAGACTCATTGCAAGTTATATCGCGCTTGATTGCAGTTATTGCTGCTAAGGGTGGCCCAACCAGTTATTAGGTTCAGGGGGCAATTACTTTTTCACACAGGGCCATGTAGGTGTGGATTTTTTTTCTCCCTAAATAAAAGCCATCATTTAAAAACTGCATTTTGTGTTTACTTGTGTTATATTTGACTAATGGTTAAATGTGTTTGATGATCAGAAACATTTTGTGTGACAAACATGCAAGAGAATAAGAAATCAGGAAGAGGGCAAATAGTTTTTCACACCACTGTAGATAACAATAAGTCAACTGTGACCCCTACAGTAGATCCTTTTCTTAAGGAGTACTTTCAACTTTCTGACCTCCTCCTGTGTATTCAAATCTAGCATTTCTACTTTCCATTTGCTTACATTAAATTTCTTCTGCTCAAACCTGTACACTGTCAAAGTCCTTCTGTAACACGCCAATACTACATTATATGCCCATCCACCAAGTTTCGTATCATTTGTAAACATGTGATTCATTTTCTTATCTAGATATTTATTACCAAAAAAACCCTTTGCTTCTTGTGTATTTTTTTTTTTTTCCACCAACCTACATCCCACGCCTCCAATTCCCACTCTTTAGTTTGATTCGTAAACTTTCATGTGGTATCTTATCAGAAGCCTTCACAAAAATCAAAATAATATCACATGGACCTCTCTTAGTTTATGCTTTTGTAGTTCAATCATGCCTATTCCCACTACCCAACTGAGTTCTATTCTGATTACTACATAAACTAGACACACTTCCCACCTTGTTGGCGCTTTAACATAGTATTGAAAAACAGTCATGAATTACATCCAAAAAGCCTTGCTTGTGCGCTTCATGATTTGTAATGTTAGCCCAATTATTATATGTGCAATTAAAGTGACAATAATAGCCTATCCCCCAAACCAAGCTTACCATTTTAAGATCACTAAAAAGATGTTAAATTAAACTACTGTCTGCATTAGGAGATTTAATACACTCCTAACATCAGGTCCCAATCTCCAATGCCTTCCAGATGAAACTAAACAGTCTCACTAAACTGTGGCTCAACATCTAGGAACATTAGAACAATCTAGACGAGAACAGGCCATTCAGCCCAACAAAGCTCGCCAGTCCTATCCACTTGCTTCCTCCAAGAAAACATCAAGTCGAGTTTTGAAAGTCCCTAACGTCTTACTGTCTACCACACTACTTGGTAACTTATTCCAAGTGTCTATCGTTCGTTAACAAGTTTCCAACTGTGTCCCCGTGTTCTTGATGAGCTCATTTTAAAATACAAGTCTCGATCCACTGTACTAATTCCCTTCATAATTTTAAACACTTCAATCATGTCACCTCTTAATCTTCTTTTGCTTAAACTGTAAAGGCTCAGCTCTTTTAATCTTTCCTCATAATTCAACCCCTGTAGACCTGGAATCAGCCTAGTCGCTCTTCTCTGGACCTTTTCTAGTGCTGCTATGTCCTTTTTGTAGCCTGGAGACCAAAACTGCACACAGTACTCAAGATGAGGCCTCACCAGTGCATTATAAAGGTTGAGCATAACCTCCTTGGACTTGTACTCCACAGATCGTGCTATATAACCTAACATTCTGTTAGCCTTCTTAATGGCTTCTGAACACTGTTTGGAAGTTGATAGCTTGGAGTCCACTATGACTCCTAAATCCTTCTCATAAGGTGTACTCTCGATTTTTCGACCGCCCATTGTGTATTCAAACCTAATATTTTTACTTCCTATGTGTAATACTTTACATTTACTGACATTAAATTTCATCTGCCACAAATCTGCCCAAGCCTGTATGCTATCCAAGTCCTTCTGTAATGATATAACGGATTCCAAATTATCTGCTAATCCACCTATCTTGGTATCATCTGCAAACTTAACCAGCTTGTTACTTATATTCCTATCTAAATCATTTATATATATTAAAAATAGCAGCGGCCCTAGCACTGACCCCTGTGGAACACCACTCTTAACATCAGCCAGTTCTGATGAGGTTCCTCGCACCATCACCCTCTGCTTCCTGTGTCTGAGCCAATTCTGCACCCATCTAAAAACATCACCCTGAATTCCCACTTCTTTTAACTTGATGCCCAACCTCTCATGTGGCACCTTATCAAATGCTTTCTGAAAGTCCAGATAAATAATATCATAAGCTCCACTTTGATCGTATCCTTTTGTTGCCTCCTCATAGAATTCCAACATGTTAGTAAAACACGACCTCCCCTTCTGAACCCATGCTGACTGTTCAGAATAACTCCTGTCCTTGTCATGTGTTGCTCAATCTTATCCTTAATAATTCCTTCCATTAATTTTCCTGTGATGCTTGTTAAGCTTACTGGCCTATAGTTGCTTGGATCTGCCCTGTCACCCTTTTTATATAATGGGATGATATTTGCCATTTTCCAGTCCTTTGGAATCTCTCCAGTGCACAGTGACTTCCTAAAAATATGTGTCAAGGGTTTATATATGTACTCACTAGCCTCCTTAAGAACACGAGGATAAATATTATCTGGGCCTGGTGATTTGTTTGATTTCATCTTATTTAATCTGAGCAGCACTTCTCCCTCTACAATTTCCAAATCCCTCAGTACCTCCTTAGTAGTTGTGTTTACCTCTGGCAGGTTATCCACTTGCTCACTTGTAAACACCTCAGAAAAATGTAAGTTTAGGGCATCTGCTATTTCATTGTCTGTATCTTTTAATTCCCTTTACTATTCCTGATGAACTTGACCTCCTCCTTAACTGTTCTTTTACTACTAAAATACTGAAAGAATCTCTTGGGGTCTTCTTTGCCTTATCTGCTATATTCCTCTCCAACTGTCTTTTAGCCTCTCTGATATCCTTCTTAATGGTTGCCCTCATGTTCTCATACGCTACGGTTCTCTTTGCAGTCATTAGTCTTATATGCCTTATACAGCAGTTTTTCCTTTGCAACTTCTTTTTAAATCTTTATTAATCCATCGTGGAGATTTTTTAGTTTCCTATTACTTCCAAATTTAGGTATGTATCTGTCCTGCATTACATGTAAAACATTTTAAACCTGTTCCACTGCTCCTCGACTGTCTCCACATTTAAAAGCTTATCCCAGTCTATCCTACTTAGACTTTGTCGCATCTGCTCAAAATTAGCCCTACTAAAGTTCAACTTAACAATTTTAGTCTTTGCATCTGTACTCTTACAAAATACTGAGAATTGTATTACATTATGGTCACTTGACCCTAGTGGTTCAATCACCTCTACACCCTCAATTCTATCCTGATTATTACAGAATACTAAATCCAGACAGGCTTCACCCCTTGTTGGTGCTTTAACATGCTGTGTTAAAAACAGTCGCGATTACTTCTAAAACTCCTGCTCTTGTGCTCCTCCATCTGTAAGGTTATCCCAGTTAATATTTGGATAATTAAAGTCCCCATGACTATAATATCCCCTGTAAACTTGCCTTTTGATATTACTAAAAGATGTGTGTTGAAATTACTGTCTGAATTGGGTGGTCTATAACACACTCCTAAAATGAGACCTTTTCCCTAATATTTTCCAGGTGAAGCCACATGTCCTCACTAAGATGGGGCTCATCATCCAACTGAAGATGACTTACATTTAATTCCTGTTTGGCATAAACAGCAACCCCACCTCCTTTTCTGTTCTGTCTATCCTTCCTAAAAATGTGTATCCCTCTATGTTACACTCATCCCCATCTTTGTTATTTAGCCAGGTTTCCGTTATTGCTATAATATCATAATTGTGCTCTGCTACATACAACTCCAACTCACTTACCTTATTTTTGATACTTCTAGCATTAAGGCAAGCTATTTTTAATGTGTTAATCCTTCTATCTTTACGTGTTTGCTTAAAATTTACATTACTATGCATTTTTATTTCTACACCATTGTTTGTTCTTCCATGTATAGATCTAAATCTGGCCTGTCCTAAACTCCCTGCCCCCATTCCCTAGTTTAAACAATCCTCGACTAGCCTACACATACGCCTCCCCAATACATTGGTGCCCCTCTGGTTCAGATGTAACCCGTCACGGCGGAACAGGTCCCATCTGTTCCAAAAGGAGTCCCAATGCCCCATAAACCTATACCCTTCTACCCTGCACCAAGATTTGAGCCACGCGTTAAGCCTTCTAATCTCCTCAATCTTACCTGGACTGGCGCGTGGCACAGGCAGAACTTCGGAGAAGACTACCTTGTCAGTTCTGCTCCTCAGCTTGGTACCTAACTCTTTGAATTTGGATCGCAGAACTGACAGACTACCCTTATGTATGTCATTTGTTCCAACGTGGACAATGACAACTGGATCCACCCCCGCTCTGGCCAAGAGCCTATCCACCCTTCCAGGGAGGTCTCCCACCTGTGCTCCCGGAAGGCAACACACCGTACGAGACTCTCTCTCTCTGGAGCACACCTGCGCTTCCAATTCCCCTAATGATTGAGTCCCCAACTATCACTACCTCTCTCTTTTTGGGAACTGGTTTTGAGGTGGCCCGTTGGGGCTCCTCAACCCTGCCTACCACCTCAGAATTATCAGAGTCACCGTCCAGCTCCGCCAGGACATGATAACGGTTAGACACTTCTAATTCTGGGGTTGATGCCCCCGGACAGTGTGCACCCTTTACCTTACGCCTTGCGACCGTGACCCACCTATTCCTACCTGTCTGGTCTGGAAATCTAATTGAAGTGAACACCTGCATTCAAATCCTGTTTGACATAAATGGGGACTCACACACTTTTTTGGTTTTGCCCATCTTTCTTAAATAATATGAACCCATCTATGTTAGACTCATCCCCATCTCTGTTACTTAACCAGGTTTCTGTTACTTCTAATATATTTAGTCAGATTTCTGTTACTTCTGTTATATCAAAGTTTTGTGCAGTTACATATAAATGGGAGTTTTCTTTGTCTTCTTAGAGAGTCAAGGCTGGGGGCTGTCAAGAGACAGGGCCTGTTAAAGCCCATTGCGACACTTCTTTTGTGATTTTTGGGCAATACAAAAATAAATTGTATTGCATTGTATATAAATACAATATACAAAATACAATATTTCATTTTTCATACTTTTACCATTAAGGCAAAGAATTTTTAATATATTACTTTACTTTGGCTTTTTATTAGTGGACAAGATCAGAGTTATCTTGTCTACTCAAATTTATACTACTTTTATGTGAAGTTCTAAACCTGACATTTTGTAAACTCTCTGCCCGCCCATTCTCTAGTTTAAACCATGAAAAATTAACCCACACATGCTTCCACAATACATTGGGACCTGTACCGTTCAAATGTAAACCGACACAGCAGAACAGGTACCATTTGTTCAAGGGATCCAAACATCCCATAAACCTGTGTCCTTCTATTTTTACACCAAGATTTGAGCCACAGATTAAGCCTTCTAATCACCTCAGTCTTACCCGAACTGGTACATGGCATAGGCCGAACTTCAGAGAAGACCACCTAGTCAGGTCTGTGCCTCATTTTGTCACCCAACTCTTTAAATTTGGACTTGGGAGTGGACAACCCACGTCCTTATGTATGACATTTGTTTCAACATGGATAAAAAACGGGATCCACGCCCCACCCAGGCCAATAGGCTATCCACCATTCCAAGCTGGTCTTCTATTATTGCACCTGGAAGCTCTCTATACTATGCCCCATTATCACTACTTTTTTTTGGGTACTGGTTTTCAGATGGTGAAAGCAGCTGGAAACATCAGTCTCTGGGTTTGAAGCTCCTGGATAGTGTGCACCTCTTGCTCTGCGCTTATGCCTGACAGTAACCCACCTGTTTCAACCTCTCTGATCTGGAGTCTCCTCCCACACCACTTTGGGGGTGCACACCACCACGGGAGGATCTGATAATTCCTTACTATAACAATGGGTAGCCACCCCACTTCATTTCAACAACCTCAAGCTCAAGGTACTAGATGAGCTGGCACCTCCTGCAGATGTAGAACACCTGGGAGGAGACTTCATCAAAGCCAGCTTCCAAAAAGGAAAGTCCAACATCATATGAGACATGAATTGTACTGTCCTCAAGATTTGCTTATGTGAATTAAATGCATTACTCCTCAGGGGTTGCTCCTTTTGCAAGTGTGTGGCTCCTCACAATGGCGCCTTAGACCTCTAAAAAAAGAAAAATTTGTCAGAAAGTCTGAATTTATGGAAGGGTAGTTAAAATGCGACTGGTCCACTAATCTGCATTCATATTCATGTTTGCTTCAAGATTTTTAGAAAAGAATGTGGTAAAGTTGATAGTTATACCCAAAATTATTTATCTTATAAACAAAACAATCTTAAGTTACAAAAAGTGTTGTCAGACACTGGTGTTTCAGACCCTACAACTGACCCCGGAAAAGCTGCAGACCTGCTCAACCCTGGAGCTTTTCATCTGTGGCCCTACCTAAACTGCTAAGCCTTCAAACATCTGCAAGATCCTACAGCAATTGGAGGAGATAACAGTCAGACCACAAAGGACACTGCAGTCAACTGGTATGTTCGCCTCAGTCAACTTTTATTGTGGATTTCCCCCAACAGATTCTGATTATGAATTTCTATGTTGAAAAATTCAATAACACAGCATTCTCTGACCATGTTCTCACAGCATGTATACAGCAACTGGCTGGAGCATTCATGGATATTTCCAAGCACTTTCTCTCTGTCAGTTAACTCTGCACACTTTGAAATGTCCATTATTATCTCTGAAAAAGTCACTCAAGTAGTATGTTTAAATGATTAGAAACCTGTTGCTCTAAATCCCATTGTAAGTAAATGTTTTGAGATTATCTGCTCCATGTCCCCTCCCACATTAGACCTACCACAATTTACCTATTGTCAGAACAGATCCACTACTGATGGAACTGCGGCAACATTACACACCACCCTCTCCTACTGGGTCAAAAGAGACATCTACGTGAAAATGCCGTTTGTAGAATACAGCTCAGCGTTTAATACTGTAACCCCCACTAAGCTTTACAGCATTCGCAGAGCTTTGGTTTTGAATGACTGCGTGCAGCTGAATCTTGAACTTCCTGTCAGATCGGCGTCATGGTCCGACTGGGTGTCATCACTTCCTCTATACTCACTCTCAGCAAAGCAGGATGACACAAAGGTGATGGGTCTTATTTACAATGGTGACAGTGAGGAAAACAGAGTCCTGACACAATAGTGCCACAAAATGGCCTTTGCTTCAATGTGGCCAAGACCAAAGAGGCAACAGTGGGGAAGCGAGGAGGCATACACTTCCCTGTCACCATCAATGGGACTATTGTGGAGAGGAAAGGCATTTTTAAGTCCCTTTGGTGTGCATATCACCAAAGACCTCACATTCACACTAAAAAAAGGTGGTGAAAAAAGCACACCACCACCTTTTTAATCTCTGGTGGCTGAAGATATTTGGCTTGAGCTTGCAAACCCTTAGTTCATTTTACACCTGCAACAATGAAAGCATCATAACTAAACTGCTCAAAAAAAAATAAAGGAACACTTTGAAAACACATCAGATCTCAATGGGAAAAAGAAATCCTCCTGGATATCTATACTGATATAGACTGGGTAATGTGTTAGGAACGAAAGGATGCCACATCGTTTGATGGAAATGAAAATGATCAACCTACAGAGCCCTGAATTCAAAGACGCCCCAAAAATCAGAGTGAAAAAATTATGTGGCAGGCTAGTCCATTTTGCCAAAATTTAATTGCAGCAACTCAAAATTGTACGCAGTAGTTTGTATGGCCCCTGTGTTCTTGTATACATGCCTGACAACATCGGTGCATGCTTCTAATGAGATGACAGATGGTGTTGTGGGGGATCTCCTCCCAGATCTGGACCAGGGCATCACTGAGCTCCTGGACAGTCTGAGGTGCAACCTGGTGGCATTGGATGGACCAAAACATAATGTCCCAGAGGTGTTCTGTTGGATTTAGGTCAGGAAAGTGTGGTGGCCAGTCAATGGTATCAATTCCTTCATCCTCCAGGAACTGCCTGCATACTCTCGCCACATGAGGCCAGGAATTGTCGTGCACCAGGAACCACTGTACCAGCATAGGGTCTGACAATGGGTCCAATGATTTCATCCTGATACCTAATGGCAGCCAAGGTGCCTTTGTCAAGCCTGTAGCGGTCTGTGTGACCCTCCATGGATATGCCTCCCCAGACAATCATTAACCCACCACCAAACTGCTCATGCTGAATGATGTTACAGGCAGCATAATGTTCTCCATGGCTTCTCCAGACCCTTTCATGTCTGTCACGTGCTCAGGGTGAACCTGCTCTCATCTGTAAAAGCACAGGGCACCAGTGGTGCATCTGCCAATTCTGGTATTCTATGGCGAATGCCAATCGAGCTGCATGCTGCTGGGCAGTGAGCTCAGGGCCCATTAGAGGACATGGGGCCCTTGGGTTACCCTCATGAAGTCTTTCTGGTTGTTTGGTCAGAGACATTCACACCAGTGGCCTGCTGGAGGTCATTTTGTAGGGCTCTGGCAGTGTTCATCCTGTTCCTCCTTGCCCAAAGGAGCAGATACTGGTCCTGCTGATGGGTTATGGACCTTCTATGGCCCTCTCCAGCTCTCCTAGAGTAACTGCTTGTCTCCTAGAATCTCCTCCATGCCCTTGAGACTGTGCAGGAGACACAGCAAACCTTCTGGCAATGACACGTATTGATGTGCCATCCTGGAGAAGTTGGACTACCTGTGCAACCTCTGTAGGGTCCAGGTATCGCCTCATGCTACCAGTAGTGACACTGACTGTAGCCAAATGCAAAACTAGTGAAGAAACAGTCAGAAAAGATGAGGAGGGAAAAATGTCAGTGGCCTCCACCTGTTAAACCATTCCTGTTTTGGGGTCATCTCATTGTTGCCCCTCTAGTGCATCTGTTGTTAATTTCATTAACACCACAGCAGCTGAAACTGATTAACAACCCCCTCTGCTACTTAACTGACCAGATTAATATCCCATAAGTTTCATTGACTTTATGCTATACTCTGATTAAAAGTGTTCCTTTAATTCTTTTGAGCAGTATAGTTGCATCGCTGGCTGGTAAGGAAACTGCACTGCCCTTAATTGAAAAAGTCTTGAGCAGGGTAGTGTGTTCTGCCCATCAAATTACTAGAAGTGACACTCCTAACCTACAAGACATGCATCTTAGGCTGTGTTTAGAGAAAGTCAGGAAACTCATCAATGACACCAGCCATCAGAGTCCTGATATGTTCATACTGCTATTTTCTGGCAGACAATACCATAACTTCGAGTCTCGGAGCAGCAAACTATGAAGCAGCTACTTCATCAAGCTGTTAAGATACTGAAATTGGCATATCATTATCAGCACCCTGCCAGCCCCAACATTTATGCTGCTGTACTTTCATTTCTACATTCACCTGTACAACAGCTATTTGTGTCATTAGTATGCAGGGTATAAATTGTCAATTATAAAAAGTAAATAACTACACGAGTTTAGTTTGTACAATTTGTGACTAATGAATTGATATTTAAAATGTATTTATGTAATGGATACATATATGGCAGAGACTCCCAAGTTCAGTCCTGATGTACTGCCTTGGCTACAAGCTTTCATTCCAACCAGTTTCACAAATCAATGGGTCACTCTCGCATCTAACCAGTCTAATTGTTTAGCTGACCCTTCCTCTTGTCTTAGTCTGTCTTCAGCGAATTGCTCTACTAGGATATATGCATTTTAAAGAAACTCAGAAATGTGTTTTCTTTGTCACACTTTTAATAAACATGATAAAAAAAAAATCAAGTTATTTCAACTCACCTTATCTCTCTGGTGTTTGCTCCTTAAATTGTATACAAATACTGATGATCAGTGTTGCGCAGATATTAGTGCAAATGACATTGCATGTTAAAGCAGAGCAACTACTTCAAAGTTACATTGATTTGTGTGTGAATTAGTAGTAAAAGACTGAACTACATAGCCCTCAAATTCCAGTCCTGCAAACAAACTTAACTACAACTGCTCATCCCAACCACCTTCTCCTTTTATCAGAACTCCTGCCTTTATTCTTAAACAAGCTCTTATTTCACAGTTTCTGCAAATTTTGTGTCAATACAGAAATAACAAAATGGGTTTGATAATTCTTTTAAGGAAATGTAGCAAGTGCTCTTTTTCTTGCCTTTTAAAATTTGGCTCTTTTTATGTTCTAGTTATCTAAGACTTTTCTTATTAATTGGTTCACAAATGAATTCATACTGAAGTAGCTATTTCCCCCATTAGTATTCAGTGTCATTTGCACCCATTGCTGCACTCATCACTAACTCTTCATACTCAGATATAACTAAGAAGGTAAAAGTGGATGAAAAAATACAGTAAAAGAAAAGTTTTAAAGCTATGGCAAAAAAAAAGCAAAATTTCAAAACTTTTCTTACATACTAGCACATATTTCTGAATGCAATCCAAGAAAAGGACTAATTAAACAATTGGATCTTTTAGAAGAAAGACTGAACCATTTATTTGCCGAACAGCAGGTTTGAACATGGGAACCCCAACAGTGTATTCTGTAAACTTGCACTAAAATGAATATTGCTTCAATAATGTGGAAATTACACATAAGGTTTTCACTCATCTGTACATGGTAGGGGATGAGACAATAAAAGTGCCTATAGTTTAAAAGTATTATTTGCGTCAAGATTCAAGTCAATTTTATCATCATGTGTACATAATACAATTAAATTCACGCTTGTATGTCAGCTCAGAACAACTGATAAAAATACAAAAAAAAAAAATCATCAAATTTCAGTCCTGCAAACAAACTTAACTACAACTGCTCATCCCAACCACCTTCTCCTTTTATCAGAACTCCTGCCTTTATTCTTAAACAAGCTCTTATTTCAGTTTCTGCAAATTTTGTGTCAATACAGAAATAACAAAATGGGTTTGATAATTCTTTTAAGGAAATGTAGCAAGTGAGACATTATTTTCTGCTCTTTTTCTTGCCTTTTAAAATTTGGCTCTTTTTATGATCTAGTTATCTAAGACTTTTCTTATTAATTTGTAGCAGTTTAAAATTATTATTTGCGTCAAGATTCAAGTCAATTTTATCATCATGTGTACATAATACAATTAAATTCACGCTTGTATGTCAGCTCAGAACAACTGATAAAAATACAAAATAAAAAAAATACAAATCGTCCATCCATCCCGCTACATCCAAACCACAGGGTCACGGGGGGTCTGCTGGAGCCAATCCCAGCCAACACAGGGTGCAAGGCAGGAAACAAAATCGGGCAGGGCGCCACCCCACCGCAGGGCAAAATAATACATATATATTAATAATATATAACACATACACCAGGAGTGCTCAATTACAGTCCTGGAAGTCCACAATGGCTGCAGGTTTTCGTTCCAACCAGTTTTGTAATTAGAAGCAAGGCCTAACGGATAATGAAACTTGGTATTTAACTGTATGGTTTGTTAGTGCTTTTATTTATCCAAGACAAAAACTGAAATGTCTTTGTTTTGTGAGAACTTCATCCATGTTTTCGGGCGATTCCCTTCTCTCTTGTTGATTTCAAAACATTTTATTAACACAGGTACTTCATGGTGTATGTATACAGGTTTAAAAGAAAGATGTTAGCTGGAGGCTCCTTTGCCATTTGCACTGGTTATGTAACTGGCAACAATTAAAACCAAAATGCAGTTGTTTAAAACAAATTCAATTATGGGTTTTGAATTGTGAGAAAGAAAGAAAGTTATATAAATGGGTTGTAATTAAGAAATTGGTTAAAGTGAACGCCTGCAGCCACTGTGGACCTCCAGGACCATACATTAGCGCCCTGATATACACGGTTTGCTGTATTACAACACGTGCGCTTGTGTTTGACTGTTTAGCAGTCTTTTGTTTTTGTTGTTACCTCATTGCATAGTCATTGTCCCTCTATAAATCGCTTATGATCACTTCTTGTAATACATTTTAACCCTGATATTTTACTACAAGATGTTTTTATTGAATTAATCTAAACGTTTATGCACAGGCGTTACATTTACTCTCAATCTGCGAATTTGCACGATTCAAAAATGAAGAGTAAATCCTACTCTGAACTATTTACGAATAAGATGAAACGATATATAATATTAAGTTTGCTTCCGGCTTCCAGTTGCGCCAGGACCGCTTTAAACCACCTAATCGGTGCATGTACTGTAGAAAAGTAACAATTTAACTAATGAATACATTACTTTTTAAAGACCTCTCCCTGAAAATGGCACCGCACTGCCTCACGAAGTGGCGTACATATGAAGTGCGAGGGTACGAGTGATGGGGAGAGCCACAGGACGGGGAGAGACAGGAACGGGACGGGAAGAACGACAGGGGACATGCAACAGTCACTTGGTGGTAACAAATAACCCAGGAAGATGGAATGCTAACAAACATGAGTCCTTGTCGAATGTTTAACAAAAAAAAAAAAACACTCCAATCAAGAACGGTGCAGAAAAGTTGCCAGTCACACGAAAAACATTAATCCTTTCAAAAAACGGAGAAAACACGGGATCCGTCACCAAGGCATACTCACTCGTCTCAGCAGCCAATTTAAAATTTATTCTCGCTCACGTCCCTATATGTAACCTAAGTGTGAAAACGAAGTACATCGCACAATCATCGAGAAGCCGCATTACTCAACGGACTCCCACCCGACACCATACGCCCAACTCACCTCACTCAGTCTCAGCTCCGCTCAAAGACAATTCCTTAAATATTGAGAGGTAGGAACTTCAGCCCCAGATGAACCCGACATTAGTCCAATAAGTGAGAATAAAATATGGATATTAAAATCAAATAAATTAAACGGCAACTGAAAAAGCTAGACTTGTTCAAATGAAACTTCCTGTCTTGCAAAGGGCACACCTAGAGTGACGTCACGTGGCTGTCCCGTTCTCGCCTTTTCTTCTAGTCGCGAAACAGTCGAATAATAGTTTTTGTTTATTTATTTTTTTATTCAACTCGTATTTTTGGAGTAGGTTTTTCATTTTAGAAAATATCTTTTTCATGCTTTTTTCAAAGTACAATGATGTTACCGCTTAATTCACGCTAGAGTCGTTTGCGACATAGACATAGAATTACTAGATGCCGCATGTCCAGAAGCATCGTACGTCAACGTCGCCGCCATATTGCGAGTGGCACGGCTGTGGAGTGAAGTAATGGATAACGATGCCTCATGCACGTGTTGTTTGGGATTGTACAAACCGCTGTACGCTCCAAACCTGATCCCGGGGGATTACATTTAATAAGCAAAGATGAACAATTGTTTTGGTTATATTTGGCCATTAGAAAATCCCATTTTATAATCTTAATTTTAGCTATGCCAGGCTAAGATAGCAAAGCTATGCATTTATGTGCTCAAGTGAGCCTCCAAACAACATTTTGGCTAAACGTATTTAGCCACTAACTATGTTGACTGTTGTTAGCTGTTAACAGCTAAAAAGCTGGTCAGTGATGTGTGCCATGCTAGTTTGGTAACAGATGCTGTACCGGCATCATATGATCAAAGCTACCACTTGTTCACATTAAAAAAACAAAGGAGGTTTGATGATTCCTTCTGAGGGTCCAGTCAAGGTGGTCAAAGTAGCTGAGCGTGTTATCCGACAGTCAACATTAGGGCAAGCTGTCAGTGTATCTTTGATCAATCAGTTTGTTCAGGCTGAGATTGGTTGATGATGTGTTTTTTCTCAAGGAGCACAACGAGGAAACACAGTTTGAAATTGACAACGATCATTTTATGCTCATGTCTTTAGTTCTGTCTGTCTTCCACAAACTAAGCCTGCACCATATTGCCAGACTGAATACTCTCAGATTACAGGATCTGAGTGAGCGAGAGGAGTGTCAGTCTGTAGGAGATCAGTGAGGCTGTGGAGAGCTTTAAATGTTAAGAGTGGTATTTTGTATTGTATTCAGTAGTGAATAGGGAGCCAGTGAAGTTGAGAGAGAATCGATGTGATATGTTCAGTGGATTTAGAACAGCAGGTTATTATCCAGGCAGCAGAATTTTAAAGACGTTGTGAGCGATGGATAAGTTTTTGTGGGATGCCAGATAGAACAGCATTACAGTAATCTATACGTGAGGTGACTCGGGCATTAACCAATACTTCAGTACTGTGTTGCGTAAGAACAGGACGAAGCCTAGAAATGTTTTGGAGATGGAAGAAGGCAGTTCGAGAAATGTTACTTATATGGGAGGAATTATTTAATAATAATTATAATTATTGTTTTAGAATGGCCATTATTAGTGTAAAAATTGATATAAATAATTGCATTTAAATTTCGCCAAAATCTGTTGTATGTAAACAATGCTGTTTTAAACATTATTGTTTTTTCATCAGAAAACCCAAACGATGCTGTTTTAAACGTCATTGTTTTTTCATCAGAAAACCTGGTTTCCATGTCTACCTGTATTAGTTTAAATGGCACTTTTGCCACTCGCAATATGGCGGATGCACTGACGTATCGTGTTGACTGGGCAACACAGTGAATGCGCAGTCTATCTATATACTGTATGTCTATGGTTTGCGAGACAGAATGTTCTGGGAGTTGTAGTTTTTTACACTTTCAAAAGGCTTTATTAACACACCTGAATGTCACAGTTTATCAAAGGTCACTTGGGGTTTTATGTTCACTTCATATGTTTAGTAAAGGACTGAATGAGATAGTTTTTAAAATATAATGAATCTGTAAAAATGTTAAATTCTGTTTTCACTTTAGTATCACTTGATAAGAGAATAAATAATGTTTTTCTATTTATTTTTCATGCTCAAGGCTGCCACATAACATAATGAAAAAAGTGAAGGAGTCCACAGGGCCGTCTTAATGTATGGGCACAATGGACACTGGCTGGGGGCCCCAGGAGCACAGGGGCCCACAATGTTTCTGATTCCTAAAATGTATGTTTCTGTTTTGCTATCAAAATAGAGGCCCCAGCACACTACTTTGCCTGGGGGTCTATGATGTTATTAGGACAGCCCTGGGTCTGAACACTTTTTGAATGCACTATATATATATTGGATTAAATAAAATTAGAGTAGATAGACTTTATTAATCCCAAGGGGAAATTTAGATGCACGTAGCATGAGAAACATAAAACACAAAGATACAGACTCAATGGACAAATAATTCAATCAATCAATAGATAAATAATCTTCATATATAATATGCTACCGTGGCTGTCCGTTTGTCTGTCCAGGATTTTAAATCACCTGTAGCTCACAAACCGTTTGAACTATTGACCTGAAATTTGTTACGCATATACTACGTGACCTCTACTATCTGCTTTCGGGGTGATGATTGACCTCCAAGGTTATTCCTATTTTTATTTTTATTTTATTTTATTGTAGAATTAACTCTCGGCAGCGGCCAGCAGGACAGCGCATGCGTACGGGTACCGTTCTCAACCCTACTACCTTTGCCATCACTTCCCCTACCTCTTCATATCTTAAATCATTCTTGAGGCAGATTGAAGACTTAAGTGCCAGCTTAAGTGAAAAACTGAACAAAATGTACTAAGTAATTGCAACACAAATGCTGACTGAATCAGGTTTAATGCAAAAAGATGCCGACGAAAGAAGAGAAGAAGCAGGCTGCTAGGGTGAAGAAAAGAAGAGCTGTTCAGGAAGCAGCAAGCGCATCAACCACTGAGCAAACGAATGCTAAACGTAAAGAGAAAGAGGATGAAAACTAGGAATGCGAAGTCAAGTGTGTTCACCTTTACTGGTTATACATAATATAGTCTGCAGAAACAGCAAAAAGAATGCAAGTCATTTTAAAGAGTATAAGTTGTTTGTCTTGAACATCATTAGGAAGCACTGAATAACATCATAGCAGTGAGCAGAAAAAACTCTGAAAGGCACTTCTTAGCACTCTGTGGAAGACTGAGCCTGTGGACAATAGAGCTGCAGGGAATTGTGGGGATTTTTCATGATGGTATCCCGTTTTGCCACCATGACAGCTTTCTGTGTGCCCAGGGTTTGCCCTGTGATAAGGCAGGCAAGTGTGGTGTAGTGGATGAAGTGTTGGACTTCAAGCCCTGAGGTAGTAGGTTCAAATCCTACTACTGACACTATGTGACCATGAGCAAGTTACTTGACCTGCTTGTGCTCCAGTTGGTAAACCAAAAGAAATTAAGCAACTGTCTCATACATGTTAAGTCACACTGAATAAAAGCAACAGCCAAATAAGTAAATATATTCAGGAATCTTGTGTTGTTTGAACTCAAGTTGCTTCCCTAGGAGACCAAAGTATAGAAGAATACACTGGCCAATGGTAAAATGTTGATAAACAATGATGGGTGCCAATTACATTTGGCAGTTTCAAGCTATTTCAGAGACAATTGTGAATTCTTCGTTTTCATATTTGTCAAATTTGTCCACATCCATAGATATTTTAGTACCTATAAAAAGTACTCACCCCATGGAAGGTTTCACATTATCTTGTTGTACAACATTGACTCACAGTGTTCCAATGTCCTCACCAGGTAAGGATGGGAAGATAAATTTAATTGGACTTTTTTACATTGATCAATAGAAAAAGACTCTTTGATGTCAAAGTGAAAACAGATCTCGGCATGGTGCGCAAATAACAGAACACAACATAATCAACTGTTTAAGTCTTCAATCATCAAGTCACTATTTAGAAGATGCACTTTTGGCAGCCATGACAGCCTTGAATCTGTGTGCACAGGTCTTTCTCTACCAGCTTTGCATAATTGGACCCTGCATTTCTTCCTGATTCTTCGTCTTTTCCACACTGCCCAAGCTCTGTGAGGCTGCATGGGGATTGTGAGTGAACAGCCTTTTTCAAGTCCAGCCACAGAGACCCAACTGGATTGAGGTCTGGACACTCCAGGACATTAGCGTTGTTGTCTTAAAGCCATTCCTATGTAGCTTTAGTTTTATGCTAGGACTTGCTGTCTTGCTGGAAAACAAATCTTTTCCCAAGGTGCAGGTTTCTTGCAGACTGCATCAGGTTTTCCTCTGGCATTTCCATACATTTTGCTGCCTTCATGTTCTCCTCTACCCTCAGAAGTCTATCAGAGCCTGCTATACAGAAGAACACTCATAAATAGTCTGATGTTTCCACCACCATGCTTCATTGTGGGGACGGTGTGCTTTTAATAATGTGCAGCTTAAGACAAATGTGTTGTTTAGCCAAAAAGTTCAGTTTAGAACTCATCAGATCATAGAACCATCTTCCAGATGACTTCAGAGACTCTAATATGCCTTTTGGCAGACTCTAGTCAAGACGTCATGTGTTTTTCTAACAGTAGCTTTCTCAATGCCATTCTCTTATAAAACCTGCAACTGGTGAAGCACCCGGGCAACAGCTGTTGTCTCTGGCACAGTCTCTCTACCTTCTCATCCACTGTAGCTTGTAACTCCTTCAGAGTTCACATAGCTCTCTTGGTGGCCTCCCTGAATTGCCGTCTTTTTGCATGTTCAGTCAGTTTTTGTGGACGACCTGCTCTAGGTGGTTTTCAGCTGTGTCACACACTTTACATTTCTTCATGACTGATTCCACTGAATAGTGATTTGGATACTTTCTCATCTTCATCCCCTAACTTGTGCTTTTCAATCATCTGTTCATGGAGTTTTCTGGAGTGTTCTTTAGCCTTCATTGTGTAGATGAAGCCACCGTAATAACTGACCACAAGTTGGCCCTTCCAGGTACATATGGGTGTATTTATACTAGAAACAACAGAAAACCCTTGGAGGTGAATACTTATGAAATCAAATATTTTTTGTTTTATATTTGTAATTTACTAAGACCACTTTGGCACAGTGATAGCGCTGCTGCCTTGCACTTAGGAGACCTGGGTTCGCTTCCCAGGTCCTCCCTGCGTGGAGTTTGCATGTTCTCCCTCTTGCTGTGTGGGTTTCTTCCGGGTGCTCCGGTTTCCTCCCACAGTCCAAAGACATGCAGGTTAGGTGTACTGGCGATCCTAAATTGTCCCTAGTTGCTTGGTGTGTGTGTGTGTGCCCTGAGGTAGGCCGGCGCCCTGCCCGGGGTTTGTTCCTGCCTTGCACTCTGTGCTGGCTGAGATTGGCTCCAGCAGACCCCTGTGACCCTATAGCTAGGATATAGCGGGTTGGAGCTTGACTGACTGACTTAGACCACTTTGCAGAGATCTGTTTTCACTTTATCGTTAAAGAATTCTTTTCTGTTAATCAGTGCAGAAAAAGCCAAATTACGTTGATTGTGATTCAATGTTGTATAACAATAAAATGGAAAAATTTCGAAGGCAGTTTATTTAAGAAAGATTTAAATGTTTATCAGTATGAGTAGCTATTAAGTTGCCTCATGATAAAAACTGTTCCTGAATCTTCTGGTAATGAATTGTAATTGAACAGAAGAGGGAAAAACATGACAGGGTGGCTGAGAATTTGAATGCCACTTGCCTTTTATATGTTGTCATTACTGTCACATGTATAGTGTATTTTCTTACTTGCATGTGCTCATCAACATGCAACATATCACTCTTTGACCCTAGAAATAATTAGTATAACTACCTTACCTCAAAACGTCTGTCTTCCTTTCCCAAGAAATCTCAGAGAGTTAATATTCAAAATTCAGGATTTCATTTAAATTTCATAAATTACTCTTGTTTGGTGCATGAAAAATCCCCTAATGCTTTTTTCCTCTTTCATCGTTTTTTCTTTTGTTGTACCTGGGAGTGCAGCTGGATGACAAATTGGACTGGACTGCCAATACTGATGCTCTGTGTAAGAAAGGTCAGAGCCGACTATACTTCCTTAGAAGGTTGGCATCCTTCAACATCTGCAGTAAGATGCTGCAGATGTTCTATCAGACGGTTGTGGCGAGTGCCCTCTTCTACGTGGTGGTGTGCTGGGGAGGCAGCATAAAGAAGAAGGACGTCTCACGCCTGGACAAACTGGTCAGGAAGGCAGGCTCTATTGTAGGCACGGAGCTGGACAGTTTGATATCTGTGGCAGAGCGACGGGCACTGAGCAGACTCCTGTCAATCATGGAGAATCCACTGCATCCACTGAACAGGATCATCTCCAGACAGAGGAGCAGCTTCAGTGACAGACTGCTGTCACCGTCCTGCTCCACTGACAGACTGAGGAGACCCCACACTATGCGACTCTTCAATTCCATCCAGGGGAGTAAATGCTAACATTATTTACAGTTATTGTCTGCTTTTACATGCATTTTTATTACTCTTTAATTTAATATTGTTTTTTGTATCAGTATACTGCTTCCGGATTATGTGAATTTCCCCTTGGGATTAATAAAGTATCTATCTATCCTCCATAAAGTAGCCTCCTTAGCATTGTATTTACCCCTAAAAGAACAAGTCAAAAACATGTAATTTTTTTTGACAAGAAAAAAATGTTATGACATGTAACAGAAACATGTAAACACCAACATAAATGTCAACATAAATACAGCAGAAAAGTTATATCAGGTGTTCAGTGCTGTATTGAATCAGACTTAGTACCCGTCCTTCATGTGACATGTTTTAGACAGTCACGAATATATACTGTCAAAGCCAAATCTCGCAAATGGGACAGTAAAAACGTGTTTCTTTGCACAATTTTCTTATATTTTTTCTGTTGCTTGAGCATGAGAGGATTCAATGTCAGTGTCTGATCTGCATGATCTGTGCCCCGTTGTGTTATTTTAGTGACTTCCACATTTCCCCTTTACACAGTGACAGTTGCTGCGTTGTGAACTGTGCCGAGGGAGCTAACGCCTTAACGACTTCTCATCTCATTCATTTTGCTTTTTTTGCCATGCACCTACTTACACCAAACAGAAGTTTGGTTGTACAGAGTAGAATGCATCCATTTCGGCATCCACGCCAACGTTCATAGAGTCATCACTATCGCTTGATTCAACTGTATTAGTATCAGTTTGTTCTAAACCTGGTTTAAGTGATTCTTGTTTACATGCCATTGTGTTTTGGTTGAAGGTTTTTTTCCCACTCATGAACATTGATGAGTTACCTCATACTGTCAAAATGCATAGAAATATTCATAACTTTTTTGCAGCATAATGTTATTTTATCCATTAGATGCCAGAAGAATACTATCCTGAGAGTTACCCGGCATTAACACTGTTAAACAAACATGTTACCCCAAGTCTGACTCTAGATTAACCGTGTTTACGAAGAATTCCAAGTCTGATTCACAATTGCTGTTTACGCCAGCTAAGTAAACTGCTTAGAGAAATGAGTGCTATATGTCCTGTGTGCCAGTGACATTCTGTGCTGACATCACCACCCTCTGTGGTGCCCTGTGTTCCTGAGCTGAACAGGTGGCATATCAGGATGTTATAAAGCCAGTGAGAACTGACCCTACTGAACACATGTAAAAGTGAGTAAACAGAGATGGAGATATCTGGGCTTTCCTCAGACATCTGACGGAGTAAAGGTGTTTGTGAGCCCTCTAGATAATAGCCGAGATGTGGCATGCTCACCTATGGCCATCAGTAATGATGACTCCAATAATGATGATCCTTGCCACATTATCCAACCAGATTAAGACCTGAATGTGGTCTGTCTCCTTGGTTTTATTTACAATTACGTAGAGAGGTTATTGTCCTGCTGTGGTGGGTTGGCACCCTGCCCAGGATTGGTTCCTGCCTTGTGCCCTGTGTTGGCTGGGATTGGCTCCAGCAGACCCCCGTGACCCTGTATTCGGATTCAGTGGGTTAGAAAATGGATGGTTATTGTCCTGACAGTAGTGTGTCTGAAGGCAAATCTCTTCTCTGTGAGCCGTTTCATCACTGTGGGTGATAAGACCTATGGCATCATTTGTAAATTGAATAATTAAATTGGAGCTGTGTTTGGGAGATTTCAGCATACAACCCTGAGGGAGTCTATGCTGAGGAAATGCTGCTTTGTGGTTGTTTTCTGTGCGAAAGTCTGTATTACCCAGAAAGTGCCACTGCAGTTACAATCATCTCCAATAGTGATCATCACTTAGAATGCAACTAATGGATTTGGCAGTAGATGGCATCTCAGCTCTTAAAAAAAACCAAAAATAAAACTTTCACAGAACTAAGATATACCAGAAAAGGTATAATTGATTCAAGACATGAGTCCGTTTTTGTTTAATTTGCTTATTTAGTTTAGGGTCACTGGGATCTTGTGCCTGCCCAATAAATCTGGGCTCAAGCCTGGAACCAACTCTGAACTGGGCATCAGGCCTTTAAAGAGTCATGTGTTCACACTCCTGCACTGGCGAGTTTAGAGTCGCCAATTAACCTAACATGCATGCCTTATAGATATTTGAGGCAATAAATTCTTACTTAATAATAAACAAAATAACAATCCTCACTAAACTATAGTCATTTTTTTCCAAACATGTTCTATTTACAATAACTTCAGACCTCTGTGCTAAGATCTCCATGCCCAGGCACAGCAAACTCTCGTGGGTTTCACATGGGCCTCTTTCTACTTTCAAAAGATGTGCACATTAGGATAGATTGGTAACACTAAAAGTGTCACAAGACTGCTGAACAATCATGAAAAACAGATATTATTAAATAACAATGTATAAATATACTTGCATGTATGTATTGTATATAGCTGAATATGTATGCTAACTACAGCGTGCATTTTTTTTTTTTATATTGTATATTTGTCAGCTGTTCTGAGCTGACATGCACATATATTTTAAATTAAATTAAATTAAATTGACCTGTGGCACAGTGGTTAGCATCGCTGCCTCACAGTTAGGAGAGTTCGGTTCATTTCCCGGGTCCTCCCTGCGTGGAGTTTGCATGTTCTCCCCGTGTCTGCATGGGTTTTCCTCCCACAGTCCAAATACATGCAGGTTAGGTGCATTGGCGATTCTAAATTGTCCCTAGTGTGTGCTTGGTGTGTGTGTGTGCTGGTACCCTGCCCAGGGTTTGTCTCCTGCCTTGTGCCCTGTGTTGGCTGGGATTGGCTCCAGCGAACCCCCATGACCCTGTAGTTAGGATATAGCGGGTTGGATAATGGATGGATGGAAAATTGACCTGTATCATGCTTGTGTGTGTATCCTGTGGACTGGCACATATCTAGAGTTGCTTCTTCTGTGGGGGCTATTACTATAGTTCTGTCTACTGTGTACATACATATGTCTATTGAAAGAAATGGGTGGATAGATCAAAAACAGAATCAAATATGAAAATAATATCTTCTCTCTTTCAATGATGTCCTTTAATATATATTAAAAAAAAGGCTAGAAAGGCCTTCCCCAAAAATTTGCATATCCCTTAATTCATCCTGTAAACATCCTGATATTACATTTTACATTCAGCTAGAGGCCAATATAACTGTAGTCTTTTGAACATGGACACCATAAAATGTTTTTATTGCATTATCCTTTTTTTGTTTACTGTAAATTCGATACGATTGCTGCTTTAAGTTTGAAAAGTGTTTTTCTGCTATTGACTGCTTCAGATCGGTCATTTATGTTCAGCTTTGGCATCTTTGAAGCTTTGTCTTCAGTCAAAATGTATTCCACTCCAAGCAGCTGCTAAGCAAAATGCAATATGTTTCCTTTGCTTTATATACTGCTCAAAAGAATTAAAGGAACACTTTTTAATCAGAGTATAGCATAAAGTCAATGAAACTTATGGGATATTAATCTGGTCAGTAAAGTAGCAGAGGGGGTTGTTAATCAGTTTCAGCTGCTGTGGTGTTAATGAAATTAACAACAGATGCACTAGAGGGGCAACAATGAGAGGACCCCCAAAACAGGAATGGTTTAACAGGTGGAGGCCACTGACATTTTTCCCTCCTCATCTTTTCTGACGTTTCTTCACTAGTTTTGCATTTGGCTACAGTCAGTGTCACTACTGGTAGCATGAGGCGATACCTGGACCCTACAGAGGTTGCACAGGTAGTCCAACTTCTCCAGAATGGCACATCAATACGTGTCATTGCCAGAAGGTTTGCTGTGTCTCCCTGCACAGTCTCAAGGGAATGGAGGAGATTCTAGGAGACAAGCAGTTACTCTAGGAGAGCTGGAGAGGGCCATAGAAGGTCCATAACCCATCAGCAGGACCAGTATCTGCTCCTTTGGGCAAGGAGGAACAGGATGAGCACTGCCAGAGCCATACAAAATGACCTCCAGCAGGCCACTGGTGTGAATGTCTCTGACCAAACAACCAGAAAGACTTCATGAGGGTGAACCAAGGGCCCCATGTCCTCTAATGGGCCCTGAGCTCACTGCCCAGCAGCATGCAGCTCGATTGGCATTCGCCATAGAATACCAGAATTGGCAGATGCACCACTGATGCCCTGTGCTTTTTACAGATGAGAGCAGGTTCACCCTGAGCATGTGACAGAAGTGAAAGGGTCTGTAGAAGCCATGGAGAACATTATGCTGCCTGTAACATCATTCAGAATGAGCAGTTTGGTGGTGGGTTAATGATTGTCTGGGGAGGCATATCCATGGAGGGTCACACAGACCGCTACAGGCTTGACAAAGGCACCTTGGCTGCCATTAGGTATCAGGATGAAATCCTTGGACCCATTGTCAGACCCTATGCTGGTACAGTGGCTCCTGGTGCACGACAATTCCTGGCCTCATGTGGTGAGAGTATGCAGGCAGTTCCTGGAGGATGAAGGAATTGATACCATTGACTGGCCACCACGCTTTCCTGACCTAAATCCAATAGAACACCTCTGGGACATTATGTTTTGGTCCATCCAATGCCACCAGGTTGCACCTCAGACTGTCCAGGAGCTCAGTGATGCCCTGGTCCAGATCTGGGAGGAGATCCCCCACAACACCATCTGTCATCTCATTAGAAGCATGCACCGATGTTGTCAGGCATGTATACAAGAACACAGGGGCCATACAAAGTGCTGCGTACAATTTGGAGTTGCTGCAATTAAATTTTGGCAAAATGGACTAGCCTGCTGCATAATTTTTTCACTCCGATTTTTGGGGCGTCTTTGAATTCAGGGCTCTGTAGGTTGATCATTTTCATTTCCATCAAACGATGTGGCATCCTTTCGTTCCTAACACATTACCCAGTCTGTATCAGTATAGATATCCAGGAGGATTTCTTTTTCCCATTGAGATCTGATGTGTTTTCAAAGTGTTCCTTTAATTTTTTTGAGCAGTTTACATATGTCTATTGAAAGAAATGGGTGGATAGATCAAAAACAGAATCAAATATGAAAATAATATCTTCTCTCTTTCAATGATGTCCCTTAATATATATTAAAAAAAAGGCTAGAAAGGCCTTCCCCAAAAATTTGCCCATCCATTAATTCATCCTGTAAACATCCTGATATTACATTT
The DNA here is from genome assembly GCF_016835505.1 of Polypterus senegalus. Classification (NCBI taxonomy): domain Eukaryota; kingdom Metazoa; phylum Chordata; class Cladistia; order Polypteriformes; family Polypteridae; genus Polypterus; species Polypterus senegalus. The sequence continues at coordinate 289,330,953 of NC_053156.1, forward strand.
TACATTCAGCTAGAGGCCAATATAACTGCAGTCTTTTGAACATGGACACCATAAAATGTTTTTATTGCATTATCCTTTTTTTGTTTACTGTAAATTCGATACGATGGCTGCTTTAAGTTTGAAAAGTGTTTTTCTGCTATTGACTGCTTCAGATCGGTCATTTATGTTCAGCTTTGGCATCTTTGAAGCTTTGTCTTCAGTCAAAATGTATTCCACTCCAAGCAGCTGCTAAGCAAAATGCAATATGTTTCCTTTGCTTTATAGTTATGACATGCAATCTATGGACAGAAATTAAAATACAATACGCTTTTGTATTGCATTTTAAACTGGCAATAAATTTGTGTGCCGTTGTGAAAACCAATGTTCATTTGGTTGATATCTTAAATTATGACATGACAAAACTGTGTCAAAATTAAAAGCATCACATGCATATGCATTGCACTGCAATTTAGATAACACATGAGATGGCGTTTAATTTTGACATGAATAGTCTTCCATAGTTGAAACCATCATCCAAGAAAAACCATACTGTACAGCCAGACACCTGTCATTGCTCCACCCATTCATCTCAAAGCTTGTGTATAATTGGTTTGGGGTCAGATAGATAGATAGATAGATAGATAGATAGATAGATAGATAGATAGATAGATAGATAGATAGATAGATAGATAGATAGATAGATAGATAGATAGATAGATACTTTATTAATCCCAAGGGGAAATTCACATAATCCAGCAGCAGTATACTGATACAAAGAAACAATATTAAATTAAATAGTAATAAAAATGAAAATAAATAAATAAATAAATAATAAAAATAAAAAAAGCAGACAATAACTTAGTAGTAAGTTAGCATTTACTCCCCCTGGGTGGAATTGAAGAGTCGCATAGTGTGGGGGAGGAACGATCTCCTCAGTCTGTCAGTGGAGCAGGACGGTGACAAAAGTCTGTCACTGAAGCTGCTCCTCTGTCTGGAGATGATCCTGTTAAGTGGATGCAGTGGATTCTTCATCATTGACAGGAGTTTGCTTAGTGCCCGTCGCTCTGCCACAGATGTTAAACTGTTCAACTTTAATCCTACAATGGAGCCTGCTTTCTTAACAAGTTTGTCCAGGCGTGAGGCGTCTTTCATCTTTATGCTGCCTCCCCAGCACACCACCGTGTAGAAGAGGGCACTCGCCACAACCATCTGGTAGAACATCCGCAGCATCTTACTGCAGATGTTGAAGGATGCCAACCTTCTCAGAAAGTATAGTCGGCTCTGACCTTTCTTACATAGAGCATCAGTATTGGCAGTCCAGTCCAATTTGTCATCCAGTTGCACTCCCAGATATTTATAGGTCTGCACCCTCTGCACACAGTCACCTCTGATGATCACAGGGTCCATGAGGGGCCTGGGCCTCCTAAAATCCACCACCAGCTCCTTGGTCTTGCTGGTGTTAAGGTGTAAGTGGTTTGAGTCGCACCATTTAACAAAGTCTTTGATTAACTTTCTGTACTCCTCCTCCTGCCCACACCTGATGCAGCCCACAATAGCAGTGTCATCAGCGAACTTTTGCACGTGGCAGGACTCCGAGTCATATTGGAAGTCTGATGTATATAGATTGAACAGGACCGGAGAAAGTACAGTCCCTCTGGCGCCCTGTATTGCTGAACACAATGTCAGACCTGCAGTTCCCAAGACGCACATATTGAGGTCTGTCTGTAAGATAGTCCACGATCCATGCCACCAGGTGTGAGTCTACTCCCATCTCAGTCAGCTTGTCTCTAAGGAGCAGAGGTTGGATGGTGTTGAAGGCGCTAGAGAAGTCCAAAAACATAATTCTTACAGCACCACTGCCTCTGTCCAGGTGGGAGAGGGATCGGTGTAGCATATAGATGATAAATACGATTGGTCCAACATTCAATTGGTCTGGGATTGATGGGCCATCTGAAAGTGGAATGGTTGTCTCGCCCCTGCCAGTACTCACCCTGATAATGTTTGTAACCTGATTTGGTAACAAGAGTCAAGAGTTCCAGCTAAGTGCAAATGCAAATCTAGGGCTGGTATTAGCCTGCATAGTTCGGTGACATTGCTGGCTTAGCTTTGCATGATTGGATTCAAATCTTTTAAATATAATTCAGTAAAACAATTACCATTTGTAATTACAACTCCAAAAGCATTAAGCTGCAGACAGAAATTCTGATTTTATAGGCAGTCTTTATTATTTAAATGATTGCCTTTGCTTTTCTAAATTTTGGCTTGTATATGAAACAGTGATTACTTTGAGCTGTTCCATTTTAAAAAGAATCTCTTTGTATCAGAGCACACCACACTGCCTTTACATGTTTAGAGTGAAGTTTACAAGTTATAAAAGATTTAGATTTTATAATTAAATAATACATTCATTCAGTTTCCGATTTGCCTGATTTTTAATCAAGTCAGATATTTTAGCAGGTTTTGGGTAACAAAAGGTGCCTAGCATTTGTGAATATCTTTCATGTAGTGCAAAACATGGTATTTTTGCAGATGGTATGCAGGAAAGCACATTAAAAGTCGGAAAGTATTTTTCATCAGAATAATTTATGTATTACACAACTGTAGCCAGAGCTAGTTGACTAACTAGCTTTGCAAACATAACTTACTTCAACAAATGACAAAACCTTTCTCTACACTAGGATAGTGTACACAGTGTTCTGTTTTTTGGAAGTGTGCTTAATGTGTTTAAATGACTAAACAAAACTTCCCAGATTTAGTCTTTTTTAGTTTTTCACAATTAGGGAGATTTTTCAATAGGGGGGAACTGGCTTGCTGATGGGGTTGATTTTCACTGTAGCACCCAGCAACTGTATCTTTTTTGCAGTCCCACATGGAATGCACAGCGAATGCACCACTGGAATTCGTCTCCTCAAATCTGGAACATCATTTGTGCCAAAATGAAAAAAGTAAAATGGAAATTATGAAATAATCACATGCAAAGGAACAGACGGCTCTAGTCATATAGGAGGAAAGAAGGAAGTTGTGAGAAAAAAAAAACTTATAATTAAATAAAAGTCATCTATCCATTATCCAACCCGCTATATTTACGGGGGTCTGCTGGAGTCAATCCCAGACAACACAGGGCGCAAGGCAGGAAACAAACCCCAGGCAGGGTGCCAGCCAACCGCAGGGCACAGACACCAAGCACACACTAGGGACAATTTAGAATCGCCAATGCACCTAACCAGCATGTCTTTGTACTGTGGGAGGAAACCCACCCAGACACGGGGAGAACATGCAAACTCCACACAGGGAAGGGCCCGGGAAGCGAACCTGGGTCTCCTAACTGCGAGGCAGCAGCACCACCATGCCACCCTAAAAGTCATCTAATTACTATGAAATAAAATGTCACCATTTTATTACCCTTACAGATTTTACCTTAAAATGGTGGTTTTGCTATTTATTTCAAGTAAGGCCCGCTTAACAATAAAATTATTATAATAAATTTTAACTATATCTTGAAATAAAACTAAAAAACGACAATGTATTTAATAATTAAATGACTTTTCGTAATAAACGGATTACTTGTATTTGAGTGTTTTTCACAGTTTATTAACTCGTTTATTTACATATCGGTATTTACATATCGCTGTACTTTTGCATGCAATTATTTATTTCACTATTTCCGTTGTATTTATTTCATTTTGGCACATATGGCATTCCATACTCAAAGGAGAGTGTGTAACAACAACCCTGTAAGAAAGAAATTGATCTCAATGAACCAGTGACCAGAGTTAACGTTTTAACAGGTCCGTGTGGTCACTGGGAAAACATTCGCCGCTAACGACCAAAATTCCGTAATAAATAAAATGTTGTGTGTGCCCTTGTTAACTGGAAGTCAAATAAGGAGATTTTACTTAAACTGCGTTTTAAGTCTTGATTTATGTCTTTCCATAAGAAAGACGCTGCAACGTTTTGAAGCAGCCCTATATAATGCTGCACATAGAGGAGCTGGTAAAGATATTAATGCAGTGCAGATAGTCGTTCGCGTATGATGGGACAATTTCACAGACGACTTGCTCTAACAATTGCAGTAAAAAAACGCACACATGATGATCTTCCCTTAAGTCCCTGTCGTATGGAGTGAAATCGCTGTTAAAATATAATTCGTAATAATTTATGACAATTTTACATTTCACACGCGCACCATTTTGAAGCCGTGGCTTCAAAGACCATTTTGCTCCCGCGGTCTCTTTTTGCAAACAACGCCTTCAACCTCTGGCTGTGCCTACTACTGTGTTTTGCAGTTCAAAATAGTGAACATCTAACAAAGTCAATCAAGGCATTGTCCACTATAACACGAACAAAACCAGTTCCACGCGTTACTAATAACCATTGTACTTTCGTTTCCTTTCTTTAAATGACACTCGGATGCATTTCCTATTGACCCGCTCCTTGACTCTACAATTCTCCATCTTTCAACATAAACTATCACAGAGCCGAAGACACGCTAACTTTAAAAGAGGGCTTGCGGCCTTTGCATTTTACACAGGCACGGACGAAAAATTGTAGCACGTTTTTGAATATAAAAATTCACCAAACTGCACGTTCTCCAACGTTATTACATCGATTATTTTACACATATTTAACCACCAACCGGAAACACACTTTGAAATACGTTGCGATACACTCGCATCCGGGTACCGCGGACCAATTCAGACTTTGCACGTCATTGCTTGAGTCGCCTATGATTGGTTCACGCGCATGAACGTCAGCGTAACGTTGTTAAGGACGCCATAACGCTATACCCATTTCACCCAGGAACTCCAGGAAAATATTTTTTAAATCAAAACAGTCTTTTTTCCCGTAATAGTTAAACATGCTCATGTAAAATGTTTAAAATGTAGGTGTCAAGAAAACGTATGAAATCAGCATTTTGATTTTTATATATGGTTAACGCGCGCGAACCTGTTGCGCAGTTTGTAGACGTCATTATTTAGTTACCACGGAGACGGAATTTACGCCGTTCTCCTGCAATGTTTATTCGGATATAAAATTGAAATTAGTACGTAATGTGGTGTAAACGAAAGGCAGACAAACGGCTGATGCAATTTCCTTTGTGAGTGGCGGAGACTGTTGTACGCGAATGTTTTAACAGTTCAGCACAACCTGTCGGTGTATTTGTAGCAGTTTTCTGGGAACAAGAAGCCGAACGCGTTTTCTTATCGGTATTTGATCTTCTTTTTTATTGTTGATAGTTGTAGTATTATTGTTGATGCCAGATTTTTTTCTGAAAACTTCAGTATGATTTTTCTTTTTGTTTTGAAAACTATGTATGGTTCTGTATGGCATTTTGAATGAAATGTAAAGAAATGAACCAAGTTTATATGAAATCAACGGAAAACAAAATGTAATCCCGATTGTGGTATTTGAATTAAATGTACAAAAGATATCATGAATTATATAAAAGCAGTAAAAAACATGTTAAAGTAATTCTGATAGTGGTAGTTTCCAAAGTACTGTACAGTAGTTATTTTTTGACTATTTGTAGCCATTTTAATTTAGTATATAAGTATACAGCATGCTTTAATTTAAGGATTATTCAGAATAATACTTATGTTTAATATACTTTGTCACATATAGTATATTCATCCAATATCTGTATTCTGAAAGAAACAATTCTCAAATATATTTTATTTATGGCAAACCCAACCATTTTTGAATGGAGAATATTGAAATTATGTGGAGGTAAATCATTTTAGAAGAAAAAATGGCCAAAATGGGACTCAGCAGAGAAAAACTTTAACCAAAGTAGATGGATGTTTGAGTAGTTCAGATCTTATGAACAAAAAATACTGTACTGATCTCTAAAGTTATTAGAGTCGCAATGATGAGCTGGGAACCTGGAAAATACCAACACATACAACCTTGTGAATATATGGTACAAGGGACTCTATTTATTAAGAATTTCAAAAACAAATGACATCACTTTTCTTCATAGTCACCTTTGTTTGCAATTCAATTTTCCCAGTGTCTTCCCAGCTGTTTATTGCCTAATTACTACACCTCCTGTTTTCACCGTTTCCAACGAAAATATAAAAGTGAGGAAACATTTTGAACGTCCCTCAACTTTGGAAATGAAATAAACAAAGAAAGATGTTTTTTTTTGCCATAAAAATAAAATTTCTTAAAGATAAGTCATACAAAAACGTATTGCCACCACTCAAAAACATATTTCATTGTGTTATTTTGCAAATGAATTGTGTTATTTCGTATTTCACCCGCTGCAGTCAATGTGTGTTGTGCAATTATGTACTCTGGTTATCTAGTGACAGTTAAACGACAGAGAGGTTAAGCATGCGCATAGCCTTCAATCAAGTGCCCAAGATTTGAGCATATGTTATCGGCATACACTGTAATTTTAATTCTGCGTCTGCTGAGGGGTAAATTAAATCTGCTCCTTTTAAGGGTTACAGGGAGGCAGTCATCACCTCCGCAGCACTGGGTGTAAGGCAAGAAGTGAACATGGTGCACAGCATGCCCGGGCTCAATTGCACAGCCTTTCATAGCAGAGTATGCTACTTGCAGTCTAGTGATAAAAACCTAGAAATAAAGTATTGTTTAGTTTTAATCCACTTATTTGCTATAGATATTTTTAAATCGTGAATCTTCTGGGGCATGGAAAAAGGGTATGGATATTATTTACTGCTTTGCCCTTGCACAGCACATGTATTTTTTTAGCTGAAAGTATTACTGACATATTTCCAGTTTTCAGTGTTTAAACAGGTATTTATCCACAGTTAAACAAACTCACTGATACTAGTCATTTCACAAGTGCACCAATGGGACGTGTATACCACAAGCAGTCCCTGGCATTGTGAATTGTGAGGCAGTAATGTTGGCTCTACACTACCAGTATGCCTATATGTTAAAACACCTGTACTAAAGTTGGTAAAGTTTCACCGAATTAAAACTACAGCACACCCCCAAAATTTGCCGGGGTTATGTTCCTAGAGCACCTGGAAATTGTGAATGTGGTTAAAAAAATGCCTATTTTTATAGTTTAAACACTAAATATGCCCCCAAAACACTTTCATTTAATTTCAAACTCATCTTAATACCATCCATCCATTTTCCAACCCGCCATATCCTAACTACAGGGTCACGGGGGTCTGCTGGAACCAATCCCAGCTAACACAGGGTGCAAGGCAGGAAACAAACCCTGGGCAGGGCGCAAGCCCACCGCAGGGCACACACACACACACACACTCACACCAAGCACACACTAGGGACAATTTAGAATCGCCAATGCACCTAGCCTGCATGTCTTTGGTCAGCTTAATAATTACCTAAAAATAAAGAATATAAAGGTAAACCTGTATACTGTACTGCTATGTCTCCTGCAGTGCTAGAATGTAAAATACCGACGTTACCGCTATATGTACTGTAATTCATGCAAGCGAGTTTTCATTGCCAGAAGCCTTAGAAGGTGCAGGGCGTTTCGGTGGCATCTTGGGGCTTTAACCCTTAAACTGCCACATACTTGGGGGTTAATGCATCCCTGGACGCCAAATACTTTTTTGCTGCACTTTAAGTAAACGTCACAATTCACAAAGAAAAAGTGAAATTTTAATGGAACACATTTTTTTTCATGCAAAGAGCATCACAATTACTGCAACACTGATCATTTTACACACTGCTAATGAACTGTAAAAACTTTTTAAAAACTACTGGAACAATATGTATAAGGTGCAACTGATGCCATGCTATTGGGCATGTGCCAAGTGATCTCACTTGGATTACTGTAATGCCTGGTTTTCTTGTTTAAAAGGAAGACAGAAAGTTTGAATTCAGGTAGTAATAGTCACTGATCACGGTGCCAGAATGTGTCAATGTGTTGCATGTTGATTAGCATATGAAAGTAAGTGCTCTGTGTAACTATGAAGTTTTAAAATCTTCAAACACTGAATTGGTTTTACTTTAAAATCTGATGAGAGACTGCTTGCTAAAAACAAAATCTTGAGCTCATTTTATAAATACGTTGGTGGTCTGCAGGACAGACACAGTGGCGGTTCTGAAATCATAAGTTATTTTCATAATGTATTTAGTTTAAATTGCAGAATACAGAAGACTGCAATGGATGATGCAAAGGAAATCAAAAGATTTTATTATGTTCTCCAGACAGTTAAACAATATAAATCCATCCATCCATTATCTAACCCGCTGAATCCGAATACAGGGTCACGGGGGTCTGCTGGAGCCAATCCCAGCCAACACAGGGCACAAGGCAGGAACCAATCCTGGGCAGGGTGCCAACCCACCGCAGGACACACACAAACACACCCACACACCAAGCACACACTAGGGCCAATTTAGAATCGCCAATCCACCTAACCCGCATGTCTTTGGATTGTGGGAGGAAAACGGAGCGCCCGGAGGAAACCCACGCAGACACGGGGAGAACATGCAAACTCCACGCAGGGAGGACCCGGGAAGCGAACTCAGGTCTCCTAACTGCGAGGCAGCAGCGCTACCACTGCGCCACCGTGCCGCCTAACAATATAAATATACCTTAAATAAACAGATAGAAGTCAACACTGAACAGTGTGAATATCTTAGATTTTTTTATACTAATATGGGACAATATGTTTGTGTAAGATAATTGTACATGAATAAAAATGATTTTTGCTTTTTATGTCTTTTATATAATGTTGATAATTCCTCTTATTTTTGTACTCAGTATATTCATAATACCAAGATACAAGAAGGTGGGGCTTGAGCTGCAGTACCTTTGATTTCATTTAATCTTGTCTGACTAATGCAAATCATCAACACTTTTTTCTTGCTTTTTTCACAATTGAATTAACCTTGTCAGTGGAGATAGATTTTCTGGACTTCATGAGCATAAGATTGATCTACAGAATGTGTTTTCCTTATAATGTCTACAAGTAGAATTTCTTGACCAGTGAGTCAAAGTCAATCAGGGACATGTTCATTTATACTAAGAAATATTATACAGTATATCACCTTAGATACAGTATGTGTTGAACAGGCAAAGATGTCTGCTGGCTAAAGCAGTGGATTTTAAAGCATTATCACCGCTGACTTACACTGTGACATTAGGAAGTGTATTGATCTGCTTATGTGGCAGCTGTAAAAACCAACAAGCCAAAATCAACCAGAAGTGTACCATTTATTTTGGTATGGCAATTTCTTCACCAGAATACTGATTCAAAGCGCTGTAACAGATTTGCTGATAAAATGTAAATTATACATTCCTCCATCAATTTTACATAATACTTAACATACACAAATAAAATGCAGATTGGTTTAGATAGGTATAGATATATGCAAACTGTTGTATTATAATACTGGTACAAGTGCTGCATGTGTGAAAGTTGCATGTTCTTCCTGTGTCTGTGTGGGTTTTGATCCAGGTACTCCAATTTTCTGCCTAGATCCCCAAAGCTGTGCATGATAGGCAGATTGGCAACAACTGTGTGGACCCAGTTAAAGTGAGCATGTCCTTAAATTAACCGAAAACATGTCCATTCCTGAAAGGATCTGCTCAAGTCCATAGTCACAGAAGGATGATTTAGTTATCTGTTAACCCGACCAAAAGTTATGCAAAAAGAAAACCAAAGGGCCCACAGAAAATCCACAAAAATAAGAGGAGGACATGCAGACTCCATATATACATGGCCAGTATGCACACTTTGGACCCTAACAGGCTGATGCACTAGCCCCTGTACCAGTCTTTTTTTAGTATACAATTCCTTTAATAATAGTATCTGTCAAACAGCCAGTGTGGCTCTGGAGCTTTAAATTGCAACGTTACAGGTTCAGTCCCCATTCATTATATGGCTCTGAGAAAGTCACATGTCTTGCCTGTGATTTAACTATTAAATGTCTAAACAATAGTAATCTATCCTGCTTTGGAAAACTGCCTTAGTAAAAAGCAACTTCAATGAAAAAGGTGTGGCCTCTGAGTCTGATAATCTGTTTTCTTGATACCAGTATTTATATTAATATTCTAAATAAATGATCATTATTCTAAGGAACAGGACCCAGGATCCCTTAAAAAACATCATTAAAAAATACAATAAAAGATTTAGAATCTGTGCCATCTGAAACCACCCAACAGAAATTTTGATTGTAATCAGTTTAGAAATAAGAATTAAAAAAAGTAAATATAGCAATGAAAACACTGGGCCCAACAAAAACTAGCGTAATTATCATAATGTTTATACCATTCAATGATAGCATCACTTTCCTGGAGGATGTAAGCCTCCCTGTCACGAGGGACTGGCTTGTTTATCAACTCAAAATTAACTGCTCTTCACCCCAGGCATCCATCATAAGAAAATATATCCAGTCATGGTGACCACAGGAACGATGGAGGTGTGGCCATGACTAGAGATCATGCACGATCTTCCTAAACCCAGAGACAGTGGTGGCATCATTAGTTGTCTAATATGCAACAGTATTTTGTGCATACCAGAAATCACTTAGTTACTTGCTTGAATTTACTTAAACTGGCGCTTTGTTTAGTGCTGCTGGGATAGATTCTGTCCTTCCGTGATCCAGAGTGTTAATTAGGTTTGAAAAGGTTACATTGCGTTATTCTGGTCTCCAACAGACATTTCCTAAATCCACTTACTGCAGTTTAGGGATGCTGCTTCAGTGACACAAAGGCACAAAGCAGGGGTCAGTCCATCACAGGGAACATTCATATTGGGCCAACTTGGAATTCCCATTTTCTCTAACCTGCATGTTTTCGGAATCTGGAACTAGGAGAACTCAAAGAAAAATGCATGTTGACGTACAGTATGGAGAACATGCACTCTCCACACAGTAAAATGAATCAGTCACTGATTTAAACTCAAGACCTTGTATAACATTCACCTGACCATTATGCTTTCCCATGACAATGCATCTTTTTTAATCAAGGTCACCTTAGCAATTGATTCATTATTAATACATTGGTATTGTTAATTCTCACTTAGAAAAGTTTATTTTTGTCACAATTGACTTAATAATTAAATTTATATGGCACTTTAATAGCCTACTCAAAGGGCTTTACATAGACAGGGGGAACCTGTATGCTCACCACACATTAAATGGTGAAGGGGTGAGTGAGACAATTAGCTAGTAAGGGACAAGGGATGACTAGGGAGCCAGAATAACCTGATAGACAGTGTATCCAGAAAATCAGGAAGCACCCTACTCCTTTTCTTTTACGAAGGATTCTGAGGGATCTTTGTGACCACAGAGGGTGAGGACCTCGATTTTACTTCTCACCCGAAGGATGGCACTATTTGTAGAGCACATTGCCCCCATCACTGCAGTGGGATCCACACACAGACCACAGGGGTAAGCACCTCTTGCTGGCCTTGCCAACACCTCTTCCAGCAGCAACCCAAGTACTGGTCAAGGCCTAACATGCTTAGCTTTTAGGCGGAGTGCCTATTCTGAAGTGCAAATGGTATGGCTGCAGGAAATATTTTATTCCGTTGTAAGCTTGCTGTACTTTGCAACCATGTGATGGTGTGCTCGGGGAAGGGCGCTGTATAAATCAAGCAATTTCATTGACTTTATTGGTGCTATTCAATTTACAGTGCTCGTAAAAAGTATTCACTCCCTTGGAAGTTTTCACATTTTATTGTGATACAACATTGAATGCTAATGGATTTAATTTGGCATTTTTTACACTGGTCAGCAGAAAGAGACTCTTTAATGTCAAAAGGAAAACATCCCTTCAAAGTGATTTAAATTACCGTAATTACAAATATGACATAACAAATGATTGATGGTATAAGTATTCACTCCCTTCAAGTCAGTATTTAGTAAATTAACCTTTGGCAACCATGATAGCCTTGAGTCTATTAGGTATTTCTCTCTCTGTGGAGCTTTGCCAGGTTACCGGGTGATTGCAAGTGAACTGCCATTGTCAAGTCCAGCCACTAATTCTAAATCATCAGACCATAGAAGCTTCTTCCAGCTGACTTCATAGTCTCCCAGATTTAATATGTGTTTTGACACTTAATTCATCCATCCATCCATCCATTATCCAACCCGCTATATCCTAACTACAGGGTCACGGGGGTCTGCCGGAGCCAATCCCAGCCAACACAGGGCGCAAGGCAGGAAACAAACCCCGGGCAGGGTGCCAGCCCACCGCAGTACACTTAATTCCTTAATAGAATTACAGAGATTTTGGGGGTATTTTATTTACTTATTTTTTTAAATGCGGCAAACGATTGTCATCTTATTATTTTTATTACATTTTTGTTTGGTTGGCACATGCTGCAGCCATACTTTTTATTGCTTTCAACAATTTTTATAATGTTTTCACAGAATTTTAATAAGCAATAAATATTACTAGCCAACCCGCGACGTACCATACGCCGCATAATCAGGCCGGTTTTTTAATGATTTTTAAGCACAGGGAGAAAATTAACATTTGAAAAATCGGTAATGTAATAAATCAGCAAGAAAAGCAACATTGTAACAATGCACGGAACAAACCAACACACAAAAAAACTGGCGGACCGCCGATTGCTCATGTGCCCACCTCCAACTCGTCACTCGAGTCGTTGTCGTCTTTGCACAGTCCAGATGCACCTGTGACTCACGTAGACTTTCCGTGTTCCTGCAGGAGCATCTAAGAAGACGCATGTTTGTCGCGGCTGCGAATTGCTGTATGTAGCGTGTAAAAACAGTTTGCTATGGTGCACGCGGTCGTGCGTCGTAACCGAAAACTCGGTTTTTAAAGACTGCTTACTTCATTGTGTTTTAACCTCAGTTGTAAAGAGGATTGTTTTAAGGATCCCATGGGATACACCTCGCAAACCGTTTTACATGCTGCATATGACGATTCACCTCCAGCGTAGCTCCTTCCAGCGTGCGCCATAGGTGTCTTACTTGTCGGCGGCTTAGTCAATCCACGCCCCTTCCGGCGTGCTTTCCATGGGTGTCTTGCCTTAGTGAATTATATATATAGATATTATGACAAACAGCACCAGAACGACTAAAAATAAATTTTTAGACTTGGCTAAAGATAAAAAGAGCAGTGGCACTGACATGGGGCATCATAAAGACCCATTCCCCCCCCAGGAGGCTCCAGAAATAGCTGAATGGGTTTTGGGAGTTACAAGTTTATCACATTATGTTTATTGGAAATTTTGAGTTGATTTCCTTTACTTGATATTGTTGCTATAAGTTAGAATGTATACAGTTGGGCGTGATTGCTCTGTAAGAATAGCTGGAAAATCGACACAATCATAAGACATTTGGAAGATAACAATTTTACCTGTTACTACAAATTAATGGAAATGTTGCTTATATCAAGTAACTGAACAACGCCTACCGTTAAAATGAATGGTTCTAAAACAGCACTTTACTGGGTTGTGGTTTCATTCCGTGAAAGGTTCTTTGCATATGTGATTCAATTTTTTTCTTGGTTGGCTACTGAAGAGTTTCTCTTAACAAAACAGAAATGTTTAATGTCTAGTAGGTGACCTAACAAGATACAACAGATCAAGAAAACCTGCACTTATCCTGTGTTACTGCAAGAGTCCCTTAAAATCACAAACTCATTAGTGTTTCACAAGTCTGTCATCATTCATTCATGGTTATTTATGGAACCTGTTACGGATATAAATATTTGCTTCTGAAATCTTAATGGGGATTGTTCTTTTGCAAAACAAAAATGGTTCCCTTATGGCATAGCCCTGAAGGAGCACCCTGGCACTTTTATCGTTGCGCGTGTACAGTTGGATTCGGCGGATCTGGCGAAGGGACGTGTGATCTGCGTGACAGTGGAGTCTGAGGTGACTGTCGCTCAGTATCACGCAGTCCCATCCTGTGCAGCCCACACTTCGCTCCACTTTCTTCTTCAGTAAAATTCTGTTTGCCCTTCTCACTAATGGAGCAGTTTGCACTCCATTAGCAGACAGATGAGTGTCATTGTCTACCGGGCAACTCCGCTCGTCCCCACAGTTTCTGCTGAAATGCAAACACACCCTGCTCGATCGAAGTCTGCGCCGCGAGAGTTTCGATCTTCTTTGCAATTGTATTGTAATGGCTTTTATCTTTAAACCTAGAGACGGAGATCACAATGAACTCCGGATCAAAGAGCCGGGGGAGTAATTAGAGAGAAACGCCCGTCTCCTCCCGTGGGAAAAGCGCTCACACCAGTAAAGGCGGTGACAGCGAGGGATACCAGCGACAGGCGCTATAAAGAGCGAGATAACCGGCCGTGAATGCGGCGAGCAGCGTCTTCCGTAATTTGCAGTCAGTCGATTAAATTTACATACACGTATTTTATCCAAAGCCTCCTCCTTCGAGTTATACGCTTATCATGAGAATCAACGGCGTGAGCTTCAATGTGATAACGAAATTACGTTATCATTGCATAAGTAGAGAAACATTCATAATGGCTAACACGGTATAACACACTAGTACTACAGATTAACTAAATGTAAAATGCAGAAAAATGGTTAATAATCACTAAAGGTTTAGTGCTTCTTTATACCTGAGATGCCGTTTTTTGGTTCTTAAATCACTAGGTAAGTGGAATCGGAGAAGATTAGAACGGACGCCCCTAATTTGAGATAAAACTTTTATTTCATAGAGTGCCTTTATATGGCGCTTTATAGGCAGTACTAACTTTGTTTAATGTGTATACATTTAAATCACTAAGTCGATTGACTTTTCCTGGATTTCGTTTGTAAAACAAATGAAAAGGGAGAAGACTAGTGGAATTGATCAACCAGCGATTGTTCGTATAGCGTCTTTCATATTGCGTTTAATACATTACATCGGTCTCTGGATTTCTGCAAGGCAGGTTAAAAGACTTTCTTATGGTTCACAAACCTCACGCCTTAGTAAATCTTTAAAAATAAAGGTTCTTCGTGGGATACTATTGGAGAACAATCCACATGAATGTTCCAGAAAGAACCTGTTATTTAGATCTGTCACAGGCTCTATTAAAATAAATAAATAAAATGAAATGAAATGAATAGATGATAACATATTGGTGAAATCCCAACGGCTTCACGACTTTAAAATGACTCTTGCCACATTGTATCCTAACTGTATAACCAATGATACATTAAACGTGTCTGTTTTGCCCACAAATCTACAGGTTAGGTGAACTGGTGTGAATTGGTCCCAGTGTGTGTTATATGTGTGAGTGTGCTGGACTGTGACTGTTCCTGCTTTGCCCCTGATGTTTGCTGCATATATAGGCTCCAGCTTCCCTGTGACTATGCTGAGGATAAGTGGATTTGAAAATAGATGGGTGGAGGTAGGGTGGCACTGTGGCGCAGTAGTAAAACACCTGCGTCACAGTAAGGAAAGCATTTGATAAGGTGCCACATAAGAGGTTGGACATCAAACTAAAAGAAGTTGGAGTTCAGGGTGATGTTCGTAGATGGGTGCAGAATTGGCTCAGACACAGGAAGGCAAGGGGTGATGGGAGATGAACCAAATCCGAATTGGCTGATGTTAAGAGTGGTGTACCACAGGGGTCAGTGCTGTGGCCGCTGCTATTTTTAATAAATATAAACGATTTAAACAGCAATTTCAGTAACAAGCTGGTTAAGTTTGCAGATGATACCAAAATAGGTAGATTAGCAGATAATTTGGAATCCGTTATATCATTACAGAAGGACTTGGACAGCAGGCAGGCTTGGGCAGATGAAGTTTAATGTCAGTAAATGTAACGTTTTACACGCAGGAAGTAAAAATGTGAAGTCTGAATACACAACGGGAGGTCTGAAAAGTCTGCCTTATGAGAACGATATAGTAGTCGTAGTGGACTTGACACCATCAACTGCCAGTCAGTGTTGAGAAGCCATTAAGAAGGCTAACAGAATGTCAGGTTATATAGCGCCTTGATGTGTGGAGTACAAGTCACAGGAGGTTCTGCTCAGTCTTTATAACACACTGCTGAGGCCTCATCTGGAGTACTGGGTGCAGTTTTGGTCTCCAGGCTACAAAAAGGACATAACAGCACAAGAAAAGGTCCAGAGAAGAGCAACAGGGCTGATTAGAGGACTACAGGATATGAGTTATGAGGAAAGATTAAAAGAGCTGAGCCTTTACAGTTTAAGCAAAAAGGAGCTTAAGAGGAGACCTGACTGAAGTGTTTAAAATTATGAAGGGAATTAGTCCAGTGGATCAAGACGGTGACTTTAAAATGAGGTCAACAAGAACAAGGGGACACAGTTGGAAGTTTGTTAAGGGGAAATTTCACACAAACATTAGGAAGTTTTTCTTTACACAGAGAACCATAGACACTTGGAATAAGCGACCAAGTAGTGTAGCGGACAGTAAGACTTCAGGGACCTTCAAAACTCGATTTGATGGGTTTTTTTTAGAAGAATTAGGTGGATGGGACTGGCAAGCTTTGTTGGCCTGGCTGAATGGCCTGTTCTTATCTAGAGTGTTCTAATGTTCTAATGAGATCAGGGTCCATGCCCCAGGTTCTCCCTCTGTCTGCATGGTTTTCCTCCAGTTGCTCTGATTTCCCCCTAATGTACAAAGACATGTAGGTTGGATGAATTAGTGACACTAAATGGGCTCCAGTGTGCGTTGGCCCTCCATCCAGGGTTTGTTCCTGCCTTGCACCTTATGCTATCTGGGATAGGCACCAGCTGCCCATGAACCACCGGGACTCTGGTCTGTATGGAGCAGATTAGAAAATGGCGACAGCATGCACTCCTTAAAATAACGGTTCTTTAATGACATTTTATGAGTTCATTACTGGGTTGTGTGGATCCTTATAGAATGATGGCTTGACGAAGCACCATTTAATTCTTTGTATAATATGAAGAAAAAACCTGAAATCTTTCATGTTTGGTAAACTACCTAGCAGGACACTAGCAGATTAAGGAAACCTGCTTGTGTTACTGTATACAAGGGTCCTTTTAAAATCACAGGCCACTGGTATTTCACAAATCTGTTACCATCTATTCATGATTATTTTACTATATGGATCTTGTTTTGGATTTTTATAAATAAAGGATCTTTCTGGAACCGTCACGTGGATTAGTCTTTTTGGGAACTAAAAATGGTTCCTCTATGGCATCTCTCTGAAGAACCACTCTGGTGCCTTTAGTTTCAAGAGTGATAAATGTATGGATGGATTGTGAATTTCCCCTTGGGATTAATAAAGTATCTATCTATCTATCTATTATATAGTGCCTTTCATATCTATCTATCTATCTATCTATTATTAGGTCGTCTTCACAGCCCAAAGAGCCAATTCCATATGCACAGAACCCCTCCTAGAATAAAATGCTGTTAAACCAGCAGTGCCATTAAATAATTATTATTTTTCGAGTTTACTGCCTTCAGTGTCAATAAAGGAAAAACAAACTCTTAGGACGGGGTGTTCCGTGTATAGATAGTAGAGAAGCACCAACTCCAGCACACATTATATATTTTATACATAAAGCACCATGAAGGGCGGCACGGTGGTGCAGTGGGTAGCGCTGCTGCCTCACAGTTAGGAGAACTGGCACCAGCAGACCCCCGTGACCCTGTAGTTAGGCTATAGCGGGTTGGATAATGGATAGATGGATAAAGCACCATTTCCATGCTCAAAGCACTAACATCGAACTACATACACATAACTCCTGTAACGTTAAGAAAGGAAAATCATACTTTACTAATCATAAAGATTCCAGTTATTTGGTGATAAGACTGTTTTGTATACTATGGCAAATTAAACGAAATAAACGCTGTTTTTTTTTATCCTAGAGCAATAATTTATGAAAAGTATGCAGTTCAGATCTTACAGCACTTAACAAATTCTTTATGTGTAGTGCTTTTCATTTTTCATCATATTACAGCAGTACGCTATAAATTATGAAGTACATAAAGACGTTAAAATTAACGTTCACCTATTGAATGATTAAAGCATTTTGGAATATTTAAAATATATGATCTTTATGACCCTGTTATTCATAAAGCCATGTTTCATGACTAACAAATAATACCGGTCTTGTTCCTCTTCATCTTTCCCCACCTCTTTGTGAGGTCGATGTTTTATAGTTGTGAAAAAAATATCATTTTTGAGGAGTCCCAAGTGAATAATCAATAAAACGGGTCTGTATGACGGGTGGTCAAATACTAAAACCTTCAAATCTGTTAAAGCGTTTTGTGTCCCCAGCAGTGACGACTGATTGCAAAGACTTGTTTGCCCCTCCCAAAAACCACTCAGACAACACCGACCGTCCCGAGTGTGGGGCTCGCAGTCTCCGTCTCGAGTTCGATACGAGCCTTCTCCTCCACACCGTCCAGTGTCCAGCTATATTTCGGTAAGAATTATTAGTATTGATTATTATTTTAATGTTACGATTTTATTTTTAATTTTGACAAGTCCATCCAATTAAGTTTGAAAACTTATTCTTGATAACGGGGATTGTGCTACGCAGAAATGAGTTGATAGGTTGAATAGATTCCTCTCAGTTTGTCATATTTCTTATACCTGTTAAAAGTATCTGGAACATTAGGACATCTTAGCTATTGTGGCTAAAGAATTGAGCTTGATGGACTTAATTGCCACCCGTCGTTTGTCAGTTTTCTTAAGCTGTTATTATTAAGTATCCGGAAGAGATATTAAAACATTTTATATTTCTATACCTAAACAAATGAGTTTGGCGAACTGACGAAGCGAGATCGGAGATGTCAGTGATGTCGTTGATTGTTAACAGTCGGCAAGCAGGCAGCTGCGGTGAGGTCAGCAGCTCGCTGGAAACGTGCGGCCGCTTATTCATTCAATGAGATCGGCGTCGTGCACTGCAGTGATGTGTGGAGCGCAGCTGGACACCCCTAATACGCGATAAGAGAAAACACAAAACAGCATTTTACTTTACAATGTGAACCCATAATAAATAATTAGAATCTTGTGTCGGGTGGAGATTTTCCGACAGATCTCAATCTTTATTTTGCACCGCGTCTTGGTATCATGGTACTGATGGAAATGATAGTGCACTTAACGTAGGGAAATCGTGCTGTTCAAACTGGTGTTTAATTTCAGCAGATAAACTGATTTATCTTCGATTCAATTATTTTGACATTACATCCATCAAACCAGCTATCAATTTCTGAACTTAATCCAGTTAAGGCTGTCAGGGAATTGGAGGGTTACAGAGTCCTCCCAGTGTTTGTTGCTTTCTGCATATACGTCAGTATTAAATAAGAAATTCTTCGATCGTGTATTAAACACTGAGCCAAATACAAAGTTATGTCTCATATGTGAAAGCGTGAACGTCCTTTGTGTTGAAGGGGCTCGTGCCCGCCTTATGTCAGCTACTTCTGGGTCCTGAGCCTGCATTAGACGAAGTGATGGATGGATGCGGTACATAATTCATGCGCGAGCGCTAAGCCTAGTTTAACACACAGCTCAGCTCCGATGTCTTCAGGGCGCTGTACCTGATTGGCTGCTGTTGCTTTCTGTTCCACCGGAATCTCATATGCATACAATCGGATTTCTGTTTGGTGAGAAAGCATTGTGTCTCTGTGGGATTTCTGATTAGTTATAGCAGACGGGACTAATTCAATTCACAGTGAAATGTCCCCATTCTTTATATATCAAGTCATTTTCTAACCTGCTTAATCCTCACCACAGTCCCATTTGTGTGTGTGTGTGGGGTGGGTGGGTGCATAAGGCACAATGCAGGGACAAACCCTGAACATTGTCATCCTATAGTACAGGGAGAAAACACACACACACACAGGTGAATTCGCACCAGTTCACCTAACCTGCATGCCTTTGTACAGTGTGGAGCAGCGGGAAGAAATCCACACGAACACATGGAGAACATGCAAAATCCACGCAGAGCGTGACCCGTCATCTCAACACTGGGAGGCAGCAGCCCTACCACTGCGCCACCATGCAGCCCTTACTTACATAACGAATGTTGTGTGTTAAAACTTCCTTAAAACAAATTAATTTGGTGTTGTGAATGCATGAGCCTAACCCAGCAAGATAGGACACAATATGCTTTATAGTGGTGTTTTAAACAGAAAGGAGCTACTGAATATTAAATCAATTTTGACCAACTGTTATTTATTTATCTGCATGTATTTATAAACTTTAAATACCCCTGTATTTTCCATCAGATACCACGATCCCAATGCAGTATTAGATTCATTAACTGGCATTGTGTGTGCCCATCAGTCAGCCCAGTAATGGATTAGTTTGCCATCCAGGATTGTTCTGCCCGGTTCACCGACAAAAGCGCGATAGACAAATGCGCCCCGACAAAACCGCGACCGACAAATGAGCGCCGACAAACCCGCTAACTGGTTTTCGACAAATGCGCGTCGACAAAATCGCGAGAGAGGCCAAGAGACTGGGACGCCCTTGCTGCAATTCTTCCTACATATGCAGGGCGTACTCTTAAGGACTATCTGCGGGCCGTGCTGATGGGATGCCGCGTCTCATAATACTGACTTCAAAAATAAATATTATTATATATGCTTTAAACTAGTAATTCATATTTAATGAAACTCTCGCGATTTTGTCGGGGCGATTTTGACGGCGCGTTTTAATCGGCGCTATTTTGTCGGCGCGCATATGTCTATCGCACAAATGTCGGGTCACAGTTTTGCCCAGTGCTTCCAAGATAGACTGCAGCCCCCCTGGTCCCTGTTACCTTACAGAATATGCTACATTATATTAGAAGCTTTCATGGTGAAGTCATATCAAAATATCCACAGTACAAGAAACTACCCATTCAATAAAATGCTTAAGTTAAGAGCAGAAGGGTTAGTCCCGGGTACTCCCCGCATGGAGTTGGCATATTCTACATGTGCACATGGATTTCCTCCTGGTACTCTGGTATCCTCTGACAGTCCAAAGACATACAGTTGAGGTGGATGGGTGATGCTAAAGAGGCCCCTGGTATGTGTGTGTATGTGTTCACTCTGTGATGGACTTGTGCCCGATGCATGCTGGGATCGGCTTTAGTTTGCCCTTTGACTCTGCTGTGGTTTAGTGGGTTTAAAAAATGGATTGATCAATGGGTAAGAGTTAAATATTAAGATATACTAGGGGGCTTTGTCCCCTGCTCGCTTTGCTCGAGTGGGTGCTACGCGCTAGCCACTTGCTGCTCTGTCACTTACGTATGGGGAAGCGGATGTACAATTTAAACAGATTGGTATTTTCATGGGAATTGTTACATATGTATAACAGAACTATTTTATATTACAGCGAGTAATTAACCATAGTAAATAAATGTAATAATGTGAAAGCAAATTATGTTTCATGTTGCGTTAGAGGTATTGGTTGCATTATATGTTTTCCTTCTTTTTGGCTTTGAAATAAACACGCAAATATTTTTTAAACTTCAGTAAAAACAATATTTGGAATTAACCTTTCATCAATATCACATTGAATTTTGATTCTGTGTTTGGACTTACATCGTGACAACGCAAAGTATAACTAACTGCCTGTGAGTGAATTTCGTTTCTTTCTCTCTAATAAATAAACTGACTGTTTTGAATGTTTGTCCCTGTGATTTGTTAATTGTCATAACGAAAGCTATTCTAACGGGAAACTAAACGTTGTAATACGAATGGCATATCAAGATCTCCTTTGGTGTCTAATGTTATCCCCTGAAGATGTACTACGTTACAGTTCTTGTCGCCTGTTAAAATTTGACATGTCAGAATTGTTCAACTAATTTTCAATACAACTAATCTTGTCCTCTTGCATAGCCCATCACTCTGACATAAATTACACAATAACATTACGATACATCCTTCTTTCGACAGTAATTCGTGCAAGAAGACCGGAAGGTGTTAACGGTTGTAGATATTCTTCATGATGTGATGTTTTCATCTTCCGCACCATCACCACCAACTGTTTCAGCCTAGTCTATTGATACGCACTTAACCAATTTGCTGTGTAACCGATCGATAATTTTCGCTTTAATTCGTTTGACTTTATTGTTTCTCGGTGCTAGGATTGCCCGTGTACTCATTTCTTCTGTTGATAACCCTTTGGGATGAAATTCTTCAATAAGATGTGGACATAATAAGTCTTCTTTTATTGAGAACTTAAAGTGAGGAAAACGTAAACATTTATAAGAGCTGAGAGCGCAGGAAGTGTGTCTGACAAAAGCGTTCACACGAATGAGAGGTGAGAGGACCGCGGGCGTGGGCCATGAACCAGAAATGGTGGAGAGGAGGGCGGGACTTGAAAAACAATCTCTTGGCAATAGTCTTGTCTCATCTCAAGATTTTCTTTTATAATAGAGAGATTTGTTTTTCTAAATAGTGTTTTGGAAAGATTTATATACTTACTGTGATGTTTAATATTGCTGGATTAATTTCTGACATTAGTTTTTTTTTTTTTTTGCTTTGGTTTAATTATAGCTTAAATATTTTCATGTCTCGTACGGTATCATATTGTTTATTATGGATGCCACCATTTTGTGGTACTAACTACTGCATTGCTGTTAGAACTGTGTGGCCTACAACGTCACTTTCACATCAGGATAAAAGCTCAGTGGCGTGTACTTGCTGGTAATCTGTGATCGGATTGTATTTGTGAGGTTTAACGTGGGCATTTGAACTACAATTACATTTCTTTGCTTAGCAGACACTTTTATCCAAAGTGACTTACAAATAAGGTAAACAATTGAGTAACATTATGCTTGGGCCTGTTTGTTCAGCAAGCATAGTAGGACAAAAGTAACAAAAGTAGATTACCACTAGTGAGAAGATGTAAAAACTAATTCATTTACAAACATAAGTTACAGTTAATAAAGCAATTACATTTAAACGAATAACCAAGAATATAAAGTATCGCAGTGCAAAGGTTTTTTTTTTTTCTTATTTCCAATTAGACAGGTATTCACAGAAGAGATGGGTCTTAAATATATTTAGGGAGTCAGCAGTAGGGACAGAGGTGGGCAGCTCGTAGAATTGAGCTACGTGGCATCACCAGACGCTGTCCCCTGGCAGACTTGAGTACAGCATTTCACCAGGGTCTCCATATACTCAGGTGCTGACCCACTGTCTACTCCGTAGGCAGGCATCAGGGATTTGCACTTAATGTGTGTTGCTACATG
This sequence comes from Polypterus senegalus, assembly GCF_016835505.1. Lineage (NCBI taxonomy): Eukaryota > Metazoa > Chordata > Cladistia > Polypteriformes > Polypteridae > Polypterus > Polypterus senegalus. Next base: position 289,354,004 of record NC_053156.1, read on the forward strand.
GAGCCAATGTAGTGCCCTGAAGAGAGGAGTGACGTGTGCCCGTCTCAGCTGGTTAAATACAAGACGGGCCTCTGCATTCTGGATCATTTGTGATAGCACATACGGGTACTCCTGTCAGAAGTGAGTTGCAGTAGTCCAGACATGACAGGACCAAAGCCTGGACCAGACGTTGTGCTGCATACTCTTGTCAGATAAGGTCTGCCCTTGCACATGTTGTACGGCGTGAACCTGCATGAATGAGAAACAGTAGAAATGTGGGCAGATAGACAGTTGCTCATCAGTCACCTCCCCAAGGATGCGTACTGACTTGGCAGGCATTAGCAACCGTGAGCCAAGCTGTACGAAGGTGGGGAGTTGAACAGACTGGTTGGTTGGGATCACAAGAAGCTCGGTTTTTGCGAGGCTAAACTGTAGGTGGTGGTCCTACATCCAGGTTAAGACATGAAGAGACCCAGGGGTCTCCAACACATCCTTTGAGAGCTACCGGTAGCTTCTCAACCCCTTTCCAAGTTGCTCGTCAAAGGGTTTATGAATCCTACATAAATATGAAAACCTGATTTGTCAAATTAGGGGTGGGTGATCTTTCCAAAAAATCATATCACGATCCACAATCTGAATTGCAATCTATCTTTTCAGTGTGGCATACACTTAAGAGAATATCCAGACTCAAACTCACCAGGACCTAAGTAACAATTTATTTTAAATATTAAAAGAAAGTTCAATTCAATTGTTCTCTTGTTCGCTAGCTAAGCAGAGTTAAGGAACACACCCCGAAGCTGGCGAGTGAGTGAGGAAGGCCCCTCCCCTCGGCCCGCTGCGTCTCTCTCGGATTCGCGCTAATAAAATTGGTACCGCATGCAGACTGTGATACACAACGAAATGAGAGACATCGCAAAATCATCCGGAATGTTCAAGCAAATTACAGAGAAAAACTGATCTAAATCCGTTAAGTAGTTCCCTCGTTTAAAGCGGACAGACAGACAGATGTTGGATTTTATATATTATATATTAGTAAATCTTCAAACTAATGTGCTGTTAAAGTCTCAACAGCATTTCTGGAGCTCAGTAGAGCCAGAAAACTAGAAGAATCGTCACCAAGCTGCAACTCTGAAAATGTCTGCTTTGTTTGGGTCTCCATACCTCTGTGAGTCTGACGTGAATGTCATGAAATCAAAGTTCAGAACAAGACGGACAGACGAACATTGAAATGACTCCGTGAGAGAGAACCTCAGTGGCTCCACTCCACCAGACACCTGCCTCTCTTGTTGAGTCATCTGACTAACTCAAAAACACGTCACACATGTGAATAAAGTGACACAGTGACATGTGACAAAATGACAAATGAAGAAGTCAGATCTGTGGATTGGGAATTGCATTGTTTTGTTTGTGACAGGATTCATGTTTTAATTCAGTAGTGTGAGATACACTAGACAATGCATACAGACGCACAAAGTGCACTTGCAGGTGAACTCAATATTTTGTGTGATTTTTTAATGCGAAATGTGAGTTGTGGACACCAACATTTTGTAAATGTTCAGGCAGAACAGGGTTTGTTTGGGTTGAAATAAGCTACGAGAATAAACGTTAGAAGACAGGAGTAGCTCTCGCCCATTTTTATTTTGTGAAAGTAGCTCTCAGGGGAAAAAAGGTTGGAGACCCCTGGCATAACCCATACCGTAATGTCCTTTTGGGGGTGTAGGGGGTGACGGGGACAGTAGTGTATCATCGGCATAGCACTGATAAGAGAACCCATGGGATTAGATGATGGAGCCCAGCAAGGTGGTGTACAGAGAGGTTGATCTAGTACTTCTTAGTTAAAGACTTATTGGCAGAGAAATATCAACTACAGATTAGTTTCTAATTTGATGAAAGATCTTTCAGACTTTTTGGTAATGAAAAAAAGGGCATGGTATTTAGAAAGAGGTTTCCGTCGTAATTAGCATTTTTTGATATGTATGTGTGGGGGAGGTGGTCCTATGTGTACCTCCATCCAATTTTCAACCCACTATATCCTAACACAGGGTCACGGGGGTCTGCTGCAGCCCACCCCAGCCAGCACAGGGCGCAGGAAACAAACCCCGGGCAGAGTGCCAACCCACCGCAGATCTGTAAATACATCCACACACCAGGCACACACTAGGGACAATTTAGAAACGCCAATGCACCTAACCTGCATGTCTTTGGACTGTGGGAGGAAATCCACGCAGACACGGGGAGAACATGCAAACTCCACGTAGGGAGGACCCGGGAAGCAAACCCACGTCTCCTAACTGCGAGGCAGCAGCGCTACCCACTGCACTACCGTGCCGCACAAGTGTACCTTTTATTTTCAAAATCAGTTCCACAATGGGAGCGATAATTTAAAAGTACTTTATTTACAGTAACGCCTTCCTGAAATTGGTCCCATTATCACTTTTGTTATAGAAGCCACAATACAGGCTGGTATAAATTGGTGAAGATCACTCTTCACGTCTTTGGCGGTGGTTACTTTCTTTCTTCACGTCATCATCTGTCTTGAATCAACGGCCACCCAGATGTTTTTTTTTTGGAACAGCTCTCGATTTTTGGGCTTCTCTTAGTCTGTCCATTAAATGATTCTGGCCAGGCGTAAAGTTACTTCTCCTTCCCACCGGCCAGTTCATTTGTCATTGTGCTGTCCCTTCCCGGCTGGGATGGCTGTTCTCCTCTTACAATGTTGAGTATGTTTTTGTAAATGTTCATGCTTCTACACTCTCCTTGCTGTTGTTCTGCATTTTCCTTACACATTTGTTCTTAAAGTCTCCTTATTGACAGTTGCTTACTTTCAAGAAGCAAGTTCTACACAAACTGAATTTCGTATTTTCCTCAGTGCACTCATTATACACTCACTGGCCACTTTATTAGGTACACCTGTTCAACTGCTTGTTAACACAGATATTTTATCAGCCAATCACATGGCAGCAACTGAATGCATTTCAGATTATAGATTGTCAAGACCACCTGCTGAAGTTCAAACCGAGCATCAGAATGGAGAAGAATGGGGACAGAAGTGACTTTGAACATGGTTGTTGATGGCAGGTGGGCTGCTCTGAGTATTTCAGAAACTGCTTATGTGCTGCAATTTCACTTTTCTTCAGTATTGGTATACTGTATACACTATTTAGTCTGACATAGTGCCTTTTGCAAAAACCGTATCACAAAGCACATGGTTTTCTTAAATGCCCATAACAATTGCCATTCATAGTAGTTTAGCAGTTTCTCACGCAACGTCAAGCACTTCTCAGAGTTACGGTTTTGACCCCAACAAACAACACAGAAAAGCACTCTGCTTGTTTGGAGGAATAAGGCTTAGCCTTGAGAGGCCTCTCATTTTCACATCTGGGCTTCTTTACAGCTCTTTTTAAAATACACACTATACCTTCTTCATTTCCTCGTCTGCGTCCCCGACACGGTGCTCCAGTACCTCTTCTGGTGAGTCCAAGGACTTTCTGGATCATTCCCAGGACAGATGCAGCCTGGCTCAAGATAAAAGGCCGAGTCACAGAGCCCTGCTAATTGCCTGCACAGATTTCCTCACACAGATAAGGCACTGATTAGTCTGCCTCGGGACGGAATGTCTCAGACGCTTCCCGTGTTTAAGACTGGCATTTGTGGACAATTGATGGCCGGACAGATCTGAGACACTAAAGGTAGAACCTGGATTAAAATGTTGCAGAAAGATGATCAGCTAGTGTTCACAAGTGGCACCCTATTACAGGTGTTGTTCTTCACATGTGCCCAGTGCTTGCTGGGATAGGCTCCAACTGTCCTGCTCCACCCTGCTGCTCTCGTACAAGTGCTACTCAGATGAGCACCAATTCACACTTTTTCACAAGTCAAAGATTAAATGGCTGTAAATGCAGCCTTATATAATGTCAGGATTGACTCACACAACGCATGACGTTGAATTCATTAAATGTATTAAAAAAAAAATTATAATAATGGATGGATGAATTTAAGAATGATCCACTGGGCTGGCGCATCATCAGAGACTGTTAACAAATTCCCTTACGCCCGAAGCTGCCAGGACAGAAACCCAAGTGGATTAGATGGGTTTGAAATGAATCAATGAGTCTTTGGATTACAAAATAGTCATAGGCATATCCCAGAAATAAACCTGGCATGTTTAGATTGTACATGAGATGACATATTAGACTGTCCACAACAAATCTATCAGAAATAACAGATCAAAGTGCCACTTAATGAAGGTAAGCTGGGAGTTACTGTGATCCAGCACATGCCAAAGAGACGGCCTTTCTTTAGAACAAGTCTTTGAAATGGACGTCATTCTATTTTCCTTTTACCTTATTAATGTATTGACTGTTGCAGTATATATATATATATATATATATATATATATATATATATATATATATATATATATATATATATATATATATATATATATATATATAATTTTTCCCCATTGAGATGTGATGTGTTTTCAAACTGTTCTTTTATATTTTTTGAGCAGTGTCTATATTATATATATATACACTCACCTAAAGGATTATTAGGAGCACCATACTAATACGGTGTTTGACCCCCTTTCGCCTTCAGAACTGCCTTAATTCTACGTGGCATTGATTCAACAAGGTGCTGAAAGCAGTCTTTAGAAATGTTGGCCCATATTGATAGGATAGCATCTTGCAGTTGATGGAGATTTGTGGGATGCACATCCAGGGCACGAAGCTCCCATTCCACCACATCCCAAAGATGCTCTATTGGGTTGAGATCTGGTGACTGTGGGGCCATTTTAGTACAGTGAACTCATTGTCATGTTCAAGAAACCAATTTGAAATGATTCGAGCTTTGTGACATGGTGCATTATCCTGCTGGAAGTAGCCATCAGAGGATGGGTACATGGTGGTCATGAAGGGACGGACATGGTCAGAAACAATGCTCAGGTAGCCCGTGCCATTTAAACGATGCCCAATTGGCACTAAGGGGCCTAAAGTGTGCCAAGAAAACATCCCCCACACCATTACACCACCACCACCACCAGCCTGCACAGTGGTAACAAGGCATGATGGATCCATGTTCTCATTCTGTTTACGCCAGGTTCTGACTCTACCATTTGAATGTCTCAACAGAAATCGAGACTCATCAGACCAGGCAACATTTTTCCAGTCTTCAACTGTCCAATTTTGGTGAGCTCGTGCAAATTGTAGCCTCTTTTTCCTATTCGTAGTGGAGATGAGTGGTACCCGGTGGGGTCTTCTGCTGTTGTAGCCCATCGCCTCAAGGTTGTGCATGTTGTGGCTTCACAAATGCTTTGCTGCATACCTCGGTTGTAACGAGTGGTTATTTCAGTCAAAGTTGCTCTTCTATCAGCTTGAATCAGTCGGCCCATTCTCCTCTGACCTCTAGCATCAACAAGGCATTTTCGCCCACAGGACTGGATGTTTTTCCCTTTTCACACCATTCTTTGTAAACCCTAGAAATGGTTGTGCGTGAAAATCCCAGTAACTGAGCAGATTGTGAAATACTCAGACCGGCCCGTCTGGCACCAACAACCACACCACGCTCCAAATTGCTTAAATCACCTTTCTTTGCCATTCTGACATTCAGTTTGGAGTTCAGGAGATTGTCTTGACCAGGACCACACCCCTAAATGCATTGAAGCAACTGCCATGTGATTGGTTGATTAGATAATTGCATTAATGAGAAATTGAACAGGTGTTCCTAATAATCCTTTAGGTGAGCGTATATATATATGTATGTATATATATATATATATATATATATATAGCTCTTATCAGGGGTCGGTACCCCATACTCCCAGAGCACCCTCCACAGGATTCCCCGAGGGACACAGTCGAACGCCTTTTCCAAGTCCACAAAACACATGTAGACTGGTTGGGCAAACTCCCATGCACCCTCCAAGACTCTGCTAAGGGTGTAGAGCTGGTCCACTGTTCCGCGACCAGGACAAAAACCACACTGTTCCTCCTGAATCCGAGGTTCGACTATCCGACGGACCCTCCTCTCCAGAACCCCGAATAGACTTTTCCAGGGAGGCTGAGGAGTGTGATCCCTCTGTAGTTGGAACACACCCTCCGGTCCCCCTTTTTAAAGAGACCAGACCCCCTGATAAGAGCTGTTCGGTCTCTGTACAACCGGTGTCAGAGCTTGGTCCGCATTGCTGGCAGTAAGTCGAGCCCGTTTCCAGTGAGAGTTGGACTCCAATTCTGTTCATAACTTTTATGGACAGAATTTCTAGGCGCAGCCAGGGTGTTGAGGGGGTCCGGTTTGGTGGACTCAGGATTGGGTCACTGCTTTTTGCAGATGATGTTGTCCTGTTTGATTCATCAGGCTGTGATCTTCAGCTCTCTCTGGATCGGTTTGCAGCTGAGTGTGAAGCAGCTGGGATTGGAATCAGCACCTCCAAATCCGAGACCATGGTCTTCAGCCGGAAAAGGGTAGAGTGCCCTCTCAGGGTTGGGAGCGAGATCCTGCCCCAAGTGGAGGAGTTCAAGTATCTCGGGGTCTTGTTCACGAGTGAGGGAAGAATGGAGCGTGAGATCGACAGGCGGATCGGTGCTGCGTCCACAGTGGGCTCTGCATCGGTCTGTTGTGGTGAAAAAGGAGCTGAGCCGTAAGGCAAAGCTCTCAATTTACCAGTCGATCTACGTTCCTACCCTCACCTATGGTCATGAGCTATGGGTAGTGACCGAAAGAACGAGATCGCGAATACAAGCGGCTGAAATGAGTTTCCTCCGCAGGGTGTCTCGGCTTTCCCTTAAAGATCGGGTGAGAAGCTCAGTCATCTCAGCTCAGAGTAGAGCCGCTGCTCCTCCGCATCGACAGGAGTCAGATGAGGTGGCTCGGGCATCTGATCAGGATGCCTCCTGGACGCCTCCCTGGTGAGGTGTTCCGAGCACGTCCAACCGGGAGGAGGCCCCGGGGAAGACCCAGGACACGCTGGAGGCTCTATGTCTCCTGGCTGGCCCGGGAACGCCTTGGGATTCTCCCAGAAGAGCTGGAAGAAGTGGCCGGGGAGAGGGAAGTCTGGGCCTCTCTGCTTAAGCTGCTGCCCCCGCAACCCTACCTCGGATAAGCAGAAGAGGATGGATGGAGATATATATATATATATATATATATATATATATATATATATATATATATATATATATATATATATATATACACACACACTGCTCAAAAAATTAAAGGAACACTTTGAAAACACATCAGATCTCAATGGGGAAAAAAGTCCTGCTGGATATCTCTACTGATATGGACTGGGTAATGTGTTAAGAACGAAAGGATGGCAGCCACATCGTTTTATGGAAATGAAAATGATCAACCTACAGAGGGCTGAATTCACAGACCACCCCGAAAATCAAAGGGAAAAAATGACGAGGCAGGCAGGCTAGTCCATTTTGCCGAAATTTCATTGCAGCAACTCCAAATTATATTCAGTAGTTGGGTGGGGGTGGGGGCATGCCCCTAACGAGACGACGGATTGTGTCCTGAGGGATCTCCTCCCAGATCAGGACAAGGGCAACACTGAGCTCCTGGACAGGCTGTGGCATCTGATGGACCCAAACATAATCAAGGTCAGGAGAGTGAGTTGTTGGGTGTGTGTTGGTGTTGGGTGGTCCAGTCAGTGGTATCAATTCCTTCATCCTCTCATCACATTGTCGTGCACCAGGATGAACCCAGGACCCACTGCATGGAAGTCAAGGTGCCATTGTCTAGCCTGTAGAGGTCTGTCTCCCCAGACTGACCCCCCACCAAACTGGTCATGCTGAACAATGTCACAGGCAGCCTAACGTTCTCCACGGCTTCTCCAGACCCTTTCACATCTGTCACATGTGCTCAGGGTGAACCTGCTCTCATCTGTGAAAAGTACAGGACGCCCGTCAGTGGTGGTCCTGCCAATTCTGGTATTCTATGGCAAATGCCAATTGAGCTCCACGGTACCCACTAGAGGACGTTGGGCCCTCAGGCCCCCCTCATGAAGTCTGTTTCTGATTGTTTGGTCAGAGACATTCACACCAGTGGCCTGCGTGCTGGAGGTCATTTTGTAGGCTCTGCCAGTGCTCATCTTGTTCCTCTTTGCCCAAAGGAGTAGATAGCGGTGGGTCCTGCTGATGGGTTAAGGACCTTCTACGAGGGGCCCTGTCCAGCTCTCCTAGAGTAACTGTCTGTCTCTTGGAATCTCCTCCATGCCCTTGAGACTGTGCTGGGAGACACAGCAAACCTTCTGGCAATGCCACGCATTGCTGTGCCTGCCATCCTGGAGAAGTTGGACTACCTACGCCAGCTCTGTATGGTCCAGGTATGGCCTCATGCTACCGGTAGTAACGCTGACAGTAGCCAAATGCAAAACGAGTGACAAAACAGATGAGGAGGGAAAAATGTCAGTGGCCTCCCTCCACCTGTGAAACCATTCATTCCTGTTTTGGGGGGTGTCTCATTGTTGCCCCTCTAGTGCCCCTGTTGTTTCATTAAACTGATTAACAAGCCCCTCTGCTACTTAACTGACCACATCAACAGCCCAAAAGTTTCATTGACTTGATGCTCCACTCTCATTCAAAAGTGTGTATCTATAATATAGTGCCTTTCATATCTTTCTACAGTTTCTATCTATCATATAGTGCCTTTTATGTCCATTTTATTTACTTCATTTAGTATCGGTCTGTCTACGGTATATTTTTATAATATTAAGACTTTTATGTATATCTACATTATCTGTCTACCATATAGTGCCTTTCATATCTATCTATCTACAGGGTGCATCATCTGTTTGTTATATACTGCCTTTCATATCTGGCTACCTCTATCATATAGTGCCTATTATATCTATATTATGGATTGATCTATTTATTTATATGGATTTATTTTCTTTGTTACTTACTCATTACTATTCTATTAATATTATAATGAAAATTATTATATGAAAATATTATATGAAAATATGCCATATAAATAAACATTGTTGTTATTATCATAGAGTGCCTTCATTTCTTTCCATCTATCTATCTATAATTATCTAATATATAGTGACTTTCATATCTGTCTGTTACTATACATGTTGCCTTTCATATCTATTATAGAGTGCCTTTCATATCAATCTTTATTATATAATGTGTTTCATATCTATCTAATATATAGTGCCTTTCATATCTATCTATATTGTATAGGATGGTCCAGATCTAATTATGCAATTTTCATTACGCTATAACTTAAGTTTATTACATAGAAAATCACCTGAAAAATCCCGGACCATCGAGAAGTGTGTGAACTGACGACATGAAGAATTGTCTTCGCGCCAAACTGGAATCGTCCCCGCATAAATCAAAGTCATCCAGACGATCTGGATCTGCATAATTAGATCTGGACCACCCTGTACACACATAATGTTTGCCTGGCCTGCCACGGTTTCCACAGCACCATTTTTTTAAACCCACCTTATGATTATTTTCGGTAAGTGTGGTGTGCTCAAGAGTCTCCTCGGTGGATAAAACGTTTTTAAAACATTAAATAAAACCTTACTGTGGCAGCCCAAGTGCTGGGGAACCACCCATAAGTTGGGCACTGCTAGTCCACCTATCATGCACGTTCTTGATGATGTGGGAGGAAAACACCAACAGACATGAGGGGATCGTCCAGAATGCACAACTACAATGTCCATCTGCAAGATTATATGCACAAGGCACTGGATCCATGGCAGAATGACACACTTTGCCATACAATTCACTTATAAATAATGCAATAAATAAGGGTCAGTTTAACATATTATCCCTTCATGCGGAGACTGCTGTCTGTTCTGCTAACACAGGGAGCAAATCAGGAGCGCAGGCTGGACAAGGCCCAGTCAGACACACAGTGCCAGTTAAAATCCCCCACTAAGCTAACATAGAAAGGAAGTGGAGGCCACCACAGAGGCTTAAGACTACACATTTTGGATTGTATGTGAACAATCAAATCCAGTCAGTTAAGAGTTTACAATTTTCCAAGAACTTACAAAGTGTGTGTTGAAGTTGACACAATCCCCCTGTGCAGTTTTTAGATGGTTTGGTCTTCTTCCTGGTGATTAAAAGCAGACACAGTACTTGTGAAGGACAGTTAGTGGTGATGCTAACTGCCATGACAGTCATGTTCATCTTTCACTGGTCATTCTTCTTTATCTCAAACACTTCAGTCAATTCTACCAACCTCTGCCATGTAGTAAATGGATAAAGGATGTGGGGATGAGAAGGGACGGACTGGTAAGCACTGGCAGTGATGGTCACTCTGGTCCGCGTGGGTTGAAGAGGGACTTGTGGCAGGGGACGCAAATGTACAGTGCATATAAAAATTACCAGGGTGGCCCACCTCCACCGAGACGACTGCATTACGTGGTGAAGAGAAAAAAATGATCAAATTTGGCACTCACATTTACCCTTGTGCGTCCGTACATCTGTGTGCCCATTTCAGCATGTTCATGTACACTCTTGGCGGTAGACGAGATATGGCAGTCGTCTCTGCGGAGGCAGACCACTTTTTCATGAACCATCCTCTATTTACCAATTCACATTTTATTCTTTTACTACCAGTAATGGCAGACTGCACGAATACTCTTGACTTACAGTTCTCATCCTCTTTCTCTGTACGTTTAGCATTCATTTGCTCAGAGGTTGATGCCCTTGCTGTTTCCTGAGCAGCTCCTCTTCTCTCCACCCTAGCTGCCCGCTTCTTCTCTTCTTTCGTCGGAATCTTTTTGCATTAAAACTGATTAAGTCAGTGTTTGTGTTGCGTTTTCTTTCATTTTTCACTTAAGCTGGCACGTAAATCTTCAACCTGCCTCAAGAATGATTTAAGGTATGAAGAGGTAGGGTAAGTGACGGCGAAGGTGGTATGGATCAGAACGGCAGCTGTACGCATGTGCCGCATGGCCGCCCTTGTGTTCGCTGCCGAGAGTTGATTCTGCAATAAAATAAAAATAAAAAGGGGAATAACCTTGGAGGTCAGTCATCACCCTCAAAGTAGATAGTAGACGCCATGTAGTATAAGTGTACCAAATTTCAGGTCAATATTTCAAACGGTTTGCGAGCTACAGGTGATTAAAAATCCTGGACAGACAGACAAACGGACAGCCACGGACATTGATTTAATGTACACGGATCAATGGAAAAAGACTTGAATGTCTAAGGAGAAACATTTACTGTAGGCAGTGTGGTGTACTGGTTAAGGGCTTTGGACTTCAAACCCTGAGGCTGTGGGTTCAAATCCTGCAGCTGACACCAGTGTGACCAGAAGTAAGTCACGTCACCCACCTGCGCTCCAATTGGAAAACCAAAAGAAATGTAAGCAATTATATCATAAACCTTGGATATATATATAAGGGTGTCAGCCAGATAAGCAAATGTTAAACTTTTGTGCAAGGCGACTTTACCACATTTGAGATACGATTGATATTTCTTTTGTCTTCGTTAATTAGCGCACAGGCAGGTGACGTGACCCGGTCATGGTCACACCATGTCAGCAGCAGGATTTGAACCCACAGTCCTGCTCAAGTTCCAACAAGATAATGACCCCCAAAACATGCTGCTGAGGCAACACCGGAGCTTATCAGAGTTAAAAAATGGAAAATTCTGGAATGGCCAAGCCTTCCATATACTGAAGAGAAAACTTGAGGGGACAAGCCCACCTAAACAAACGGGAGCTGAAGATGGCTGTTTATTATAATAGAGTCTTGGCAGAGCTTCGCCAGAGAAGACACTCAGTACCTGCTGATGTCTGTGAACCACGGACGTCGAGCAGTCACTGCATGCTGGGATATGCGACAAAGTCCTAAATATGATGATGGTTCATTTTGTGAAAATGTTTCTTTGTTATTTGGACTTCAGGCTTCATACATTTATATAGTTTATGCCTACATTTTGTCATCTACTACTAGAATATAAAAAACGTCTCTGTTTTAACAATGTGTTGACACAGATTACTGTAGAAACGGAACAGACATGAAATGCGTGTGTTCCAAATAACGATCTATTATTTCCACTCTAAAACTCCTCTTCACTCCCAGATACTCAATCAAGGCATGAGCTGAGAGAAGTTCTTGCACGTTCTAAATTGGTGGAATAGCCGGCTGCTCCTAGCTTCTCTTTATCAGCACATTTAGAGGACAAAGGACGCTGGCGGAGAGGTGTGAAGGGATTTAAGAAGCAATTTAAGGTGAGACGGAATTACGAGTTTTTTTGTAGGCTCTGGTAATTCTAGTGTTAATAGACCTGCCATTGCTGTGTCCCAAACATTATGGTGCTCTGAAATGGGGGGGGGGACCAGGTAGAAAAAGTGTTGTGTGACCAAAATGTCTGCCAATCCCCTTAAATGAACGTCTTCAATGTGCACTTTAATCGCGACATCTGAATAGTTTGATTTGTAATTTGAAACTGTGGAACAGAGGGGGAGATCAAGGAAAAAAAAACGCCTTTGTCCCAAACATAATGGAGGGCACTGTAAATGTATGCTTACAACTCAAAAATATAATTCATTTTACATTTTGGTATATTTGTATAATATACTAACGAAATATATAAAATACCCAGCAAATAAAAAGCTGTTGTGTCCACTTACATGTAAATTGCACAACTGACCCAAAATCTGTCTCTCAGTTATAAAAAACTAAATCCTGGGACGAGACGAGACTCTTTTTAGAGAGATACTTTTACGTCCCGCGAGACAGACTTTGTGCCAAGAGATCTAACCACGCCCAGGGCCAGAAATAAAAGACAAAGAGTAGACGACAAAGTCGTAAAGCATTCAAAAACGTTGGCGCGATACACATGCAGAACAGGTTAGAGATAATGGAAGTAGGAAAATTCAAAAGTCTCAGAAAAATGATAGTAAAGATCGCATTAGCACAAACAAATGGAAATTATTACTCTGTGAAATAACAGAACAGCGAAAAGAGATCGAATATATGGACATAGGTGATATGACAGAAGTATGTGGATATTGTTTGGCTTTATAGTTTAAATCAGAGACTTGTAGATCGTCTCATTTGTGTTGCCATCAGGGAGAAGTAGTGTTTCTTCCCAATGAAGAGGCGTATCTGCGAGAATTAAAAGATTTGTGGTTTGGTGAAAGTGAAATCCACATACGCGAGCGGCAGAGACGTGAAGAGGCTGGCGCATAGTGCAGGCCAGGGGGTTGGCGAGCAAAGCACCCTAGTTTTTAAATAAATATTTCTAAATAAATTATTTATTTGATCGATTGATTGATTGGCTGTATTATTTGTCCTGCGAGCCTGTGTTCTTGTGTATTATGGCTCTGCTGCGGTACGCATGTTAATTTCCCTCTGGGATTAGTAAAGTTTTATCTTATCTAAACCCTAATGACATTTTCCATGTTTTGTTTATTTATTTTTCATTTCAGATCCCACACACCGACTCTTCCTACCTAAGGAATGGAGTTGAAAGTTTGGGTCGACGGAGTTCAGAGGGTCATCTGCGGGGTCAGTGAAAATACCAGCTGCCAGGAGGTGGTGATCGCACTGGCACAGTCCATGGGTAAGGCCTCCTCTCTCTCCACTCTGAAATGATGACCAGTGATGTGACCCTTCATGTCTCGTAAAACTCCACACAGCATCTGTTTGTGTGAAGAGAAAAGACCAAAAAGAGCACTTTTTAAAAAACATGTAGAACACCGCTGGTCAAATGACAGTTTGTTGACATTCAGAGTAAAAAATAGTGAATATAACTTTGTCAGCAAATAAACTAGAATAGTGGCATTTTGATGAAAATATTATTGTACAGTTAAAATGTATTTAATGCACTAAACAAAAACAAAAAAAGTCTAAATGTGGCATTTGTGAGTTTTTAAACCGAAGTGCTCAGCTCTTCAGTTCGGTTGAGCTGCATCAGCCTGGTCAAGAATGGTCAGCAGATGCCACTCTTTAAACATTGTGCAAAACAATGTTTGTGCCCCGGGTCCTCCCTGCGTGGTTTTCTCCCACAAGGGTTTGTTCCTACCTTGCACCCTGTGCTAGCTGACATAGACTCCCAACAAAATTCTCCCCCGACCCTGTTCAGGACTAACAGGTTTGAAAATTGACTGACTGGTTATAGACATTCTGATATTTGATGCCCCAGAGCTAAAGACAAACTTGCCTGAGTCTAACAAATTTTAGTACAGTGGAACTTCGGTTCACGAACGTCTCGGAACACGTAAAAATCGGTTTACGACCAAAAAGTTCGCCAAACTTTTGCATGTGTTCACGACCACACACTCGGTATACGAACAAGCCAGTTTCCCTTTCGGTTTGTGTGCGCCGATGATTTCCGCACGTGTTCAGTCTCTCCCTGTGCAGCAAGCAAGAGAGTGCGACACACGCACGAGAGACGGATGGCCGAGAAGGCAGTTAAAGAATGCACCGGGCTTGTTTTTAAGGAGACTGCTTCGAGCATTGTTTTAACCTTGTTGTATTTAATGAAGACTCTTTTCTATTGGATTTTAACCCCCACTTCACTTCTGTTTACAGCGATCAGTTCGTCGCGTGCATTGTTGCAATGTTACTTTTCTTGGTGGTTTATTAAATTACAGATTTTTCAAATGTTAATTTTTTCCCTGTGCTTAAAACTCATTAAAAAAAAAGTGTTTTTAGCGAGCTGTTCGTAAGGCTATAGCGTGAATTCTTGCAATGTTAGTTTTCTCTGTTGTTCAAGGTTTTCTCAGTGTTATTCAATGTTTTTACATTTAGTTTACTATTACACTGTGCATTCTATGGTATAATTAACTATATTTGTGCTTAAAAATCTTTAAAGAAAATAAATTTACATACAGTTCGTACGGTTTGGAATGGATTAGTTGTATTTACATACAATCCTATGGGATTACTTCGGTTTACGACCAAATTCGGGTTACGACCAGAGTTTTGGAACGAACTACGGTCATGACCCGAGGTTCTACTGTATGTGGACACCTTTGTGCTCAAGTAAAATACGACCCCGAATCAGAAAAAAATTCAAATGGTGTGGAAAGTGCAAATAAAAAAAAGCAAATGCAGTGATTCTTAAATATGCGTTGACTTTTATTTCATTGCAGACAGAATGAACTGAAGATATTTCATGATTTGTCTGGTCAACTTCATCCATTCCTGCACTTCAGGACTGCAACACATTCCAGAAAAAGCTGGGGGTTATGGATTAGGGTCAGTAATGAGGTCAAATAATGAAATAATGATGTGTGTTCAAACAGGCGATTGTAATCAGGATTTGGTATCCACCAAAGGCCGAGTCTTTGAGAAGCAGAGATGGGCAGAGGATCTCCAGTTTGCCAACAACTGTGTGAGAAAACGATTGAAATGTCTGAAAAGAATGTTCCTCAAGGAAAGACTGGAGGGGATTTGTGTATTTCTCCCTCTGCAGTGCATAATATCATTAAACGATTCAAGGAATCTGGAGGAATTTCAGAGCCTAAAGGTCAAGAGGTGCAAATTGAACAGCCGTGATCTCCGATCCCTCAGAAGCGTCACTCATCAATGGCTGATGAGACCACATGGGCAGGGAAAGATGACTTTGGCAAACCTTTGTCAAGCACTGCAATACAGAGTCACATTCATAAACACTACTTAAAACTTTACTGTGCAAAAAAAGAAGTCGACTTCTCTGGGCTCTGAGACATCTGGAATGGACCATCACAAAGTGGAAACAAACGTGTATTGTGGTCAGAGGAGTCAGGATTCCAGATCTTTATCAGAAGAAATGGACGCCATGTGCCCTGGGCCAAAAATGAAAAGGATGATCCAGACTGTGATCAGCAACAAGTCCAAATGCCTGCAGGGTCTGTCATGGTCATGTATTCAATGCCTCTGGCAAGGGGCATTTATACTTCTGTGATGGCAGGACTCATGCAGAAAAGTACTTTGAAATTTTAGAGGAAGATGACATCTTTTCTAGAGATGTCCATGCATTTTTCAACAAGACAATGCAAACCGACATTGGATGACGAGGGTCTGAGTGCTGGACTGACCTGTCAGGAGTCCTCTCCTGTCCCCAAAAGAGAATGTGTAAAAGATTTGGAAATCAAAAAATGTGACAATGATGACCCCCTCATACTGCTGCACACCTTAAGACAGGCAGAATGAAACAAAATAACAAGTGAAACGCTTCATCGCTTGGTACCCTCGGTGCCAACACAGCTTTGAAGTGTTGTGAGGAGGAATGGCGACATTACAAAGTGCAGAATGCGTCAGCGGCCCAACTCTCTTTGGATTCAGTTGCAGGCCTAAAATGCAGGAATGGATGTCTATTAACAAATGAAATGAAGTTGACAAGACAAATCATGAAATATCTTGGGGTGATACTGTCTGCGATGACATAAAAGTCAAAGTACATTTACATTCACTGCATTTCTCCTTGGGATTAATAAAGTATCTGTCTGTCTATCTGTTTTTAATTTTTATTTTCCATACCGTCCCAACTTTTTCTGATTTGGGGTTGTACATTTTTTTTTTTTTTAAAAATAGAAGTTGGGTACTCGTCAACTTGAACAAAGATTTTTGAAAAGAGACCAAAATAAAAGAGCAGTGATATCCTGGCAGTTTTATTAACAAGGCGATGGATGCTTCAGCAGCTCTTGACTTCTAAGGAACAAAATCGTAGAGGCAACGTGGCCCTCCATGACCCAACCTGAAAAGTCCTGCTGTCTGTCCATTTCCTAAGCCCGCATAACCAGAGCGGGGCCGCAGGGAAGCTGGAGCCTATGCCAGCGAACACAAGGCTGGCACAAGCCCCTGGACTAGGTGGCAGCCCAGCCCGTCACAAGGTGATGGCCGTGATGGGGCAAATTTTAAAAAGGGAAAAAAAACAAACTAAAACAGTGCGGTAAACCGGAGGAGTGGAGTGGAGTGCGGTGTTAATGTGGCCAGCAGATCGCACAGTCACATAGAGATGCACACAGTTTGGATGATTGCCCCGTTGGCACTCCATGGCAGTTAAGCACTTGTGGCCACTGATATTTAAAAGAAGTGGCCGAGCAGTAGGGAGCCAGAAGAGGTCAGAGGCGAGACTGGGTTTGGAGCTTACAAGCAAGTGCAGGCAGGGCAGTCGAGGGATGCAAAGCCTTGGCGGTCCGAGGATTGTCCTCACCGAGTTGTAGAATAAGAGCGGGGACTTGGATGGATCTGGGATGAGATGGAGAGACAAAAGATTGAGCCGCGCTCGTCTTGACAAGGAGACTAATCTGATACCTTGACGTATTCCAAAAGGCATGTTCAAGTATTTATCGATTGGTTTTAACCTGCACAATTGCACTGCCCTTTTTGTACTTTGGGTATTTCCTGTGGCACACTTTATTATTTTGTTTTAATAAAACTGCACGGTGCACTTTGAGCTTTTATAACTTGTGTTGTCTCTCACTCACTGCTTTGCCTGTCATCCGTTACTTACTACTAGGGCAGCGGTTCTCAAACTTTCCTATTTCGCACCCCCCATTTTCTACCTGGAATAATTCTGCGCCCCCTGCGTAATATAAGACAGATGAGTATCACCCTTGATACAACTAACAAAAGGTATGATACTCGTGCAGTGTCGCTATATCCTATCATTTTTACTTCCATAAGATTTGCATGTGTTCGGCTAACTTCGATGAAATATTTGCAATTTATTTTTTTAAAGTGCTTTAATAACTTAAAATGCCTTGTGTGGTTTTTGGAATTAATTCTAATCCCAAAAACAAAGAATAAATTATTTACAGTGATCCCTCGCTATATCGCGCTTTGACTTTCGTGGCTTCACTCCATCGCGGATTTTAAATGTAAGCATATTTAAATATATATCACGGATTTTTCGCTGGTTCGCGGATTTCTGTGGACAATAGGTCTTTTAATTTATGGTACATGCTTCCTCGGTTGGTTTGCCCAGTTGATTTCATACAAGGGACGCTATTGGCGGATGGCTGAGAAGCTACCATTAAATAAAACTACTCAATGATATACGATATGCTTTCCGTGCGGTGCTTCACATACTTGAAAGCCCAAACAGCACCTATTGATTTTTGATTGTTTGCTTTTCTCTGTCTCTCTCTCTGACATTCTCTGCTCCTGACAGAGAGGCTGTTCGCACACTGGCCTAGAGGATACGGACGCTTCTCTCAAAAATGCTGAATGACTACCTTCACATTGCTCCCTTCCTTGCAGCCGCTTTGTCCGGTGGTGCTTCGCATACTTAAAAGTCCGAACAGCCCTTTTGATTTTTGATTGCTTGCTTTTCTCTCTCTCTCTCTCTCTGACATTCTCTGCTCCTGACGCGCATTCCTTTGAAGAGGAAGATATGTTTGCATTCTTTTAATTGTGAGATGGAACTGTCATGTCTGTCTTGTCATGGAGCACAGTTTAAACGTTTGACTAAAGGGTGTTATTTCATGTCTGGAGGGCTCTAATAATGTTAAAAAATGTATTTAGAAGGTCGTAGACCGGTTTTCTATGCTCTAACTGCAAAAATATTTGATTTATAAATAAAGAATCCTACTTCGTGGAAATTCATTTATCGCGGTAGAGTCTGAAATGGATTAACCTCGATAAACGAGGGTTTACTGTATTCTTATTTAATAATTTTTTATATGTAAAGAAACGATTAAATGTTTTAATTTTTAAAAATCTCATAAACGAGGACACCGATGAAGTCAATCTGCATGAGACGAACGTATTTTCGTCCAAGAAATATACCACTGTTAGTTGTATCATGAGAATAACCCAATACGCAGTAAATTATTTAACTCAAGTTGGCAATATTGGCTACGCTGCCAGTGTGGTGCAGTCGCGCCTGCATTATCATCTGATCTACTGTTACCCGAATGTTCGCGACAGATACCGATACGCTTCGAACTTTCTGGATTGAAAATACGCGACTATAAAAGCAGCAGCAGCGGCGCCGCTCATCATAGAAACAAACTTCAAATAGAAAAGGAGCTCAGAGTGTCTTGATATCTCGAATATCAAACCAAACCTGGACAGGCTGTGTACTTTAAAGTAGGCACATATTAGTCATTAGATCTATGCCTTAGAAATGTTTGATTTTAATTTTAGTTATAATGCATTCGTTGCGATTATATGCTTGCAAATTTAAATTTGAAATAAAAATGTAAAAATGTTCATTTATTCGACGCCCTCCTTGTACAGCTTCAGCGCGCCCCACAGTTTGAGAACCACTGTACTAGGGGGTCATGTGAGTGATTATACGACGGGTATGCCACCCAGACATTGACCTCCTGAAAGAACACCCACCCTCAGGGGCCAATTTAGAATTGCCAGTGCTGGTCTTTGGACAATGGGAGTACATGGAGAATGTGCAAACTCCACGCAGGGAACACCCGTCACTTGAACTCTGAAACTATCACTGTGCCAACCACTCTAGAATCATCAAAAGGTGGGTACTGTGGCACCCTCTAGTTGGAGTTAACCTTCTACAGTGTGCCTTGATGGGATATTTCTGAACTTCTCCAGGAAACAATAGAAGAACTTTAAGTGCTTGGCGTTGCTCACTCCTGGCACAGTGGTGGTCTTGCTTCTTTACGCTCACATTCTTTTTCTTTTTTTCTTCTTTGATCAGGTAAAACGGGTCGTTATATCCTTAAGGAGAAGTTCAAGGAGTTTGAACGAAACATCAGTCCAGAGGAGAAGCTGCTGGAGTCCCTCAACAAATACGGGCAGCAGGCCAACGAGGTTCACCTCATCCTTAACTACAATGGGCCATCAGCCAGAGAGAAGCCTGCAGCCCACATACTTCGTGGTCAGTCATGTCCCGATAACAGGCTGCACAGACAGAGCCTGCCACCGCAGGCAAGGATGAAGATTGGGACAGAATCCACAAAAGACTCCAAAAAGCCCAAGAGGAAGTCCCTCACTTTTGCAGAGGAAGCCAAGGAGTGGATTGAATCCTTCAGTAAAGCGAAATTCAACTGCGTGAAGGCAAAGTCTAAGGAGGTCGGAAAGAGAAATTCTACTCTCGTTAGTCAGCCTTTGGGGGAAACGGTCCATGCATCCCATCAGCCTGAAGACTTGGACCTTAAGGATGTTAAGGAAGAAGAGGATCCATCATTATCATCCTGTTCCAAAGATGTTGTGGAGGAACTACACCAACTGCTGAGATGTCAGAAAGCCCAGATGGAAGAACTGCAGGCCATGCTGGCTGCCACCGAAGAAGAACTAAAAGCTCTGAAGGAGCAAGAAGAGCTTGAGGCAGAAATTTCCCAGCTCCAGCATATTGTGGACAACCAGACCCCTGAAGTGGAGGAACTGGAATACTGGGAGAATGAGCTGCGAGCTGAGGAGGTCCACGAGAAGGACCTGCAAGAAACTTTCTTGGAGATGAAATGGAAGGTCCAAGAATGCAAACTCGAGCTAGAAGAATACCGACATCGGATTCAGGGGCTGAACCCACGTAACAGGTCACTGGGAGACTCTGGAGACAATCCCCAGGAGAAAATGGTCCACCCGATGGGCAAGGGCCAAGACAGAGACAGTTGGGTAAGTACAATGGACCTTGCCCGGGTACCAGTGCAAGAAACCGGTAAGAAAATGCAGGTCCTGGAGACAAGTTGTGGGACCGAGTCCTTGGACCGACCTGCTGGGTCCCCCTTCACCAAGGCCTTCCGCTACAGCGATACCAGCTTTACAATTGGGCCTCTAAAAGAGTGGGAGAAACTCTGGTCTAAGGCCACGAGCTCCCTGGAGACTTTCCACCGGGGCAGCACCATCGTCTGACCGACTGACGTGCAGAGTGAAGGTCTGAACTGTCCAACATAGAGGAAGCACTTGGGTTGTGTAAAGACATGAAATATCAGACTGCCGTGTCCTTCGTGAGGTGGAATCCTTAAAACAATTTGAGGTGGTCTTAACATGTCAGCACATTACACACTGAGCGTGCCCAAAATGCTCTCCAAAGGTGCTGGTGAACTATTAAAAAGAAGATGTTGTTGCTGTTCATTAGTCCCCACGTTCTGGACTAGATGGTAGACAAAGGTGGGATCTTCTCCTTATTACTACCCTGATCTGCCTACTCACTTGTGTCTCCGATCTTTGGGGAAGCAACATGTTCTGAGCGTCCTTCTTCTCAAAGCATTCATTTACAAAGCAGTTCTTGAAACTTGACTTTTATTTAGTTGAAAACTTTTTGTTCCATAAATTCACAACAAGCAAAGTAAAGGAGGCTTTCTGAAATGTTGTGAACGCTCCCTTTGTACCCCTTGCTTAGTTAAGTGTTGACAAAAGACAAACAGTAGATGTAAACAGTGCCAGCAGATAGAGGGAATGTTCCTGAATAATAATAATAATAGTAAAAAAAACACAAAGAAAATGTGTCTTCTCAATCATTTATTGAACAGAAATATCAATAGATATTGTCCAAGACAAGGAGTGCAAAAAGGTTTGGGGCAGCCACCCGCAGATTGTTCTTCGCTGCACACTTGATGTGTAGTGCAGTGTCGAGTCCAAAACAGAACTGATTTGGGGTGGAAAAGATGGCGGAAATGACGTATTAGAGGTCATCTGTGTGAAACCAGAAGTGACATCAATGGGGTGGCAGGTGGAATTTCCCATAACTGGTCTGCAGAGAAGTGAAAGAAAGGCGCGGGGGTCTGTGCACATCGCCCCCCGCAGGTCTGGCGTGGTATTACTTTCATTCACGCCCTTTAGCTGCTTCCCATGCACACGTGTGTGACAATGCAATGTGCCCAATTTAAAACGGGACATAAAAACGTCACATAAAATCATTGCACTTTTAAGCTTAGGATTGTATAAAGTACAGTATCTCACATAAGTGGGTACAGCCCTCACATTTTTATAAATATTTTATTATGTCTTTTCATGGGACAACACTGAAGATATGACACTTTGATACAATGTCAAGTAGTCAGTGTAGTCAGCTTGTATCACAGTGTAAATTTGCTGTCCCCTCAAAATAACTCAACACACAGCCATTAATGTCTAAACCGCTGGCAACAAAAGTGAGTCCACCCCTAAGTGAAAAATGTCCAAATTGTGCCCAAAGTGTCAATATTTTGTGTGGCCACCATTATTTCCCAGCACTGCCTTAACTCTCTTGGGCATGGAGTTCACACGAGCCTCACAGGTTGCCACTGGAATCCTCTTCCACTCCTCCATGACGACATCACGGAGCTGCTGGATGTTAGAGACCTTGAGCTCCTCCACCTTCTGTTTGAGGATGATAGGGTTTAGGTCTGGAGACATTCTGGAGACATGCTTGGCCAGTCCAGCTCCTTTACCTCCTTTAGGTGTGTTTGGGGTCGTTATCATGTTGGAATACTGCCCTGTGGCCCAGGGCCCAGTGGCTCTGCTTCAGTATGTCACAGTACATGTTGGCATTCATGGTTCCTTCAACGATCTGTAGCTCCCCAGTGTCGGCAGCACTCATGCAGCCCTAAACCATGACAGTCCCACCACCATGGTTGACTGTAGGCAAGACACACTCGTCTTTGTACTCCTCACCTGGTTGCCGTCACACACGCTTGACACCATCTGAACCAAGTAAGTTTATCTCAGTCTCATCAGACCACAGGACGTGGTTCCAGTAATCCAAGTCCTTAGTCTGCTTGTCTTCAGCAAACTGCGGGCTTTCTTTCTTGTGCATCATCTTTAGAAGAGGCTTCCTTCTGGGACGACAGCCATGCAGACCAATTTGATGCCGTGTGCGTTGGGCGTACGGTCTGAGCACTGACAGGCTGACCTCTCAATGCTGGCAGCACTCATACATCCGTTTTCAGAAGACAACCTCTGGCTATGACGCCGAGCACGTGGCACTCGACTTCTTTGGTTGACCATGGCGAGGCCTGTTCTGAGTGGAACCTGTCGCTGTATGGTCTCGGCCACCGTGCTGCAGCTCAGTTTCAGGGTGTTGGCAATCTTCTTATAGCCATCGTTATGTAGAACAACAATTCTTTGTTTCAGATCCCCAGAGAGGTCTTTGCCATGAGGTGCCATGTTGAACTTCCAGTGACCAGTATGAGAGAGCGTGAGAGTGAGAACAGCAAATTTAACACACCTGAGACCTTGTAACACAAACAAGTCGCATGACACCGGGGAGGGAAAATGGCTAACTGGGCACAATTTAGACATTTTTCAGCTTAGGGGTGGACTCACTTTTGTTGCCAGCAGTTTAGACATTAATGGCTGTGTGTTGAGTTATTTTGAGGGGACAGCAAATTTACACTGTGATCCAAGCTGACTACTTTACATTGGATCAAAGTGTCATATCTTCAGTGCTGTCCCATGAACAGATATAATAAAATATTTACAAAAATGCGAGGGGTGTACAGTAATCCCTCCTCGACCAGACCCCTCCGCGATAGGTGAAAATCCGCGAAGTAGAAACCATATGTTTGTGTAGTTATTTTTATATATTTTAAGCCCTTATAAAAACTCTCCCGTACTGTTAACATTATTAGAGCCCTCTAGACATGAAATAACACCCTTTAGTCAAAAGTTTAAACTGTGCTCCATGACAAGACAGAGATGACAGTTCTTTCTCACAATTAAAAGAATTCAAACATATCTTCCTCTTCAAATAATGCGTGTCAGGAGCAGAGAATGTCAGAGAGAGAGAGAGAAAAGCAAACAATCAATAAATCAATACGTGCTGTTGGGCTTTTAAGTATGCCGAAGCACCGCCGGACAAAGCGCAGTTTTTTAGAGGAGCGTCCGTATCCTCTGTGCAAACAGCCCCTCTGCTCACATCCCCTCCGTCGGGCAGAGAGAGTGAGAGAGACCGAGAAAAGCAAACAATCAAGCATATCGCATATCATTGAGGAGTTTTATTTAATACGTAATACTTGCTCTAATTGGGTAGCTTCTAAGCCATCCGCCAATAACGTCCCTTGTATGAAATCAACTGGGCAAACAAACTGAGGAAGCATGTAACATAAATTAAAAGACCCATTGTCCGCAGAAATCCGCGAACCAGCGAAAAATCCGTGATGTACAGGGTGGCCCACGAAAAAGTAGCCCGCCTCCCTGTCGAAAAAAGGCGCCCTTCCATAAAGAAAGAAAGAACTTGAAATGCAAAAATCTTTACTCACTCTTTACAGAAAGTGCTGTGCATCAATGCATGTTTGGGTGCGCCTTAACATGTTGTCATATACGCGACGCAACTCTGGGGCGCGCCAATGCTCCGAATTGCATTACGAATATTGTCTTTCAACTGGTGTAAAGTTCTCAGGTTATTAGCGTACACTTTTCCCTTCAAGTTGCCCCACAGATAAAAGTCACAAGTGCTTGAATCCGGCGATCTCGGCGGCCACAATCCTGTCTTCTGTAAATGTCTCCCGAATTCGTGACAGTGACACGCGCTTTGCTGGGACACCAGCGGCAGGAAACTTTGTTGCAAAAATGTCCCGCGTTTCCTTAATGGAACCCGTGAGAACGTACGCCTCCACTATTGTGATTCTTTGTGGAATGGAGTACATGTCGCTCAGCTCGTACTCACACGTTTGCACTACGTCTACACAGCTTTCGTGATGAGGGTAGTCAATCGGCACGCCACTCTGGCAGGAAGGCGGGCTACTTTTTCGTGGGCCACCCTGTATATTTAGATATGCTTACATTAAAAATCCGCGATGGAGTGAAGCTGCGAAAGTCGAAGCGCAATACAGCGAGGGATCACTGTACTCACTTTTGTGAGATACTGTATATACACTCACCTAAAGGATTATTAGGAACAGCTGTTCAATTTCTCATGAATGCAATTATCTAATCAACCAATCACATGGCAGTTGCTTCAATGCATTTAGGGGTGTGGTCCTGGTCAAGACAATCTCCTGAACTCCACACTGAATGTCAGAATGGGAAAGAAAGGTGATTTAAGCAATTTTGAGCGTGGTGTGGTTGTTGGTGCCAGACGGGCCGGTCTGAGTATTTCACAATCTGCTCAGTTACTGGGATTTTCACGCACAACCATTTCTAGGGTTTACAAAGAATGGTGTGAAAAGGGAAAAACATCCAGTCCTGTGGGCGAAAATGCCTTGTTGATGCTAGAGGTCAGAGGAGAATGGGCCGACTGATTCAAGCTGATAGAAGAGCAACTTTGACTGAAATAACCACTCGTTACAACCGAGGTATGCAGCAAAGCATTTGTGAAGCCACAACACGCACAACCTTGAGGCGGATGGGCTACAACAGCAGAAGACCCCACCGGGTACCACTCATCTCCACTGCAAATAGGAAAAAGAGGCTACAATTTGCACGAGCTCACCAAAATTGGACAGTTGAAGACTGGAAAAATGGTGCCTGGTCTGATGAGTCTCGATTTCTGTTGAGACATTCAAATGGTAGAGTCAGAATTTGGCGTAAACAGAATGAGAACATGGATCCATCATGCCTTGTTACCACTGTGCAGGCTGGTGGTGGTGGTGTAATGGTGTGGGGATGTTTTCTTGGCACACTTTAGGCCCCTTAGTGCCAATTGGGCATCGTTTAAATGCCACGGGCTACCTGAGCATTGTTTCTGACCATGTCCATCCCTTCATGACCACCATGTACCCATCCTCTGATGGCTACTTCCAGCAGGATAATGCACCATGTCACAAAGCTCGAATCATTTCAAATTGGTTTCTTGAACATGACAATGAGTTCACTGTACTAAAATGGCCCCCACAGTCACCAGATCTCAACCCAATAGAGCATCTCTGGGATGTGGTGGAACGGGAGCTTCGTGCCCTGGATGTGCATCCCACAAATCTCCATCAACTGCAAGATGCTATCCTATCAATATGGGCCAACATTTCTAAAGAATGCTTTCAGCACCTTGTTGAATCAATGCCATGTAGAATTAAGGCAGTTCTGAAGGCGAAAGGGGGTCAAACACCGTATTAGTATGGTGGTCCTAATAATCCTTTAGGTCAGTGTATATGTAGATATTATGTACATTCAAGAACTATTAACAGCAAATCAAATTAACAATTAATATATTAAACAATTATAAAAGTAATGTTGAATAAATCATACTCTGCAGCTGCATGAATAAAAGGTAAAGTACCACTTCCAGTTGGTGGAAATAGCCCAAAAGTTAATAGCAATCTCCGTTTTTTACCCAATACTTGTATGCAAAATTTGGTTGACCTACAGTAATTGAAAGCGTACTCAAGTTATCGTGTTTACACACACACACAATTCCAAAAACTGTATTTTCAGACTCCGTGAGGTCCAAAACGTTGAGATTCATCAAAATCGAATTTTTGGACGATTACAATACTTTCCCTATGAGAAAGTAAATCAGACTCGGAGGTCTCAAGCATCCAGATTGATTAAAATCTCTAGCTTAATTTTTTTGCACGATTACAATACTCTCCCTATACTTTGTATACGGGGAAAATAAAAAAAGGAAAGGAATCAGGAGATTAAATATAGTTTTAACAAATGTCGACATCGGGAAGAGAACACTCTACTAAACAAGCCTGGGACATGAAACCAAAATCGTAATCCAGAGAAGTTAGCAAAGGAGTGGAAAAGCAAATCAGTCAAAACACAGGATGGGAGTGGCGGTCAATTAACAAAAGAATCTAAAACACTAATGAGAACAGCAGTCTTCTCTTTGTTATATCCACACTCTTGAGCTCATGATACTGACCTTTATATGTCCGACTTGGTGATGCCATCCGCTGCACACGTTTGGTCGGCCATACCCGGTAATGCTGTGGTCACTGCTATCTTGTCTGTCAGAGCCGAACCTGTAAAACAGACATCTGGACACAGACAACCTTGACAGAATTTGCCTTAAATGTGGGTGGGAGCAATTAAGATGACTCGCTGAGTGTTAGCATTTCTAAACCAATCCAACGCCTCGTGAAGGCGGAGCTAAGAGTAGGGGCGGGGATTTAAACAGTGAAGAGTGCATTTAACATTGACTGACAGCAAAACTGTGCTTAGGACTTGGGCCCACGATTTACCGCGGCAAGAAAACCGTAAATTCAAATGCAGTACCAGAACTCCATTATGGAGGAATATTTCGGACAAAATGAAATAAATAAATAAATAAATGCGTAAATAAATAAAAGTACTGTGAAATGTGAGCATAAATAAATAAATGTGGCATGAAACGAGAGCCTTAATAAATAAATATGTCATGAAATGAGAGCATAAATAAATAAATGTGTCACGAAATATGTTTTTCGTTGCTTATTTATTTATTTCATTTTGTCCGTAACATTCCTGCAAACCGTCATGAAACACGGCTTGAAATAAAACTGTCACTTTCACTCGTCAAAATTGAGAGGGTGGGCTCTAACACGCCCTCTAGTTACTGATTGGTGAATCGATAGCACAAGAATGAATTAGAAAAATGCTTACTACTGCCGATGAAATGGATTCTGCCGAAGATATTACGTATTTCAGAGAGAGAATTGAAGATTTATCGGAAGAAATTACAATGTTGGCGACCCTTTTAGACTCCGATATAGATGAAACTTTTTGAAATTATCGAAGAACAGGTGGAACGGACTCTACTACACTCCAGTTCAGGTGACACAGTTCCCTGCTCTGGACGTCCATCCTTTGACATTCCAGCTGAGTCAATAGAACACCTTCTGTTATGCGGTTTAAAAGTACGACAGATTGCAGATCTGTATGGTGTATCGGAGAAGACGATCACAAGGCGAATGAGCCACTTTGATATACGGTAAGCTGCAACGGCTGTATTAGTTTAGGTACTTTGACATGGAATGCCCAAAGCAGCTCCACCTAATATTTTGAACTGAACAACTTTACCACTGATCAGAGCTGTACAGTTGTTTGAAAAAGTAGCTGCGAATGTGCAACTGAATTTATACTCGTAAAACAAGGGTCAAATACTCAGTTCTAAAAGGGCCGCCAACATTGTAATTTCTTCCGATAAATCTTCAATTCTCTCTCTGAAATACGTAATATCTTCGGCAGAATCCATTTCATCGGCAGTAGTAAGCATTTTTCTAATTCATTCTTGTGCTATCGATTCACCAATCAGTAACTAGAGGGCGTGTTAGAGCCCACCCTCTCAACTTTGACGAGTGAAAGTGACAGTTTTATTTCAAGCCGTATTTCATGACGGTTTGCAGGAATGTTACGGACAAAATGAAATAAATAAATAAGCAACGAAAAACATATTTCATGACACATTTATTTATTTATGCTCTCATTTCATGACATATTTATTTATTAAGGCTCTCATTTCATGACACATTTATTTATTTATGCTCACATTTCACAGTACTTTTATTTATTTACGCATTTATTTATTTATTTCATTTTGTCCGAAATATTCCTCCATACTCCATAAGACTAATTCGTAACCCAAGAAAAATAAATGCAATTTTTTCTTATTCTTAATCCTTAATAATAATTAATCATAATTCGTAATACTAATCAGATAGGTATATCAAAGCGTTCACATCCGCACATTTTAATCCACAGATTTGCTTTAGGCAAACGATGCTGAAACATACGTATGTAGGCATAATATTATTCTCAACAAACTATCGAATAATGTTTCTAAATTTATTGTTTATTGTTGAAGAAAACGGCACTGTAAGCTCGTAGGTTTTCTTGTGACAGATATCGCAGTGGTGACAACACCGATCCATATTTTGAGAACAAACGTTCCACATCAACAGAAGAGATCAGCAACGCAATGTAAACTTTAGCAAGAGCTGCTAAGCGAGGCAGTCTGTCCTCTAAGGCACACCAAAAAGCAGTGATATCCGCTGGAATTACTTCACGAGATGCTATGTCCAGATAAGCTTGCCATTCATCTGCTGCAGCCATCATTGTTGGCACTGATTGCGCATGATCAACAGAATTCTTTGAGAAGAGTGGTAGCTGTCGTGGATCAAATATACTCACTGATCTGAATAGGTCTATTGCTGGCTGTTTGGTTCGCACAAAATATTCTTCAAGTTTAGCAGCAGCATTGTGCTTTACATCTTCACAGCTGCTGGTTGCAGTTGGAAATCCGGACGATTTCAGGCAAGACAGTAAGTCAGACACTTTGTTGTAGACTTTGACAGCTATTCTCATCCTCTTAGATCTGAGTGCTGCATTTGACACCATTGATCATAATATTCTTAGAAATCGCCTTAGTCAATGGGTGGGCCTCTCTGGCAGTGTCTTAAATTGGTTTGAATCCTACCTGGCAGGGAGAAAATTCTTTGTGAGTTGTGGTAATCAAATCTCAAAGACACATGATATCCAATATGGTGTTCCACAAGGCTCTATCCTGGGTCCGCTGTTATTCTCAATCTACATGCTCCTGTTAGGTCAGATTATCTCAGGTTACAACGTGAGTTACCCCAGCTATGCTGATGACACACAGCTGTACTTATCTATAGCACCTGATGACTCTGACTCTTTCGATTCACTAACACAATGTCTGACTGGTATTTCTGAATGGATGAATAGTAATTTTCTCAAACTAAATAAAGAGAAAACTGAAATTTTGGTAACTGGCAATAATGGATTCAGCGAGGTTATCAGAAATAAACTTAATGCACTAGGATTAAAAGTTAAGACGGAAGTAAAAAATTTAGGGGTAACCGTTGACTGTAATCTGAATTTTAAATCGCATATTCATCAGACCACTAGGACAGCATTTTTTCATTTAAGAAACATAGCTAAAGTTAGACCTCTTATATCATTGAAAGATGCTGAGAAATTAATTCACGCATTTGTTTTTAGTCGATTAGATTACTGTAATGCACTCCCCTCAGGACCACCCAAAAAAGATATAAATCGTTTGCAACGAGTGCAGAATGCAGCTGCTAGAATCCTAACTAGGAAAAGAAAATCCGAACACATTTCTCCAGTTTTGATGTCACTACACTGGTTACCTGTGTCATTCAGGATTGACTTTAAAATACTGCTTATGGTTTATAAAGCCTTAAATAATCTCGCCCCATCTTATATATCGGAATGTCTGACACGTTATATTCCAAATCGTAACCTCAGATCCTCAAATGAGTGTCTCCTTATAATTCCAAAAGCTAAACTTAAAAGAAGTGGTGAGGTGTTTGGCCTTCTGCTGTTATGCACCTAAAATCTGGAATAGCCTGCCAATAGGAATTCGCCAGGCTGATACAGTAGAGCACTTTAAAACACTGCTGAAAACAAATTACTTTAACATGACCTTTTTATAACTTCACTTTAACTTAATCCTGATACTCTGTATGTTCAATTCATCATAATAACTATTCATGGTGGCTCTAAAATCCGTACTGAACCCCAACTCTCTCTTCTGTTTCTTTTTTCGGTTTCTTTGTGGTGGCGGCCTGCGCCACCACCACCTACTCAAAGCATCATGATGCACCAACATTGATGGACTGAAAGCCAGAAGTCTACGTGACCATCATCATCAGGTCCTTCCATGAAAATATGATGATTTATGTTAGGTAGAATGCCCAGAGGGGACTGGGCGGTCTCTTGGTCTGGAACCCCTACAGATTTTATTTTTTTCTCCAGCTTTTGGAGTTTTTTTGTTTTTTCTGTCCACCCTGGCCATCGGACCTTACTCTTATTCTATGTTAATTAATGTTGACTTATGTTTATTTTTTATTGTGTCTTCTATTTTTCTATTCATTTTGTAAAGCACTTTGAGCTACATTTTTTGTATGAATATGTGCTATATAAATAAATGTTGATTGATTGATTGATTGATTGATGAATGACTGTGCCCTAGAAGAAGTCTGAGTGTTTATAATTGGCTGGCAGTGAACAGATACAAATTCAAGTTCAGCTCTCAGCTCGTTAAGTTTATCAGTACTTTGCAGCAAAGCCGACAGCTTCTTTAACTGGACTGTAGCTGAACTGTATCCGAGTTCAGTAGCAACGAACGAGATATTAATGAGATGATGACATAGGCTAAAGAAAGAACTTAAAGTAATCAAAACTAATCATACTAATATCAATATGCCTCAAATGGTGAGATTTCATTCAGATTTGGTATTTTAGGCGGCGTGGCGTTTTACCGCTGCAAAACCCTAAATTCCGCGGGCCGCCGTAAATCGTGGGCTCTACTTATGACAGATAAAACCTTCTATGGCTGAAAAGAAGAAAAACACAAATCTAAAACGAGGCCCAGGCCCCTCATGGACCCCGTGATCATCAGAGGTGACTGTGCAGAGGGTGCAGACCTATAAATACCTGGGAGTGCAGCTGGATGATAAATTGAAATGGACTGCCAACACTGATGCTCTGTGCAAGAGAGGACAGAGCCGACTATACTTCATTAGAAGACTGGCGTCCTTCAACATCTGCAATAAGACGCTACAGATGTTCTACCAGACGGTTGTGGCGAGCGCCCTCTTCTACGCGGTGGTGTGCTGGGGAGGCAGCATAAAGAAGAGGGACGCCTCACGCCTGGACAAACTGGTGAGGAAGGCAGGCTTTATTGTAGGCACGGAGCTGGGCAGTTTGACATCCATGGCAGAATGACGGGCACTGAGCAGACTCCTGTCAATCATGGAGAATCCACTGCATCCACTGAACAGGATCATCTCCAGACAGAGGAGCAGCTTCAGTGACAGACTGAGGAGACCCCACACTATGCGACTCTTCAAATCCACCCGGGGGAGTAAATGGTAACATTATTTAAAGTTCTTGTCTGCTTTTACATGCATTTTTATTACTATTTAATTTAATATTGTTTCTTTGTATCAGTATACTGCTGCTGGATTATGTGAATTTCCACTTGGGATTAATAAAGTATTTATCTATCTATCTCTTTTTCTACTTTCTATATTTTCTCGGTGTCACATCTTTGCTCAGTTCCTTTTTTTTTGCTCGAATACATGATGAGAAATGAGACACTGTCACCTCAAATGTTTAAAGTGCACTGTTTTTAGAAAGAAGCCCTGTGGGTGAAGACTTCAGTGGCAGACTGTGACGATATTAACATTAACCTTTTTAGCGAGTCCTTGTTCAAGAATCTGGTCTGGCGCCGCACAACTCAGTACAAGTGCCGGTCATAAAATTAGAATATCATGACAAAGTTGATTTATTTCAGTAATTCCATTCAAAAAGTGAAAGTTGTATATTAGATTCATTCATTACACACAGACTGATGTATTTCAAATGTTTATTTCTTTTAATTTTGATGATTATAACTGACAACTAATGAAAGTCCCAAATTCAGTATCTCGGAAAATTAGAATATCAATTAAGACCAATGCAAAAAAAGGATTTTTAGAAATGTTGGCCAACTGAAAGGTATGAACATGAAAATAATGAGCCTGTACAGCACTCAGTATTTAGTTGGGGCTCCTTTGGCCTGAATTACTGCAGCAATGTGGCGTGGCATGGAGTCGATCAGTCTGTGGCACTGCTCAGGTGTTAGGAGAGCCCATGTTGCTCTGAAAGTGGCCTTCAGCTCTTCTGAATTGTTGGGTCTGGTGTGTTGCATCTTCCTCTTCACAATACCACGTAGATTTTCTATGGGGTTAAGGTCAGGCGAGTTTGCTGGCCAATCAAGAACAGGGATACCATGGTCCTTAAACCAGGTACTGGTAGTTTTGGCACTGTGTGCAGGTGTCAGGTCCTGTTGGAAAATGAAATCTGCATCTCCATAAAGTTGGTCAGCAGCAGGAAGCATGAAGTGCTCTAAAACTTCCTGGTAGACGGCTGCGTTGACCTTGGACCTCAGAAAACACAATGGACCAACACCAGCTGATGACATGGCACCCCAAACCATCACTGACTGTGGAAACTTTACACTGGACCTCAAGCAACGTGGATTCTGTGTCTCTCCTCTCTTCCTCCAGACTCTGGGACCTTGATTGATTTCACATATTAATCAGATCATTAGGACAGCATTTTTTCACTTAAGAAACATAAATAAAGTTAGACCTCTTATATCACTGAAAGATGCTGAGAAATTAGTTCACGCGTTTGTTTTCAGTCGACTAGATTATTGTAATGCACTCCTCTCAGGACTACCCAAAAAAGACATCAATCATTTACAACGAGTGCAGAATGCGGCTGCTAGAATCCTAACTAGGAAAAGAAAATCTGAACACATTTCTCCAGTTTTAATGTCACTACACTGGTTACCTGTGTCATTCAGGATTGACTTTAAAATTCTGCTTATGGTTTATAAAGCCTTAAATAATCTCGCCCCATCTTATATATCAGAATGTCTGACACCTTATATTCCAAATCGTAACCTTAGATCCTCAAATGAGTGTCTCCTTAGAATCCCAAGAACAAAACTTAAAAGAAGTGGTGAGGCGTTTGGCCTTCTGCTGTTATGCACCTAAAATCTGGAATAGCCTGCCAATAAGAATTCACCAGGCTGATACAGTAGAGCAGTTTAATAAACTGCTGAAAACACATTACTTTAACATGGCCTTTCTATAACTTCAATTTAATTTAATACTGATACTCTTCTGTATGTTCAATTCATCATAATAACTATTCATGGTGGCTCTAAAATCCATACTGACTCCGACTCTCTCTTGTGTTTCTTTTTCCTGCGCCACCACCACCTACTCAAAGCATCATGATGCTCCAACATTGATGGACTGAAAGCCAGAAGTCTACGTGACCATCATCATCATCATCATCAAGTCCTTCCGTGAGAACCCTAAATCCAAAGAGGACTGTTTCATTGATGTTAGGTAGAATGCCCAGAGGGGACTGGACGGTCTCATGGTCTGGACCCCCTACAGATTTTATTTTTTTCTCACAGCCGTCTGGAGTTTTTTTTTTTCTGTCCCCCCCTGGCCATTGGACCTTACTCTTATTCTATGTTAATTAATGTTGACTTATTTTGTTTTCTTATTGTGCCTTTTATTTTTCTATTCTTCTTTATGTAAAGCACTTTGAGCTACTGTTTGTATGAAAATGTGCTATATAAATAAATGTTGTTGTCGTTGATATCCAAAAGAAATGCAAAATCTACTTTCATCAGAGAACATAACTTTGGACCACTCAGCAGCAGTCCAGTCGAGACGCTTCTGACGCTGTCTCTTGTTCAAGAGTGGCTTGACACCAGGAATGTGACAGCTGAAACCCATGTCTTGAATACGTCTGTGTGTGGTGGTCCTTGAACCACTGACTCCAGCTGCAGTCCACTCTTTGTGAATCTCCCCCACAGTTTTGTTTCACAATCCTCTCCAGGGTACAAGCGGTTATCCCTATCGCTTGTCCACTTTTTTCTACCACGTCTTGTCCTTCCCTTCGCCTCTCTATTAATGTGCTTGGACACAGAGCTCTGTGAGCAGCCAGCCTCTTCAGCAATGACCTTTTGTGTCTTGCCCTCCTTGTGCGAGGTGTCAATGGTCGTCTTCTGGACAACTGTCAAGTCAGCAGTCTTCCCCGTGATTGTGTAGCCTACAGAACTCGACTGAGAGACCATTTAAAGGCTTTTGCAGGTGTTTTGAGTTAATTAGCTGATTAGAGTGTGGCACCAGGTGTCTTCAATATTGAACCTGTTCACAATATTCGAATCTTCCAAGATACTGAATTGGGGACTTTCATTAGTTGTCAGTTATAATCATCAAAATTAAAAGAAATAGAAATACATCAGTCTGTGTGTAATGAATGAATCTAATATACAAGTTTCACTTTTTGAATGGAATTACTGAAATAAATCAACTTTGTCATGATATTCTAATTTTATGACTGCCACCTGTATATGCTAGGAGATATGGGGGGGGGCGAAACGAGTTTACAAGACAAACAGTGAACACCCTTAAGAGTTCAGAGTTCCAGAAGGGCAACAATTCAGATAAAAAACAGTGCTACCTGAACTCGGATTTGTGACCTAATGCCAACTTTTCCTCTTAAATCGGTTATCGCAATATGCAGCTTCTATTCGTGGAGTTGTGTCAGATTTGTCAAATGAAGTAGCTGATCTAGTTTCTGAACCATGCGTCAATGTAAACGACTTTGCCCAATGAACGCCAACTTTCCAGCACAACTGTGCTTGCCCTTTTATGTGACAGCCAATAGGCATGCAGCCTCAGAGCTGGCACTGCAACAAAGGGTTACCAACCAGGACGAGTGTAAACCCCCGTCTCAGGACACCAAACCCCCACTGTTTCAGTACATAAAACACGAGACGTTGGAGGGACGAGCCTCTCTTTGGTTTCCAAATTTCAAAACGCCCGCATTCTTTGCGTCGCTGCGCTCCATTCATTGTTGTCCGCTCTCATGGACACTGAGCCTGCTCCAATGACCAAAGTTAAAATAAGAGTGAGATTATATCGGAGCGACTTGTTGGCCATGGCACATTATTCAACCGGCCTACCGGGAGCACCACTGAGATCCTGTGACTCGCTAAGATAACGTAAATGAAGGCACCTTTAGTCAGCTGTATAAAATATACAATCTGGTCAGCCAGAAATGCCAACATTATGGTCAAAATGCATTAGGAGAAAAATGTAATACGTATATAATCTGGTCTTTATTTACATGAAAAACAAAATTAACAAAATTTTTTTTTGGCAGACCAAGTAACAAAATCAACTGCAATGAATGTTATGAACTGCAAAACTGAAGTTGCACGTGAATACAGCGCAACAGAAACACCCATATCACAAACATTACTTTTAACACTATTAAGAATGTTTAAATAAAAAAAAAATATATAAAATAATGAGCTTCTGTATTGAAGAGCGGCCTTCCCCCCCTCATTCATTGGTCAAGTGCCCCGTCTTCAATTAAAAAAAAAAAATCTCGTGAATTGCATTTCCGGTTTATGATGTATTTTTTTTCCCCCCAGAACTTTCTATTTCACAATATTTTAGCAAACAGTGTGTTGTGATAAGCGGTCCGTGGCATCAGGAAAACTTTAAATAATCATGCCAGTGTGTGCAGATTTGGAATCGGGTGTGGGTGTGCATGAAAGTGGCTCGCTCAACGGACAATTGGGGCGTCTGGCTAATTGCAAAAACACGTGCAAAATCATTACCACCTCAAAAGGGAGCAGCACATCCACACTAGCACCCAGTAGCGTGGGAGGCAAGAGAAGCATGCAAAGAAGAAGAAGAAAAGGAGGGAGGTTAAACTATGGGGTTGGAGAGAAAGAGACATGGCAGGACTAGGAGACACCAGGGTATGGAAAACAAGAAGAAAGCAGCTGGGAGGAGAGCCTATGGGTGAATCTCGAGGTCAACGCTTGGGGCTACATTAGATCACTCCCACTGAGTGTTTAATGGGAGCGTGGAGCGATACGAAGCTCGCTCCCATGTAAGGCCCTTGACGGCAGCGAGAGATAACGGAACAAAAGGATTTTTGCCACAACACTCTGCCAGGGAGCCATGGACAGTAGACACCCAAGCCTGAAAAAGAAAGTTGGCTCTGTCTGTCGGTTGGGCATCTCCTCTGATGCAAAATACCGTGTGGGGTCGCCAGAGCAGACATCAGTTTTAGAAGAGGCACCAAGGTCATGAATTTTTAAAAAAAACTGTCCTGCTTAGCGATTTCAACCTTGCTTTAAAGGACTCTTTAGTTATGGGATTTTTACCTCAAAGAGCATTTGTTTTTATGGGTTACTTATTTATTTGGAAGTTGGCACTCTGCACTTACTGAACGCAATTTGTTTTTTGCATTGATTTTAATAAAAGCACTCTTTCTCTTCTGCACCTACCCCTTTTGTCTGGATGTTTAGCCCACTCAATTGCCCGGCTCAACTTGTTTTTATGATTACTACAATCAGGGTTCAAGAGACTCCCACACGGAACAGGGAGCCGACTCAGACCATCATGTGAGTAAATTGACTACATAACCAACATGTACACCAAGTGTCCCTACCAAACCATAACCCAGGGATGGTTCCAGTCTTGTGCCTTATGTTGCAGAGAGTCTTTAGACCCTCATGTTAACCTCTTATAAGCAGTTTAAATGGCAACAACACTAACAAGTTCACCAACCATTTCTATCCATAAGCATAACATTATGGAATCGGCGCCGTTGTAGACGAGAGGACAAGTTACAGACAAGACCATGAATGACATTCTCAGA
Source organism: Polypterus senegalus (assembly GCF_016835505.1). Classification (NCBI taxonomy): domain Eukaryota; kingdom Metazoa; phylum Chordata; class Cladistia; order Polypteriformes; family Polypteridae; genus Polypterus; species Polypterus senegalus. The sequence goes on from NC_053156.1 coordinate 289,390,953, forward strand.
GCTTTAGTAAAGGGAAAAACAAATACAGAACATCACTTTCTCAAAATTTTCGTAAAACTTTATTTCTATTTGGTTTCATTCAAGACCATTAACAAAGTTACACAGGAGAAAGCTTTGCGTTTCTGCAAGAACTGAGCCATCCCCCCCCCCCCCCCAACAAACCAAACAGATACCCACAGATACATGTGGGTGTGTGCAACAGAAATCCTAAAACAGCCTCTACACCACAGTATTGAAATCTTGAACTTTACCTATCTTTGTGTTTAATTTTAATTTTTGTAGCAAATTTTTTGTGATGTCAGAATTTTTAGGAGAGAAAAAAAATTGAAAGCACACGTTACATACATATATATATATATATATATATATATAGCTCAACCCATTTGTTATCGTTCAGATGCAAACTTGCATTTTTAAAAGTTCTATAGAATAGCAGTCCGAAAGAGTTTGTTCTTTTTTTTTTTTAATTTTTAATTTTGGGTGCCGGCTTAAAAAGGAAAGATCTTTAGGCACATTTGTTTCGACTCATTAATATGGTTTCAGGAATGAGAAGAGGAAAAAGGAAAGCAAGAAAGAAAAAGAAAAAAGATATATAAAAAATTCTTGAAAAAGTACATCAGGGCACAGCCTCATCGGCACATGTAATACAGCAATGTACAGAATAAAGACAGAAAATCGATGCCACCTTGCCACACCACCCTGCTAATATTCCAACCAAGAAGCAGCTTTTATTAGAGGTAATATACAAATTAAAAAAATAAAGTGGCAATACTGAATGAAAATAAAAGCATACTTCTAAAATCCAAGCAAGTATAAGACAGAAGCGATGTCACAATATGGGATAATGCATTAAAAGAGGGGGGACAGAGAGAGGAAGTGTGAGTTCAATAACTAAAACAAACCCAATGCATCAACTAGGACTTCAAAAAAGTGTACCTCGAGTTGAATGGATACCTGCATGTGACATGGGGGGGTGGGGGTTTGGGACGGGCACACCCACACACACACGCAACTCACTTGTCTCTTACACTCAGAAGGAAGGCAGAAAGTAGAGATCAAGTCCCCTTTGAACAGTGGTATAATAACTGCTACGTTAGAGAATTCAACACACATAGTTGCAGGTGTTTCAGATCTTAAGGGTTAAAAACAAAATCTTTATTCAAATTCCTGCTGCTTACACTTCAGAAAATTACTTCCTGAAAATAACCATTTGGGCCACTTGACAACTACCTGGACTCTTCGCTTCCAAGCCCCTCAATTCTTTTTAGAAAAACAGGACTTGTTTAATTGCATGGGTAGGTGGCACATGTTGCTAAGCAGCAACTAATTTTGACAACTGCATTGACAAACCGTTTCATCATCATTCTTTAAATCCTGGTTGAGAATAATTAAGCTATGGGAGATAATTAAAAGAAAAAAAAAAAAAATTCAGTCGATGACACCAGCTTGACGTATTTTTCTCTCGCTGCTGAAGCCCTGAAAAAGAGAAGGAACAAATTAAAGTAAAAGAAAGACACAGACAGTGTGTGTCAAGTTTTACAGTGTGCCCCCAGTAGTGGTTTTCATGCAATTTCTTTATGTGTAAACAAATTTCTGTATTTTATAAAGAAAAAAAATCTTGTTTCTAATACTTCCTTCGTTATATATCAAATAAAAAAAGACTAACATTTGAGGGCTTCTCTTGAGGAAATTTAACATAGCTGTATGTTTTACAATCTCCTTCTCAGGTGAAGAGTAGCTACGCATTCCTCGAGAATTTTTTTAATTATGATTATATGCACATATGCCATCACAGGAAATTACATACCAACCTCAAAGTACACATCAACACTCAAATTCAACTGATCCCCCAAAATAACACATGAAGAAAATAGAGAAGAAAGAATGGTGGGGCTGATGTTAAAACAAAAATCACAGCATCACCCCATGCATATCCCTCCCTCTAGCTCTAGCATAAACACGCTGCACTGACCATTAGAAAAAAAAAACATTTGAAGTAAGGGGTTGAAGGGAGCTAACCTTGCATTAAACTGTGGAAGTCATACCGGATTTAAAAATGTAAATGTGAAAAAGCTTCTAAATAAATACAATACAGAGTAATGAAACATACAAAGCAGTTACGTCGAAGCAAATTGGAATACAGATCAAATGCATACGCTGTAACGGAGTAAGAAAAAAAAAAACCCCTTTGCTTTAAACCAAAACAGAGGTAGTAGCAAAGTAACCCTAGCACCTATAGAACTGTTAAAGAAGGGCTTTTGAAGCCATAGACATTGGGTTGGGGGATTGGGATTTTTGGGATGGGGGGTTACGACAAAAACAGCAGAACTAAAAAGGGCTACAGAAAAAATAAACAGAAACAAAAACATTACTACTTTGGAAAAAATGACTAATCTAAATGTCAAAGACAGGAATGCAGAAAACACAGTTTTAATTTAAGGTTGGAATTCTGCTCATATTATGCAGTGGAATGAAGCCACAAATGCTTCTGTAAACCTCAAGGTCATTAAAAATAAAAATGTGTTTCCTGAATTTAGACAGACTGATGAAACGCTTTGGGTCTGAATGTGGATATTTTGGAGATGATTCCACAAATGCTTTACTTCTGAGGTCAAGAAAATACCTCACCTGAAAGAATGCAATTTAGAGACACTCATCATGGGAGGCCATGCTCCTTTGCATTCCAGTTTACATATTTTGTAAACCCTGGAGTTCACATCACACTTCCTAATCTTAAAATCTTATCTAAACTTGCTTCATTATGTGCAGATGTTCGAAATGCAACATCATGTAGCACAATTTTGCCAGCGTTACAGGTTATGGAGAAACTGAAGTGATATACGTAATTGCATACATCACTATATTAGTTATACGTCCTTGCTCCTAGACTGCCAAAAGTATATTTAAAATAAACACTTTTCTCAAATGGCACTGTCCTATGTCCTTTTGCCATGGTTTTAGTTCCACTAATATAAACTAGTTTTTTCATTTTGTTTACCTTGTTAAAGGAAATTTTCATTCAGAATGGGGTAAAACAGGCATGTCTTTGAAATTGAGGAAACATTCCATTTTTAACTCGCTTGGGCTGAAACCAGTATCTTTATAACTTACCAAGGAATCACAGATGGAAGTTAACAGGTCTTAATGCAAATAGGAATGTCTTAAAAATGGAGGACTGCACCAAGAAAACAGAACTCAGCACTTGGTCTGACTGGTTGCAAATGCAATTTTATATAAATAAATGTAAACTAACATATTTAAGTACATGTGAGGTATATGAATACATAATAGAAGAGTCTTAACTTGAAACCATTTATGAGAAGGACCTTGGAATCACAGTGGACTCATCACTGTCCAGTTACACAGTGTATAGAAGGAATCAAAATGACTAATGGGAAGTTAGTTTACACTGCACCGTATGAGGTGTGATCAAGAAATACAGTGAATGTTTTAAAAAAGAAACGTTTATTGCAGGAAGATTTACAACTGCTAGTCACCCTCAAAATACTCTCCTCCACTTTGAATGCGCTTATCCCAAAGCTCCTGCCACTTTGTGAAGCAGTTCTGGAAGTTTTCTTTCGAGAGTGTCTTTAGTTGGGCTGTCATGGCTGCCTGGATGTCCTCAATAGATTGAAACGTTTTGCCTTTCATGGTCATTTTCAATTTAGGGAACAGCCAGAAGAAGCTCGGTGCCAGATGCGGCGAATAAGTTGGATGCGGACACAGCGTAATGTTTTTATTCAACAGAAATGGTCGTACTAGAAGGGATGTGTGACAAGTAGCGTTGTTATGACGAAGAATGAAACCGTTTCAACATTTTCCTTGGTTATTGATGTTGAAGGACATCCTGATCTTTTCTCGTCTTCAACCGAGTCAGACCCATTACGAAGTTGATCAAACCACTTGTAAACAGTCTTAACTGTTGGTGTAGTGTCATGTTAATGCGTTGCTCGATATCCATTATTAACGGCAAACTTGAAAAACCCACTTGAAATCAACAGTGGCTCACCAATGACTGACAGTATTAAGCCAGTTGAAACTTTTCACGAACTTGGCTCTAGGATGGACATGTCAGAACCGGCACTGAATTGTTTTGTGTTGCTCCTGGATGGTGCTCTGCATCAACATTCACTGTACTTTTTGATCACACTTCGCATGTATTTATATATTTGTCAGTCATAGGAGATTATGCTTAAAATATGAAATGTGTTTATGGGACCTCCTGGAGTAATGTAGGCAATTTTGATCTTGATATAACAGACATAATAGACCTAAAGATTTCCGCCAAGAAGGAACTAGAGATTGATTGAAGGAATGTGGAAGTATGAGCGACAAGGCAATAAAAAAATTTTTTAAAAACCATGCTTAAAGTTAAAAAATGTACTAAAAAGCAAAAAAATAAGTCTCTCATACATCAATCACTCATAAAAGGAAAAGGTGGCCGCTTTGCTAAGATTTTAAGAAGTGTTTTTTGAATGTTGATTGATGAAAAGCGGCCACCTTTTAGTTTGCGAGTGATGTATGAGAGACTTATTTTTTTTTACCTTTTAGTACACTTAAGCATGTTTTTTTTTTTTTTTTTTTAAAAAAAAGTATTTTGTGTGTATATATATATATATATATATATATATATATATATATATATATATATATATATATATATATATATATATATATATATATATATATATATATATTCAACTTTTTGGTCTTGGTTTTGTTTAGTATAATTTTAATTTAGTTTAATTTTAATTTTTATAACACCTTTAATATTTCTATCCATTACTAGTGCCATCTATTGGTGAAATCTTGGAACTATATTCTTCATATGAAAATTTCATTTCTTAATTAACATGAATTGACCAATTTGTGAAACTGATTATCGATTCATGTATTGTCATCGGAAGTGAGAAAGTGTGCAACATTTCAAGTCATTTGGACAACAGGAAGTGGGTTAAATATCAATTATAAGATTTATACCAAACAACAAACAGGTGACGTTAATATAAGCATGGTAAAAGAATTTAACCCTTTCAGTTTAGCAAATGGAGATTTAGGGATGACACTATTGTCCCCTCTACGAAAGGCAGAGAAAATGAAAGGTTTTCAAACAACCTGCACTTTGTTTCCTTACATTTTTGCCCACCGTTGCCACTTTAAATATTATTGCACTTTGAAATGCATTAGCTACACATGTACCAACTGTCATGCCCGTTTTTGTAACTTGCTGACGGACAATATTAATGTTATGACTTGGCTAAACATCTTTCTCAAATGCGACTTACATCATCTGAGATACAATTGGAAACATTTGTTTTTCCATTTGGAGCACTGGCAGGTAACGTTACCTGCACATGGTCACACAGTATCAGTAGCAGGATCTGAATCCACAACCTGCAAGGTCTTAACCGCTACACCACCCTGTTTGCACAAATATTCCAGTGCTGCTGTACGCTACTGACTTTGTACTTTTACTGTTTTACACATCTTTTTTGAGAAATAAATGTAACACAAAGGAGGTTAATAAGCAAAACCAAGCCAACTGACACCTGCCAACAACTTGGAGAAAAAAAAAAAATACACATTATAAACAAAATATATTTTGAACTCTATGACAAATACGGATGCTCAAAGATCGGGTCCCATATTTAAAAGAGGAACATAGAATTAAGATTTTGCCTCAAGAACTTTGGAGGCACACCAAGAGAAGGTCTCCAAGATTTGCAAACATCTTTAAATACAAGTTCCTGAGGTAACAAAAATTGATGCTACAAACGAGTCTTCATTGCTACTTTTGAGAATGAACTGAATTAAGGTGGATGATTCAAAGTGGAAAAGTTGGTATTTCTCTCTCTTCTGCCATTTCAGTAATACTTCTGTACGCATGACAGACATTCTGCTGATGTGCGGCTAAGTCAAGATACTGTACAAGTGAATGTGTCACTTCTATACCAGGATTTTCTAGTGAATGTGTGTAATGGACTTCAATCTAATACTAATTTATCAGTAACTAGAACATCTAATATATACTCCCATACATATGTTGGATATGGGATAACCACTTTGAAAAAAGTTTTTATTATCATTAGTTTCAGCAGAGGCAGCAGGCTGCACACAACATTCTGATGTTTCTTTGTAGGTAAGTAGAGCATGATGGGATATTTTGCTATACCTGACCAAGCCATTTCAATAATAATTAAAAACATGACATATTTTCAGATGTACCTATCTAATCGGTTCCCTTTTTGTACTTTATATTGAGACCTGTTTAACCTTGGTGGCTTTTACAAAAACGTTTCAAAATATTTTCAAAATCAATTAATATTAAAATAAATAAATCACTTTTTTGCACCTTGGAGTTGTCTGGTCCTCGAGGCTGACGAAGAATGACTAGACGAGGGGCACTGGAGTCGTCAAGAGTAATGCTCTTTAATCTGCTCACCAGGCGATCAGGTCGGGGCGTTGCTACAGGTTTGGGACCCTCACTGAAAACAGAAGACAAACGGTTTGGGGGATTTTTTGTTAAATATAAAAACAAACAACGTACAGTTCAACTTAGCAAACCCCATTATAAATCATCAAAACAGCAACTGAAACCAGTTTTAACAATTAACATTTCATGAGAAAACCTTTTTAAAAAAGGCAAATATAGATGCAACAAAAACAAAGGAGAGGTCTGGCATCACCAGTGATTTCAAACACCCAGCATGTGTACCCTTGGGTTTCTTCCCTGCCTAGTTGTTACAATATTGGTACTTTGCAAAAAAATACAAAGTTACCTGCTATTTGCTTAAGTATCGTTTTTGTTATTGGCATTGAATTGCAAAAGAATGCATCAGTACTAAATTCAAAATTTTAAAGTCGATCCAGCACTTATATAAATATACACTATATGGGCAAGGGTTTCTGGACACCTGACTATCACACCTATATGGGCTGGTTGGAAATCCCAAAAGAAAACCATGGGCATTAATATGGAGTCTTCAATCACCCTAGAAAGGCTTGTGTCTGTGGGAATTTGTGCCCATTCAGCCAAAAGAACACTTGTGAGATAAGGTACTGATCTTGGAGAGAAGACCTGGCTCATAATTCATTCCAGAGGTGTTCAGAATGGCAGAGGTTAGGGCTTCGGGCAGGTCACCCAATTTCCTCCACTAGACAAGTAAAACCATGTCTTTCTGGACCTGCCTTAGTGCACAGGGGCACGGTCATGCCAGAAGAGAAAAAAAAGCCTTCCCCAAACTATTGTGACAAAGTTGGAAATTCACAAATATCTAAAAATTTCTTTGTATGCTATAGCATTAAATACCCTCAGTACCCTTCCCTGGAATTAGGGGTCAAAGCCCAAACTTGGAAAACAACCACAGAAAGGTACCCCTCTGCTAACCAACAAGCTATACAGTAGACAGTTTGCATTCTGGAAGGTTACATTCTACTGGAAATCTGCCAAACCCAGATTGGTTCATCAGACCAAAGTGGGATTCATGGTTGCAGAGAACACGTTTCCACTGGTCCAGAGTCCAATGGCAGCATGCTTGACAGACCTCCAGCTAAAGCATGGTATGGCACATACTGTAGCAATCTAACGATTGCCTGCAACTGCATAGCTATGGAAATCCATTTCATGAAGCTTTTGACACACAGTTTAGAACTCTATTTTAGAACTCTACTCTATTTTCACATGCTATGTGCTTCAGCATTGGTCCCAGTCTCCAGTTTACATGGTCTACTACTCCGTAGCTGAGTTATTATTGCTCCAAGATACTTCCAATTCACAATTACAGCACTTAAAGTTGGCTAGGCAAGATAAGCACAGCACATATTTTATGTACCAACTTGCGGCAAAGGTGGCATCATACGACAGTGCCACGTTTAAAAGTCACTGAGCTCTTCTGTATGACTCATTCTACTACCACTGCACCTGCTTATGACTCATTTGACTACCACGGAGACTGCAAGGCTATGTGCTTGCTAACAATGGATACAACTGAAACACCTGAATTCAATCATTTGGAAGAATGTCCACATATTGTTGGCCATATAGTGTATCAAATGGGTGACTGAAATTAAAAAAAATAAATAAATAAATGCACTCGCCCACCACAAAAACATTGACATCTCTTAAAATTTACTCTAAGCATAATTATTAACTATACAATTAGTTCCTGGAAAATCTGCGTTGATCCTAGACCAAGTACTGGGTGTTATACTAATAGGCATGAAGCTTACATTACATTGATGAGGCATTTAGCTCATTTGTACTTAGACTTATAGGAACTCTTACTGGTCTTCAAAAATAAACAGCACTCTGCAGGCAGCAAGGTAGTTCCACATAGCGAACGGTTTGTAGTGCTACAGCGTGAACTCTTGCATTGTTAGTTTTCTGTTGTTCAAGGTTTTCTCAGTGTTTTTCAATGTTTTTACATTTAGTTTACTATTACGCTGTGCATTCTATGGTTTAACTATATTTGTGCTTAAAAATCTTTAAAAAAATATATTTACATACAGTTCGTACGGTCTGGAACGGATCAGTTGTATTTACATACAATCCTATAGGGGAAATTACTTCGGTTCACAACCAGAGTTTTGGAATGAATTATGGTCGTGAACCGAGTTTCCACTGTACTGAGAAAGATTGGATGTGAAGACGTGTTCTAAAAATTTAAACACTCAGCAGCGAATGGTAATTATATGCTCAATGTTGTTATATTCTCAGAATCTCCTGGAAAGTGAATCAGACAAGATACCGAAATGCTGCAATTACATTGAACAGTTAACACAAATGGCAGCTTAAAGCTAGGCACTACCTCAGGGGTGCCCAATACGTCGATCGTGATCGACCGGTAGATCGCGGTGCATTCAAAAAAAACTTATTTATATCCTCCCTAAGGCATTTGTCATTTGATTGACATACAGGGCGGCTAGTCTGAAATCTCTTTACTTCTAACACACTGGTCATCCCGCACACATGATCAAACGCGCGAGCTACTGCAAAACTCTGGCTGTGATCTAGTTAGCCTTCCAATTTATATCGATTAAAGAAGGGATTTAAAAAAAAAAAAAAATGTTTGGGGAGGGTATGAGCTGGATGTGGAAATGGATGATTTTTTTTCTGACAAGGTCAGTGCGTTTGTCTGATCTGTCAATCTATCATTGCTATTCCAAAGAAGGAAAATGTGGAAAGGCACTTTCAAACTGTTCATAAAAACTACAAAACTGACATCCTTCCAAAATGCGATCTGAGAAAGAGAAAGGAGAGGGAACTAAAATCGCAGTTAATTGGCCAGCCGTCATTTTTCACTCGGCTGAATTCAAAAGCTCCTTGCCCTCATTATTCGGCTCTACTTATTTATGCGAGTCAGCCTTTTCCCACATGATTTTTAATGTAGGTAGATCATTTTGACCTGGTCATTTTAAAAGTAGCTCGCAAGTCGAAAAAGTGTGGGCACCCCTGCATTACCTGATGTAAAAATACACTTACCTAACCCTTCGAACATTGCAGGCACTGAATTTTCCAGTACGTTGATTGAGCATCACAGAGAATTCCACCTCATCACCAGCTTGCAGTTCTATTCCATCCTGAACCTCTTTGACATGGAAAAAAAGCTTCTTTCCATCGCCAACTTCATAGTTTATGAAGCCAAACTGTTTATATAAAAAACAAAGTACATTTATATACATATATTAATGTATAGACATGAATTTTACTTTGGCTCTTTAATTAGTATACTCTATGTCATAGCACTATATTAGCACATGAAGGCATTTTTAACCAGGATCTTGGTACCAGTGATGAATGCCACACACAAAGCATAAGCACTAACCATTCAGGTTGAGATGCCTTAAAAACAATACCTTTGTGGAAAATGTTTTGCAGAAATATTGTTGTATCTTTAATTATCTAAAAAGACATGTCCAAATGGATTACTTTTTCAATTTCTGTAACAAGGCAGTGTTTCAAAATATTACAGATGCAGATAGATGTCAGGCTCACACTATCACATTTCACTATTTTTGAGAAGATTTTCCAGTTGGAGAAGTTTTGTTAATACCAACAAAATCACCAAAACAAAACCAAAGCACTGTGCATGTTGTCACTTGTGTCTGCTAAAAAATGGACAGTTCAGTGACATATCAACCATAGTCAAGACTAGCACAAAATGCCAGTGAGAGCAGTATTGAGAAATAGCTAACAAGGTAGAAAGAGGAAATTAGATAGACAAAGCAGAAATTAACTTCAAAAAGACAAAGGAAAGTCTCTCCATGACGATGTGAGGACTCAAGAAATTGAGGAGAAGCTGGTGAAAATCTGGCAAGATGCTGTCCATATCTCTCCACAACTATTCATCTCCACAATTCGGTCTAATTTTTTTAGCACTAACCATTTGTACTGCAAAATGCTCTTCCAGCTTCATTTTGGCATAATTGCATTGACAGAAACAGCAATTGAAGATGTTGATATGGACTGTGTGTGTTTTGAAATTTGTAGCATACTACAATGACAAAAGCAAATCAAACGAAAACAATTCTGTGTAATGTAAGCAGTTCAATGATTCTGGGCTGTTGAAATGCCTACAGTGTGAGCAAGGCACGGATAACTAAAATAACTTATCACTGTAGTTGTGTATGCAGCTTGAACCTGGCACATTTTGACTAAAAAAAGCTGGAGGGAAAAAACTAACAGCTGTCCACCACTTATTTATTTTTTAATTTTTTTTGCAAAAACAGACTTTGCACAACCGATTATACAGTATGAAGCTTTCATTGTAAACATTTCCAAAAGACACTTGAGGCATTTTTAGATACCAGTGTAAATGTAGAGCTTAATATTAAAAAACTGCCTCACCAGGTCTTTAACACACTCTACAGTGGCTTTACGGAGAGGAACGATGTTACAAGCCATTTTCTGCCCAGTCTGTGTCACTGTACATAACTGAAACTTGACAGTCTCTCCCTTCTGTAAGCAGTCTGATTTATTAGACATTCCTACAATTCCAAAGGGATAACTTTGACCTTTCATATTTCCTGCAGAAAAAAGGGAAAAAAAAGAAAATAATTTAAAAATCAAACATCTAATGTTACACAACTTAACCTCTGAATGCATTATATATGTGATAGTGTATTCAAGGGTTCTTCATCAGGGCCTTAGCTGCCTCGAAAGCTTGCATTTGTAATCTATTTAGTTAGCGAATAAAAGGTGTCCTTTCACCCTACTTTCTCCTGTATCAATCTATGGCTAACATGGTACAACACTCCACAAGTAAGGAGAGGTGAATTCTGATGAAAAATGAATAACGAGGTGCTTAACGAAGTAGATGAGCGTGAAAAGTAGTCAAACTCAAAATACTTACTACAGGACAGAGAGTCATGAAAGCACAAAGCTGTAAAGCAAAGAGACATGCACATGCATTTATGTATTCATTCTACCAAGTTAGTTTAACAAATGTTTGATACTGTGTACTGCTTATAATCAATCATCTTGTAAATGAACAGAGCTAATCACATATACTGTATGTATATATATATGTATATATATATATATATATATATACACACACATATATATACACACATATATATATACACATATATATATACACATATATATACACATACAATATACAGTATATATATATAATTATAATATATATATATATATAAATATAAATATATATATAAATAAATAAATATATATATATAAATAAATATATACTTATATTTATATATATATATATACTGTTGCTGTCTCGCTTTAACATTTACTTTTTTTTTAAATTTATTAACAATATGACTGTCGCCAGATCTGAAGACTGTTGCTTTCAAATGAAACCAAGGCATTCACGCAGTTCCTTTAAGAATTTATTTTTCTATGCTGTGAATATGCTAGCAAAGTCCTACCTGCATTGATAGTTCTGAAAGCTGACGAAAGGGAATCTGCTTTTCACTATTTTTTCACTACAAAGTCCCAAAAAGGAGTTTGCCACCAATCTATGAATGCCCAGTGTAGGCGAAGGTCACCATCATATTCATTTTTGGGTGTCCAGTATGGACTTTGGATCATTCACACAAGGATCCAAAAACTCCAGTGAGGATGAAGATCTTTTTAATTTAGAAACTCAGTTTTTAAGTGAAAGTGGTGTTGTGGACATAGCCTCAGTTGATCTTTGTTGTTCCAGAATCAAGAGTGTCATTGCATTTTTCTGAATAATTTGTCCAGAAACCCATGTGAATGTACTGAAGTGGGAAGGTGAAATGTCAGAAATTGGTAGCTCTCAATACTGTGAATGAATCAAAATACAGCATCAGGACTACAACCAAAGACTAGAAATACAAGGTACGTAGCCACTGACCAACAATGATCACTAATTTAAACATCTGAAATAGTCTTAGGATGGAGTGCATCATACTTTTAAACACGATTCACAAAAAGTTTAGATTTAATGTAAATCGATTACTCACCCTCTTCAATGACTTCAATGAGACCCTGATATTCAGTCTGAGTAGGATCCACACTGCGTAAAGGTCGTACCACTTTGCCTAGACAAACAGGGATGCTTTCATCCTCTTCAACTCCATTTACTAAAGTGAGACAAACAGGACACCATTTAAAAACACAAGCTTTTACACATAAAGAAAAAGGAATTATGTATACTAATTATGTATTCTATACTTCTGCCTATTTAAGCAACCTCCTTACATTGTTTCATTACTTCCATATCACCTAACTTGTTTAAAAATAAAATCTGAAAATTTTACTCCTGCAGTAATTCAATTTCACAATGTTATATATACTATAAAAATGGACAATATACTTGCATTTGTTCAACGAAGGTAGAAAAAACCTGAAACTGAAAACTCTTTGTAAAATAAGCACAATCCTAGCAAAAAGGATATGCAAAAGAATAAGTCATCGCTGACTGATAAAAATTGATATCCAGTTGGTTGTTTTGCCAAACACTAATTTTATAGATATGTGAAGAAATTATTCTATGATAAGGGACGTGCTGCCACTGTGGAGCACAAATCATTTACAATCAGTACTTTAATTACCACATTAGTAATATTAAATATTTGTTAAAATGATTTAAAAATGTCAACATTTTTAAATTTCTTAAGAGTTAATATGAAAAGTGCAATTGCTTTTTAAGAGCTATTAAAGTGATGATACTTGAGCTTATTTTCCATCCTAGAAGTCTTAAAAATCCAATCCTGCACCTTTATGATGTTCACAGAAAGTAGAACACACTGCCAATCCTTTGGAAGCATAAAAAATTAATTTGTTCAGGTTTATAATGTCAATATTATACTAGCTGGCAAACAAGTGTTATGCAAGCAAAAAGCAGGCATGTTAAAATTTTAAAACAATTTATAAATTCAAAACCCACAAGTTGGGTCTTCTGACTATGCCGAGAACCATTGATTTAAATTAAATATGTGGTTGGTATGACATGAACCATTTTCAGATGCCATGTAACATTAATTTGACCCACTGAGTTTTATACTCCCAAGTACAAATTGGCTGGACTGTTTTCTGAATACTTTCTTAGCACAGAAGCAGCTTAAAACGTTTCTCAACTAGCTACACTAAAGTGTATTATTGGTTCACTCACAGATGGAAGTTTATATGTTGAACTCAAAAAGGAGCAGACCAGCTAGAAGTACAGAACCTTTGAATAATAGGGCACGTATCACAATATCAGAGTACTTGAGGAAAATAAAAAGGATGCAGGAAAAGGATCTTAATATATAGGAAACAGTTTATATAAATACAAATTCTTACCAGCTGCAACTTTTGTGACTTTCTCAGCACTGACTTTATTTCCTTTGCCTTTCGACAGTGTGTACTCCACAGTGTCCCCAAGTTCTAGATCATCCAGATCCCCACAGAGCTCACTGAAATGCAAAGGTATAAGAGAGAAAGACAGAGGTTGGGAACGTGCATTGATACGGCATGTTGCTGCTCCTACTACACAATGAATCACCTCAGGATCCCAAATTAGGATCCGAGTCCAGCCGTGCAACAGGTGATAATGCAGCACCAAAGGTTAAACATTATGTTGAATTTAGCTCAACAGACTTATCTCCACTTAATCCAGACAGTCTTAAACATAATCCAGATTTTGTTGCACATCTCCCAAGTTAAAAAGGCACTCCTCACCAACAGACGTCCGTGCCCTTAAAATTAACTATTGTTCATTTACGCATGGACACAGAGAAGTATTGGAACCATTTTGAGACATTCAATTAATATATACAAGGAGGAAAACAAGATCAAAGCAGCATTTTTTTTTTTTTTAAATGTACACATCCCCCCCCCCTTTATGATAAGCAAAACCTCTTGCTGCCTTACCTGTAATGGAAGAAGATCTCCTGATCGTGATTGGCTGTTTCTATGAAGCCAAAGTTGTCCTTCAGTGTGGCTACATATCCTATTAAACGCTTAGAGTTCATACTGCGGTTCAGTGTTTTTATGGACACTGCACTTTGCAGGCCAGTTCGTTTTACTTCACAAATGCTAAACTCAACCTGGAAGAGAGAAGTAAGAGTTGCATTAAGATTTTTTCTAAAATAATGGAAGGGACTTCCCATACATTTACAATAATCAATTTTTTCGGGTCTCTCAACAATGTCCCCCAGAGTAAACACGAATATAATCATGTACACTTAAAATATTGCAAAAGTTATTGTGTTCAGAGAATGCACCATGCAGAATAATTTTATTTTTCAAATAATCAAACTAAGGACAAACACAAAGGAACTCAAAAAGCCTAGATTTCAGAAGGCTTTTAAGATCAAGGTTACTGCACCCTGTGCTATAGTTTCCCATGTTTATTGTTCATCACAAATGCAGGAGATGGTTGTAAATTAATAAGACTTTATAAATGCTCTGCTTAACCTTCAAGCTGTTCAGTTTGAACATACATAAACTGTACATAAAATGTTCCAAGATGTTGATACCTTGTCACCAACTTGTGGAAAAACAGATCCTTCCAAATCCTTGATATAGTAGGGTATAGTAAGCTTCACGCCACAGTCTTCATAAGAAATGACGCCTTCTTCAGAATCCTAAAATAAATAAAACCAATTACCAAATAATATACCATAATATGCATTTGTGTATAATACTAACTTGCTTAATGTTCCAAATTCTCTCTGCATATGAAGAATCAACATTTTTTTTACATTTTTTTATACTGGATAGATCTGCAATATAACTAGTTTTTTTGACAACATGGTAAATATGTCTGTATTCTTGGGCATTCAGGTTTTTCTACCATAACACAGTGATTGGCTAACATAACATCTGAAATCATTTCTGCAAGTGTTTACTATGTCAAACATCTCTCTGCATACTTTTCAAATGATAAAGAGTTTCAATGAAAATGCGATTCCAGCAGGAAAAAGGTAACTTCTAAAGCAGAATTTTGCTATAATCTTCATTTCCGTCTAGTTCTCTTAAAATATCAATGGTGTGTAAATTATTAAAATTAAAACTTGCACAAAAACAACTTCAAGGGCCAGAAAGCGGAGAATCAATATATTACCTTCTATTACTATTCTCAAAGTACTTTGATTTGAGACTAAACAGTGTTATCTTTAAGATATTAAACATCTGTAATTTTAACTTTTAAAATGTTCAAACCAAACGTGAAGACTATATGCACCCAAATCAAACTTCTAGTCTTCCAACTCTTAAGATTAAGAGAAGCAGTATTTGAGGAAGACATGATTTATAATTCTGCATGCATTATAAACATGCCTGTAGTGAGTTAGCAACTTGTTTAACAAAAGTTCAACACTGACCTGCATGCCTTAATTTCTCTCTGTGAAGTTAACATGCTGTTAACCAATCCAGGTGATTGACAAAAGCAACAGCTACTTTCTCATTTTAGCAGAGCTACATTCCCTTAATTAAAATAAATTCACAATCTGCTCATCTGTAGACCCTCATTCTGGCATTTATTATAAGTATGCACAATACCCCATTGTAATTGGCCGTATCCTGTTAAAGCTTCCTCCTTTGGATGATACTGAAGTCTTTAACTCTTGTACAGTCAAATATAAATTTAGCTACATAAAATGCTATCCATTTGGATAAGAATTTCTTAAATAAAATTGTCACATCATACACGTATGTGCAACATGAAAGCCATGCCATCCCACTCTGACAAAAGATATGCTTTATATTTTTTTTGAACAGTAATAACTACAGAAGACAAAACAAAATACTGTGCACATAAACAGGTATAAAATTTTTTTTATTGAATTTAAAAAGAAAACCTGAATGAAAAATACCCGTTTATTTTATTTTTTTATCATTTAATGAATAGTGCTCAACATAAAGCATATGCATTTCCCTAACTCTGATGCTCAACTGCACGCCTTCATTTACTTACAGTATTGCCTTTTACTGTTTTTATCTCCTTGAATACAGTTAATTTTATCCAAGAGTAAAAGCAAATTAAAGTATAGTCTGGGAATTTGATCTTGTCTTATAGTAGAGTTCTTAAGATGTATTACATTAAAAATTAAAAAAATAAAAAAAAAAAAAATAGATTTTAGACATCTGACTAAGCCCAAAGATGTCAGAACTTTCATTGTACTTTACAACAAAACAAAAACGGCCAGCATTATATGAACAGTTTCACCATCTTGCAAGACCATTATTAGTAAAAACAAAAGCAGTATTTGCCATACCTTTTCTTTCTTCTAATCACATATGGCACAGCCAGAGAGCAAAAAAGGAGTAGAATAGAGAATAGACATAATTTTAGGATAGTGTAAAGAGAGAATGATAGGCACTAAGGTTAAGATTAGAAATTTAGACAAAGGAGATAAGCTAGAAAAGAAAATAAGAGAAACAAACCTTTTCCTTGATTTTGGATGGACTGCTAGATTTAAGCGAGGTCCCAACTGCTTCTTTGTCCACAATGCCCACATAACGTTGCTCAGATTGTGTGTGGAAAGACACTGTGCCTTTAGGAAGTTTCTTAATACGAACCGCATGGTTTCTCTGTGCAGACAGCATGTCCTGGATGATAAAAATAAAGTTGTATTTGGTTTATGACTTCAGTTTAAAAAGTAATAAATGGTTCAACAGGAATGTCTCCTCCGAGATGTCTGATTAATTTCATCTAAATTTATTTGCTGTATTCTAGTTTGACAGGTTTGTATTTGCAACACATCAATTGAAAGATGCAACACTCTGCTAAGTTCTTTCAAAAACACCTAGATACAAATTATGATCCAAAATAGATGAATTGTATCATGAGCTTGCTGAAGAAATTGCCATTACTTACTGGAACCACAGTGAACTCCACTTCATCAGAAATGTGCAGCTGGCTCTCCTCAAGAATCTCACTGAAATGAAAGAACATCCTGGCATCCCGGTCAACACATTTGATGAAACCAAAGCCATCTCTCATAGCAGCAATAACGCCCTAAAAAAATTATAAAAAAAAAACAAAAACAACAAAAAAAAAAAAAAACAGCTAAAAACAAAATCTGAAATATAGGGATTTAGGAGTTACTTTAGGCACTGTTCTACAACACTGTTAGAAAAATCTGAAAAATTTAGAGAAGAACAGGCCATTCAGCCCAACCCCTAATTTCTCTAAGTATAGTTTTGAAGGTCCTTGAAGTTCTACTCTACTTACTATTTGATAGTATATTCAATGTATCTGGGGTGCTCTGTGTGAAGAAAACGTTTCTTAAAGACTGACATTTGTCCTGAACATTACCAACTGTGCCAGTGTTAGTGAACTAATTTTAACGTGAGAGCCTGGATTTACTGTACTAATTACTTTCAGAATTTTGAACACTTCAATCATGTCCAGTCTTTAAAATTTCCATTTACATAAACCAAAAAGGTTTACCTCCTTCAATCTTTGCTTATAATTCATACTTTTCAGTCCCTGAATCAGCCTAGTGTCAGCCTAGCACTGCTATGATTTTCTTTCTTCATGGAGTCCAAAACTGCACGCTGTACTTAAGATGTGGCCTCACCAGTGCATTAAAAGGTTTAAGCATAACCTTCCTATAATTTGTACTCTATACATTGTGATATATAACCTATCATTCTGTTACCCTTCTTTAATGGCTTTTGTTACAATATCTGGGCGTAGAAATTGAAGAGTTCACCAAGACTCTAAAGTCTCTCTCATAAAGGGGCACTTTCAAGTTACAGAACTCCCACTTTGTATATAACATTTTACTTCCTACCTGTAATCCCATACATTTGCTTAAATCAAGTTTCAACTGAAACAACTCTGCCCAAGCCTGCATTCTCTCCAAGTCACAGCAATACAGCAGATTCTGTAGTATGTGCCATTCCAGTTAATTTGGCATCACCAGCTAATTTAACCAGCTTTTTCATAATATTCCTGTCTAGACAATTTCACTTAGAGATAACTTGTGTTTTAGCCAATATTGCACTCATCTACTACTCACTATGCTCTGAACACCCATTTTGTTTAGTTTTATTCCAGCCTTTCAAGTGGGCCCTTTGCTGTCTGAAAAAAATCAACATTTAAACAGACCTTGGGCCACAGATATCACTGCAGCTAAAAGTTAAGAACAAGACATCAATACATATGATTACCAACTTTACTTTCAGCACAAACATGAATTTTTCTAGTCAGCAGTCATTCATTTTCCTGTTTTCATTGGGGTGGGTACGAAAATGTAATACCCTTACTGAAATGACTATTCCTTCTTTTAACATTAATTACCTCACAACCAGTGAGGCTGATGAAACTTACATTTCATACTGAGCTGTAACTAGGATTGTACCTTAAGCAATTGTGTCTGTGTTCATTCAGTAGATACGTCTCTGTCATTTCAATTTATGGCACATTATAAACAGTAAAGCATCTTTTACCTATTCCTACCAGATGGCATTTAACGGATAATTGCATTGTATGGTAAACTGAAAATATTTATGTTAAGGTCTAATTTTAATTACTTAAGTTTCTAACCTACCTTTAGATAGGCAGCACAGCTAGTTACTCCTTTAAACATATAAATTAGTCTGAGTTACTTACCATTTCTCTGGTCTCCTTGGTGTACTGGAAACTGTCTGGTAGTAATTCTATGTTCGTGGCACGTTCAAGTTTGTCCCGGCGATCAGTGGATATGTTAAACTGCACATGGTCACCCTCCAGCAATGTTACTTTGGACTTGGTATCTTTATCTCCAAAGAAGAGCTCCTTCTCGGTATAATTTATTCGTGCTCTGATTCTGCCTGGTAGTGGGTCATTCTATAACACATTAATTGGTATTCAAAGCAGTTAAAATCATCATGTGACACTTTTTAAACTAGGTAATATACAGTGAAAAGTGACACCTTCACTTTTTTCACATTTTGTTCTGTTGCAGCCTTAGGCTAAAACAATTTAAATTTATTTAAATTATTATTTATTGAGCACGTAACACTCAATATCCCAGATTGGCAAAGCTAAAAAAAAATGTTGGCACATTTACTTAAAAAAAAAAAAAATTTTGACACACATGAATTTGACAATTTTTATTCTTCTCTTCAGATTCTCTCAACTTATGTCAAGCTGGATGAAGACTTCAAAAACAGCTATTTTCAGATCTCTCCAGAGATGTTCGCATGGGTTCAAGTCCAAGTTTTGGCTGGACCACTTGGGCATTTAAAATTGTTCAAATGCCACTCATGCTTTTGCTTTGGGCCTAGGGTTACTGTCCTGTTGGAAGGTAAATCTTTAGCAGAGTTTTCATTAATGATCTATCCGTACTTTGCTCCAATCAGCATTTCCTTGACCCTGAGTAGCCTACCACTCTGAACCCCACAGGATGATGCTGCCAACACAATGCTTCAAGTTGGAATAGTACATTGCTTAGGTGAGAAGCAACTCCCGATTTCCTTAAGATATGACACCAATCTTGGTTTAATCTGAATTTTTGTAAATTAGAAACAGGCCTTCATGTGTCTTTTACAGACGACAGACTGGTCACTATGCCATAAAGCCCAGATTGATGGAGTGCTGTAGTGATGGTTGACCCTCTGGATGTTTCTCACATTTTAACACAGATTCCCTGAAACTCAGCCAAAGTGACCACCGTGATCTTGGTAACATCCCTTAAAAAGGCCATTCTCTCCTGATTGCTCAGTTTGACCGAGTGGCAGCTAGAAGAGTTGTCATTGTTACAAACTTATTCCACTTAGGAATTATGGAGACCATAATGGTCTTAGAAGCCATTAATGCTGCAGAAATTTCCCAGATCTATCCCTTGACACAATCCAGTCTCTAACTTTACAAGGCAATTCCTTCACCTTGGTGTTTGCCCCGATACACATTCCTAATCACGTCCAAGCAACTGACTTAAACAGATTCCAAACAAAGTGCAGAAACACCTTAACGATGAGCAACAGAATGGAATGTACCTGAGCAAAATTTCACACATAATAGCAAAGGGTATGAATACTTGCGTTAATGTAGTATTTCAGTTTTTTTGTTTTTTTTTAAACTGGAAAAAATTTGACATTTTGTTTTCATTCTGTCATTCTGAAGAACTGTGTGTTGCTTAATGAGGAAAAAAATGAGTTTAAAACATTTTATCATAAGGCTGCAAAATACCCAAATTTGGGAAAAAAAAAGGGGTCCAAATACTTTTATTCTCTATATCCTAAAACAAAAGCATTACCTTATTATTTTGATACTATAGCCAGAAATAATGCAAAACCCATTCATAACACAGCTGTTTAAAACAGGCTTAATCTCCTTTCAATCGTTACTAATAGCATATATGATTTTACTCTAAGATTAAAAAAAAATTGTGTTCTTGGTATAGTAGTACTGTGCACCATCCAATATCTAGACCATCCACAACCCGTAGGGTTAGTACTATTCCTTTTAACAATTTATACAGTCTTAATTGTTTAGTTTTGTACATGCTGGAGGTTTATGCCAGATATTTAACCTTGATACTATTGTATGTTTGTTGATATTAAAAACTGTGTTTAAACACTAGAATCCCTGAAGCCTATGAAAAAACTTGTAATCCCAGGCCACCTTAAATTCCTTTGCACCTCCCCATCAGCGTCTTTTGTTTTTCAAATGTGTTGATCAGCACCGGCAGCAGGCAGCCTGCTATCTCATCAACCACTTCCCACCACAGACAAAGCTGAAGTCAGTCACAAAATTCACAGAGCTCAAGTGTGTTTATCTGGGTGTGAGGTGTCTGGAGTGGTATAGGGTAAATAATATTTGGAATACATACATAATGATCTGTTCAAATGTAGGATGACAGTAAAAATGCAAGGCAAGAGATACTGAACACATACCTAAAACAAACTTTTTCCATGTTATACTAATAATGACATGAAGTGTACGTTTGAAAACTGTAGTCCACATATCAAATAAACGTGTGCTTTTATTCAAGAATATAACCAAAGAAAAAAAAATCATTCAATTTACATGTTATCAAGGAGTTAAAAACCCAAGCTTAAATGTCAATCGACAGAGCGTTATGTATTCTCAGATGGTGCAGAGGTAAGAAATGCTGCCTTATAACCAAAAGGTTCCGGGTTCGAGTCCCAGCGCTCCACGTTTTGAGCAGTGAACTGCTATTATTACTATTGTAGTGTCTCTTTTCGAACTTGACGCGGAGGTCACTACACTATAATAAAAAACATACATTTGATTTGAGTCTAACACCTGGTGTAAATTTTGGCTACTTGTAAAAGTTAACGCGCTTTTTTATTATTCTTCAGTTTTATTCTGTCAGTGACATTCATGTGGTATAATGAATTTGCCTCTCCCTCTCCGAGCCGATGGCATTAATCTCCATTCTTTTCACAAGAGCAGCGATGACCACAGTTGGTGCTCTGGTTGATGCCTGCTCAGAACTATCTGTTGTGAAGGCAATCAAACATACGATGTCCCATGACCACCTTTTAATTATCATGTGGCATTTGTGCTTGGAAAACAAAGACATCCATGCAGAATGTGTGAAAAAATGACAGATTTGCGGCGATTTCTGACATCTAGCAACATTTTGTTGAGAGCCGTGTTTCAAGTTACAACCCAAAGCAAAGGCTTTCCGAGTCTATGGTCATAAAGCTTATGGAGCAGCTTCTGGACAAAGACAGAACTGTAACGGCTTCCTCACAACGCTTTCACTGGCTAATAGACTGCTGCACAGCAACACAGCTCTGCTTGGTACCATAAGTAAAATGGGATTTCCACATGCAGCTGTAGTCACTTTAGTATGAGAGCAATTTGCCATGCTAGTGTTTACATCTTGTAGTGCCATGCTGATGGTGCATGTGCCCAAAAAGACGAAGAATGCCTCACAATTTTCTTGTCATCCTACTCTTACACAGATCGTTGTAGACACAGAACTCACATGAAATGTATGTATTCCAAATAACGATATATTATTTACTCTATACAACTCTAGGCACCTCACACCCAGTTAAACGCACTCAAGCTCTACAAATTTTGCGACTGACTTCAGATCTGTTGGAGGTAGGGGATAGGATAGCAGTTTGCTCGCTGCTTGTGCTGATCGATACATTTGCAAAACAAAAGACTGTGATGGAGCGGTGCAAAGGAATTTAAGGTGGCCCAAGATTGAGTTTTTTCATAGGCATGAATGGATTCTAGTGTTAAAAATAAAAGACATTCTGTAAAGCTCAAGGGCCTAAAGCACCACTTAAATTTTTCTCAAGATCAGGAGAACTTCAATTGGGGAAAGGGTTGCCTAATATGTTCAGATTAGCATGATGCTAATACAATCTTTAACTATAAAAATTGACTTTTGTAACCTGCAGAGGATTTCATAAGTCGTTTACACTTTGAGACTCAACTGTGGAAACTGCTAGATTATGTAAATGGTGGGGTTTAGTATTTGCTATGGACAATGCCTAACAATTGAATATTCATGAAATTAAACACAGAAAATCTTTTTTTATGACATCAGAATTTCCAATTTAGAACACACTGTACATGTCCTCAAGTTATTTTTCATATACTTATGAACATGTATGCATCCCTATGTACGAGAGCAGCAGAGCATGCAATATAATACTGCATATAACATGACTTTACATTCTTAAATTTGCTTAATCCAATTCAGGGTTTTGGTTCAGTGCTGGTTGGAACCCATTAAGAACCAGATCAAATATTTAAAACATGGCCATTTTTGTCACTTCCCCAAATACTGAAATTGTTCGTTGATAAGATACAGACAGACAGACAGAAATAAATAAAATTAAAATACCTGATTTTTGTTGGGTACTTTGGGAATCACTTTGATCACCACGCCCTCAAATTGCTCAATGCTTATATCTTCAAAGATAACTGTTCCTTGAGGTAGCAGTCTCACTTCTGTGGCAACTTCCTTTCCCTTGAAAGAGATCAATATATATATATTTGACAATGCAGGAACACAAGACAGTAAGGCTATCTGATCAAATGTCACTGAACTACTGGCTATTTTTCCTCACTAATTTCACCAAGGCACTGTATTTTACAGATCTATTTTTGTGAATCATCTCCACAATCAGCCTTTTTTAAATTGTTTGTTTACCTAGCACTGTAATTAGTAAAAACATCATTAGTGGAAGCAAACAACCTTGCGTTTCTTGAAAACAAAGACAATGCATTTTACAACAGATTTTACTTCCTCACCGCCCTGTTTTTGGATCTACAATGGCACTAAGAACAGATTCTGAAATGCTTATCTAATATTTTAAAGTACTATTCTGCTGCCAGGCCCATTCTTGAGCATCTAGTCCCCCGACTTTCAGCCAATTTATATTAAAACCATTGACCCATTGCAGCTAATACACTATATGGCCAAGAATAGGTGTACACAACTCTGAATTACTAACTTCTGGTGCCTCAGCTGCATGCACTGTCTTTAAGTGCATCAAATCAAGCATATAATCTTGTTTGACAAAATAATGCCAATAGAATGAGCCATACTGAAGAGTTGTGACTTTTAAAAAAGGGGCACTGCTACAGGATGTCATCTTTACCTCAAGGAAATAGGTGGAATTTCTGGTCTGCTAGATCTACTCCAGTCAACTGTGAGAGCTATAATGAAGTGGAAAGAATAGGTCAACCACAAAATGGTAGACCATGGAAATTCAGTGAGGGGGCCACAGAGTTCTGAATCATGTTGCATGTTAGAAAAGTGAAACAAAAACCTTTTGGACTGTATAGTGCCTACTGTAAAGTGTGGTGGAGGAGGGATAATAATCTGGGGCTGTTTTTCAGTATTTGGGCTAGGCCCCTTGATTTCAGTGATGGGTACCGTTAATGCTACAGCATACAAAAGACATTTCAGACAATTTTTCATTTCCAACTTTGTGTCAACAGTTTGGGGAAGGCCCTTTGCTGTTCTGGCATGACTGTGCCCCTGAGCACAAAGCCAGGTCCATAAAGAGATGGAAGAACTCTAGTAGGCTATAGTGAGCCCTGACCTTAACCTTTCTGAGTTACAGGATGAACTGGAACGCCAACTAGAAGCCACGTCTTCATGTCTAACATACAGTTGTGCTCACAAGTTTACATACCCTGGCAGAATTTGTAAGAAGTGTGCCATACTTTAAAGAAAGGATGATTGATGAAGCAAAACACAATTCATTTACTTTTAATGGAATCCAAGTTACATTGTAAGGCATCAGAGAATAGCACGTCCATTAAACAAAACATAGTAATAAATAATGATAGTCGCTGTTCAAAATTTTGCATGCCCTTAGTTCTTAATACGGTTTATTACCTCCTTTAGCATCAGTGATTACATGCAGTCTTTTGTGATAGCTGTGGAGGAGGCCCTTGATTTTCTCAGGTGGTAGAGCCGCCTGTTCTTTTTGTCAAAAAACCTCCAGCTTCCATAAATTCATGGGAGGTCTTGCATGAATTTTTGTTAAAGTGCCTCCTTATTGTGCATTTTGAAACAGCAACACCACTTGTTTGCAAAGAAGCCTGTATCTCAGTTGAAGTGGCTTGTGTTTTTTTCTAGGCAGCTACACAAATGATCCTGGCAGTTGTGGCTAAACAGAACCCCTAACTTTCTACTTTTACTATCAGAGCGTGAACACTACTGAAAGGCCTTTTCAGATATCCAGATATCTTTTTATATCCTTTTACTGATTTACACAAATTAACAACCTTATCTTCCAGATTTTTTGCAACAGTTTTTTTTGCTTTTCCCATGGCTTGGCATCCAGCAAAGTCATTGTAGCTTTGCATAAATTTAAATTGAGAATGTATATACACACACAGATTAGAATGAAAAGTTTCAGGTGTGGACACTAGCCCTTGGTTACCCCTTAATTTGTGTGCATTTTATCGGCCCCAACATTCAAGGGTATGTCACGTTTTCGGCGGGTATGTCACGTTTTCGGCTCATTTGGGTTATTTCAGTTATCATTATGATTTAAAAAAGGCACACACAATTAGGTAGATAATAAATTGCTTTACCTAAGCACACTCCGCAATTAAAAGGAAAGCTTTCTGCAAGATTACTTGTATTTTCCAAAAAATGAGCAATATTTCACAAATTCTGCCAAGGTATGCAAACTGAGGTACTGCACAACTAAGTACTAGAGCTCACAAATGCTCATTTAGCCTTAAGTGCACAAAGTCCAACCGACACACTGAAAAATACATAAAATGTTCCCAAAAGATGGAAGCCATTATACCTACACCGACAAACTCCATAATACCCATGGTTTTGGAATGGGATGTCCAAAAGGCTCATATAGGTGTGATTGTCAAGTGTCCAAAAACTTTAGCCATGTAGCCAAATTTGTAAAAGTGGTGAATGGACAGAGCATTACAGTTAAATAGCAGGATTTCCCACAAACAAATGGCAACACTGGATTCCCCCAGTTCTAGAACTCTCTTTGCAGCCATTGGCGGGGGGTGGTTGGTAAGTAATAGCCAATAAAATAAACCTTAGATGTCATTTCAAGTTACAAATATTTTGCTTTGGTCATTACATTAAAAAAAACACAGTCGCTGGACAAAGATGAAATGATTGTATGAATACTACAGTCGAAAACCCATGACATATTAAAGGTGTAATTTGGGAGTATGGTAGTGTAGGTTATACAGGGAAACTAAAGTTCATCCATGCTTAAAGAAGCTTTAAATCCATTTTACCTGCTCTGTGCTTTGACATAATGGGTCATGCAGAAAATGTAAATCTTCTATATGTCTGCATAGTGGTCCCACCACTATCTTTAAAGGAATCTATTAAAGCTTTGGTCAATATTTACATAAACCCAAGGCCCATTAAAAGATTTTAAGAACTAAAACTTTTCAGTTACAGCCTAGGTACTTACATTTCGGTCTTTGATAGTAAATTCCACATCGTCACCAGCCTGCAATGTTTCCAAATCTCCTTTAAACTCACTATAGTGGAAGAAAATCTCCTTCACTACATCTCCCCTTTCAATAAACCCAAAAGCCTCCTGTTTAAAGAAATAAACAAAAAACCCAACATTTAGAAGCGTTATGAAAGGCTTTTAGTGAGAATTACATTGCATGCGGACATTCTACTTTGATTCTTGTAAACTGAACCAGAAGAGGAAGCTTACCTTGGTTGCACAAACCACTCCCTGACAGCGAGCTTGTTTCTTCTTCACCAGCACAATATTATGTGCACTCACTGCCCCAGTACTGAGAAGATAAACAAGCAGAGATATTTCTCATAAGACTCTGGCTTTCAAAATAAATTATAAATATTTAATCTCCTTTGAGTTACTTTTTTTTCTCTCAGAACAACATGTAAAAAGCAATGCATTTTTTGGCTTGAAAAATTTATATATTTTTATTCAATCTCATCTTTCTACTGTAAAACAAGTAAAACACTAAAAGTACAAAGGTCAGAAGTTTAAAAATTATGATACAAATAATGATGAATAATAATGATTCTAATATCATATATACTGTCACACTGTTATTTGAACAAGAAAACTGCTTAGGTGTACATCCAATTACCAAACACTGTTTAGCTTAACTGTTTGTCTCAACAACAGTTCTTTCAATCATGTCATTATCAAGTAAATAAGTGAATCTTGGCTATCAATGTTTACTTTTATTCCTGGCTGCCCTACAAAATCAAAACCAGGAGATGCTGGTTTGTCTGAAGCAGGGTAAAAAGAAACCCAAACAGGATCGAATATCATTTTCGGATTCATCACAATCGCTTTCGGTTTCATTGTCTGTTTCATTTTCACTGCCTGAAGACTAAATTCAATTCATCACTACCTGGTGAGAGGCTCCTCAACATCACCAATCGTCACTGTCAAGAGCATGAAACACCTTGGCTGCTGAAAAAGAACTTATGAGACGCCATTACAAGGCTAGGAGGAAATGCATTGACAACGATGCTCAGGTAACACGTGGATCTGGCTTACGTAAGACACGCTTATACTTTGGCCTGAAAAATACTAGGCACTAATGCTGTTAGTACTTTAACAGCCTGAATAATCCTCAGGTCTAATACTTATGAGACACTTCTATTCAGTTGCACTCGGGACTAGCAGGTTTTTCCATGGCCAGACTAACGCTCGGGTCTAATGCTAGAAATGTTAAAGAAAATACATCCCTCTAAGATGAATGCAGTGCTTGACCGAAACTAAAAATGTCAAGATTTTCAGTACTATACACAATCAGAGGAGGAAGTGGGTTAATATTCTTGTGAAGTCTTTTGTATGAGGAACAGGAAAGGATACAGAGGTAGAAAACCTGAAGCAGTCGAGGTAATAAATGTGCAATGAGATCACTCTCTACAGCTAAAAATTTATAAGGCAAGGTTCAAGGTGAATTGAGAGTTACAGCAACAAGAGAGATCCATTAATAAGAACACGCTTGAAGACTTGGATGAAGCCGATGTTCCTAATTCAGAGAAAACTACAAAACCACCAACATTTGGGCCAGTTATAGGTGATGCACCAGGATTCAGGAACCACTATAATTGCAGCAACAATCAAAGAATGTGGTTTTACGTGAAATATGTACTTCAGAGTTTCATGTAGGTTGCTAATAACCACAAGGTTTTATCACCAGGGCCACTGTGGTAGATTTTTTGTCTCTCTCTTTTTGTGTCAGCTACAGACAATCTCAGCCAATTTGAGTATAAATCTGATATTTTGGGGATTGTTGGTAAAGGTGTGGAAAATCTCTGGAGCAAAGAGAGGGGGTCAAACCAAAAAGCAGTAAATTTGACCTATGTGAAGCAGCACACAGAAGCATTAGGGTATTATTCTTCTACCAGTAGCCCATAAGGCCTGGAGTCTGAAAATAATGAAGTGAACAATCTTAATCACCATGTGTCAAATGGTATAGGACAGGAGTAC
The DNA here is from genome assembly GCF_016835505.1 of Polypterus senegalus. Lineage (NCBI taxonomy): Eukaryota > Metazoa > Chordata > Cladistia > Polypteriformes > Polypteridae > Polypterus > Polypterus senegalus. Next base: position 289,419,298 of record NC_053156.1, read on the forward strand.
CCAATGCATCGATCGCAATCGACCGGTAGATTGCAAAGGTAGTGCAGGTAGATCGCATGGCAATCAAAAATTTTTCTTAAACGTTAGTCTATCATATATCCTCCCTATGGCATTTGCCACTTAATTGACATACAGGGCGGCCAGTCTGAGATCTCTTCTAACACACTGGTCATCTTGCACTCACAATCAAAAGCGCGAGCTACTGCAAAACTCGGGCTGTGATCTAGTTAGCCTTCCAATTTATATTGACTAAAGAAGGGATTAAAAAAAAAAAAAAATTCTTTGGGGAGGGTATGGACTAGATGTGGAATTGGATTTTTTTTCTGCGATTGACGTCTTGGGCACCCCTGAGCTAGACTGTTCAATATTTTTAGTAACTTATTAGCTAGCAAACATACATTTGGACTTTTTATGGCAAAATCATATTTGGTCATAATACATAAATTTGGTGAAACAGAATGCAGCTGACATATTTAGGTAACTGGTGCTATAAAAGTCACTAGAATCTATACTTTGGTATCAATAGATATGTAATTGTGAAAACTTAATGGTACTAGCTTTTGTACCGAAAGTAAGTACTACAGTCATGCATGAATGTATGAAAGTACAGTAATCCCTCCTCGATCGCGGGGGTTGCGTTCCAGAACCCCCCGCAATAGATGAAAATCCGTGAAGTAGAAACCATATGTTTGTATGGTTATTTTTATATATTTAAGCCCTTATAAAAACTCTCCCGTACTGTTAACATTATTAGAGCCCTCTAGACATGAAATAACACCCTTTAGTCAAAAGTTTAAACTGTGCTCCATGACAAGACAGAGATGACAGTTCTTTCTCACAATTAAAAGAATGCAAACATATCTTCTCTTCAAAGGAGCGCCATCAGGAGCAGAGAATGTCAGAGCGTGACAGAAAAACAAACAATCAAAAAATCAATACTTGCTTTTTGGTTTTTAAGTATGCCGAAGCACCGCAACAAAGCTGCATTTTTTACAGTAGCGTCCGTATCTTCTAAGCAAACAGCCTCTCTGCTCACACCCCCTCCGTCAGGCAGAGAGAGTGAGAGAGACAGATAAAAGCAAACAATCAAGCACCGCTCGGGAAGCATATCATATATCATTGAGGAGTTTTATGTAATACATGCTCTGATTGGGTAGCTTCTAAGCCATCTGCCAATAGCGTCCCTTGTATGAAATCAACTGGGCAAACTGAAGAAGCATGTACCATAAATTAAAAGACCCATTGTCCGCAGAAATACGCGAACCAGCAAAAAATCTGTGATATATATTTAGATGTGCTTACATTTAAAATCCGCGATAGAGTGAAGCCGTGAAAGTCGAAGCGCGATATAGCGAGGGATTACTGTACTTAGGAATTCACAATGTTTGAGTAAAACTTGAGAAAAAACTTCATATGAAAATGGCTCAAAGTGGTGATGATACAGGACCACATCAACACATGTCAAAAAGAAAAACAGCAGAAGTCTTGTCTAAAAGGTGTCCAAGTTCAAATCAGAAACCTTTCAGCATATGATGGTGGGAATTGAGCTTATTATTAAAACACAAACAGGCTTTTGCTATTGCCGCTTTTATTTTATTAAGGAGTTAGTTCAGAAAAATATTTGTGCATGCATTGAGAGTGCAATGATTGATCGATCATTTGTGAGCTGTAATGGTTTTTAACTTGTACTGTCAGAAATGTCTAAGAGGAGATAAAGACCTGGCAAAATAATTGCTTTTTAATGCAATAGCCTACACAAACCAGATAATGGAACAGAGATTTCACATTACCGATAACGAGTGCATCTTTAGTTTTTTGAAGGCAAACTAACGTTCATTAGTATAACTACTAACATGTGACAAACCTAATGAAAGCACGGGTCACATATTTGATTAGTTCATTGAACTAATTTAATAATTATGGGCAGTTTCAGTCAAGTTAACCGTTAAATCCTGGATCTGCATATACGCATTGGCAATACAGGCTTAGTCTTATAAGATGCTCTTTAAACAGCATAACAAAGGCTGTTTACGGGAGTTCTGAAATGATGGATAAATGTTAAACTGACAAGCTTGATTTCACACAGGATGTTGTGACAAATGCAAAAACGGAGCAAGAAACTTATACACCAGTAGTTTGTAACATTTGAATCAATTTCACTCACCTGTTTAAATATTACTCAGCTAAACACTTAACCAGCTAGAGCAAATATAACTGTTACAATAGCCACTGTTACAAACCCAACAGTGTTTTGCTGACAAATCAGTTTTGTAGAATCATGTTGTTACAAAAACAGCTTTCAAGAGTTTGTTTAAAACACATCCTAAATTATCTTGGACTTCACAGATTCAGAACTGATTTTAACCTTTATTTTTCAGGTATTGGAGAGAAAATGTCAAGAGAACAAATTTGGTTATTTACATGTGGCGAGATATATTCAGATAATCCATGATGAGATCTTTTCTTTATAAACCCTATACCGAAAATCTCACAAAGTTTAGAACCACCCCCAACTTGGTACACACGGGATTCTCCAGGTCTACCAAATTAAATTCAAGCCTTGTTAAACTTGAATGCTAATACTAATTTACTTGAAAAATATGTCTATAACTACTTGACCAATATACCAATTTTTAAAAGCTGGTGTTATTAGTATCTATACATTTTATATTCGAATACAGAAAAAAACACTATTGTTCACTTGAATAACGGATGTCTTTAATAAAATGAGTGGGATTTCCGTTTTTATGATGATTATGTAATAGGAATCAAGTATAGTGAAATTTCACTGGTCCTGCTATCAAATACAAAAGGTTCCAGCATCACTGCACTCCTCCTTTTTTCTTAAAAAAAATAGGACAGAAAAGACCACGAAATATATTGTACTTGAGGTAGAATTACACCAAAAATATTAAGAAACAAATCAAAAGTAAAAAACTGACTAAATAAGGTAACCCACTGTTTGTTAGTCTCCATGAAGAAAGTGACTTTGTCCCCAGTTTCAAGCTGTGAACTGCCCTCTACATCCTCTGGTGTGTAGGTCAGGTAAAACACTTCCTGTACATAAAAAGTCAAAGGCTAAATATTAACCTTCTCCTCATACATACACACACAATAAATCATAAAGGCAGACTGGAAGGTATTTGTGCGTATTACAAACAGTGAGAATTTATTCTAAGTTTGCTCCGGTGTACTTCAGTTTTCCACGTCCAAAGGACTGCTTAATCTTTAATTAATTAATGCAGTCTTCATTCATTCAAATGCAGGAGTAATCTATTATTCCACTGCCACTTACAGAAAACTACAGTACATGCATGAGAATATTCACAAATGATATTTATGACCACAAATACTACTTATATCAGCACTGTGCTAACACAGAATAGCAGTAAAATTAAGTAGTATCCACACATCAAAAAGTTAGACATATGCAGTCTTTTCTTACTTTATTAATGTGATAAATGATGATCAACTTATGTGATGAACATTTTACAACTGTACTTTTGCTACAGGCTAAGATTTCGATATCTTTCTATAAACTCTTAAGAGTAATCAGATTAGTAACACTTTTTAAAGATTTAGGCTTCAAAATAAAAGAGCAGAGATAAATTACAATAATTCAAAATGATCAGCACACCAGTATGGATTTCTGTAGCTCTAAATAATAATAAAATGTAATTAGTAGAAAAATAAATTCTATAAATAAAAGTTAGATATTTAAACCATGGAATGAAGCAACATGACTTTTTATTTTAAAACTCTTAGCATTATTTCCTTACCAATCCTATTTACTGTGTTATACCTGTGTACAACAACTTTAAACTCTATTTTGCTAAACCATCTGAAGTGAAATTACAAGACACATGTTGACCCTGTAACTGATACACTGTGCATTCATAGTGTTTAAGTCATATTATTTTACAAGAGATTGACCAATCAAATTTATACTGCCAAACAGTTTCAAGTTAACAAAACCACGTGGTTAAAAAAAAAACAAAAAAAAAAAAAAACGTTCAAATCAATGCAAGGATAGACTCTGACCTCAACAGCCAGCAAACCATACCAACTAAAATATTTTGTAATGAACAGTAAAAATGTATTTTATAAAATATATAATCTGTGCTTGATCAAAAACTTACATTATGTAGAATAACTCAAACATTACAAAAATACATACTTAACCTATAAAATCAACAATGCTACTCAAAATAACCCACTCCCCAAAAATAAACGAAAAGGAAAGAGTAATTTATGGATCAACACATTCATAGACACAAATAAAGCAATGCACAAAGAAGTCTACCACCACCACCCTGCGAGCATCTCTGACTCACCCCATTGCGTTCGTAACACACACTGCCAGTTGGGGTCTGGCCAGGGGCTGATTTGCCGTCCAGGTGGCTTGGTATAGCGCAGACAACCTATTCCACACACAAAAAAACATTTAAAGTAATATTTACAGTCTCACGCTTAGAGGTATGATTAAAAGCATTCGTTAGGGAGTAGGGTGTTAGTGAGATGCACATACAGGCCTTAATAGTTCTTCACACCAATGCCAAGTTCCACAATATGTATAAAGTGAGATGGCCACATTGAAGCTACTTGTGACCAGCAGCAAAAGTATTTTGAGATTTGGTCCGCTGCAATAATCTGCAGACATGTTTTCAAAATAAAGCATTTACTATGGAGACTAAGCATTGTTGAGAAACCCCAGTTCAATACATGCTAATGATTGGAAAAAAGGACTAAAAAAGTCTCCAAGTGCAGTGCAAGTGAAGAGATATCTGACTAGGTTTGGAGGAGTGAAAGATGACAAAACTTTTTCCCTAAAACCCCCATCACTCCCTAACTGGTATAATCACCAGCATCCAATATCACAAGGGAAAACCAAAAATAACAAACATACAACATTCATTGCCCTAGGTTATATCGAGAAAATAAGACAGAAAGAGAAGCGTTACGTCGTTAAAATCCCAATTAAAAATCAGCTTAAAAAATGGCTGCTGCTGTAACAGATAAATGTTTACATTATTGGTATAATATGCGTTCAACCTTAAAGGAAAAGCCTTTTAGCCATATTAGTAAAATGTCTGTCACTATACTATCCTCACCTGTCCACTGATCCGCTCCTCTGGCAGGATCTCAGGTTTGATTTTCACTAGTTTTACAGCAATTGGTTTTCCAGTGCGCCGGTCAGATGACACTTCAAACTCCACATCATCTAAGTAGACATCAGCGTCAAAAGGGTAGCAAAATTAGTTTTTCCCCATATACTTAACTATTGAGAGAATTAAAAAATAAAAAAGCATTCATATGCTAATTAACAGGTGTGCCTACCTCCCACTTTCAGCTCCTGGAGGTTACCATTGTACTGGGAACAATGGAAGAAAAGGCGTGCCTGACGCTCAGAACACTGAATGAAGCCATAAGATGTGAGAAGCTTTTCAATGACACCAGTTTCTCGAAGGCCCCCAGCTGTTCCATTGGCAAATCCAGAGTGACCATTGTTGTGAAGAATGCTTGGATCAAAACTCATCTAAAAGTATTTATATAAAAAAAAAAATTAGTAAAGCAGACTTTAAACATACTGTAAGAATGTTTGTGGTATATACTTCCCCCAACGGCTCAACATTCACTGGGTCTTTTCTTTTGTATAACACATCAACCTGAGTGCTACAGAGTAATAAATCCACAGAGAGAGAGTTGCACGTTTAAAGTGCTCGATAAAGCCACCATGTTATGAGGGTGTGAAGCACCTGAATATCTTGATAATGCACATAACCCTTTCCCCTTCAAAAAAGGACAATGAAAATAGGTTTTACTGAGCCTTAAGTCAATCTGTATTAATAGATTATCCTCACCATGCTTGCCAGACACTTCAAAGTAAAATTGCAGCACAAAAAAAAAAAGGTAACCCTAACATTCCCACCCAGTAGTCATGTTTAATTGGCCCTCCAGTGCCATGCAAGGCAATCTGTTCTGACATAGCATACAGGGCATAGACTGAAAGGGCTCTAAACATTAAAAAGGCACACACCCCATGTAAGGTGCATATACAATTGTAGGTATTGGCTTTTTTAACATAAAATAAACAAGAGAAAGAAAGCAGTAAATGACTAAGTTTAACAAAAGTATTTAGTAATCCTTGCCTTGAAGAACAATTCAAAAGACTGACAACATCAAGAGTAAGATTTCATTCCAGCAAAGGCAAACAAGGTGAGGCACTCATCTATTTCCCAGACAATTTTCAATACTGTGCAACAGTAGGACATGCAAACACTCAATTCCTATCCATCAGCAAGACAGTACAGGTTAGGCCTCACAAGGTAGCAGCATCATCATTACGCCCTGCTTGTGAAAAAATATATGGTTGAATTTAGCTGCTAACAATTTTCCACACACTACGGAATGCAGAAGGCATGCATAATTAGTTGCACAAGATTGAAAGAGTAACTTGTTTAAGTACAAAATGTTAATAAACAACAAGGAAAAAAAGTATGCATGTTGCTCACTGACCACAATTCTAGATGTTAACTAAAATGTCTAATACTTGCTAGGTATCACAATTTGCATCTGTGAAGCAATGTAGCAGTAACATTTGTCTGGGAGAGAGACATCTTTCATTCTATCGAGTCTCACATTCACTTCACCTGAGCTCAACAGAAAGACTTGAGACTATGGAGCACTTCTGGCAGTAGTGTGCAGAACCACCCAAATAAAAAGCAATCAAAACCTAATTGCAGGTTATGCAACAGAAGAATTAGAATGAAAACACATCTGGTCAACCTAGCAAATAGAATAACCTTAAATACAGTGATGATTAAGAACAGGTTTGTCTTAGGATCGAACAGATTTTAAAAACATTCTTAAAAAATAGAAAAAAACAAGTTTTACTCAAAACTAAAAAGGATGTTGTGCTCAGACATAACAGAAACCTGTCCTAATTACCTTTGTATAAGCTTAAGAAATGGATGTAACATGCATTACTTTTGAAAACAGTGAGTGTTGACAAATCTTTGAAGATTAAAAGGGTTTAAACCCTACCATTTTTATTACAAAAACCTATGCTGATCAAATCATCATTTTGTGCTCAAAACACACTTTTCCATACTGTGTAATAACTACCACACCATGCTCAAACTACTTCTCAATCCAGTTTGATCTCAACCTAAGTGTGTTAACAATTTTCAACATGCAGTTAAAAGTGCAAACTGGTCAGTCAAACAGGTTGTAATGGGCATACTGCTTACAGATCTCTGATACAATGGAGTCCTCTTCTGTTTTTTACCTCCACTGGAAGAAGTGTTTGGACAGGACACAGAGGATGATCGGGGAATATGCTGGACAGCAGAGGAGGTGGGGTGGGGTAACAGATGCTCCATCTTTTAAAGTATATCAGACAGAGTCAGTCGATGCTAAGGAACAGACCAGCTTTAAATTAACAATCTGAATAAATACATGCATGAATGAAGTGAGAGCAGCTAAATGCTGGGACATCCACAAAGGAATTCCATTAGAACTTTTTCTGACAGTTAATGAATTTAGTGTCGCCAGATTGTTTTCTAGACCAATGTAAACATCAAAGAAAGAAAATAAAATTTTAATCAGGTTAAAGAATGACAAGCATGTTTCACATTTTTAAATAAAGAGAGAAGAAAAAAATATTGGAACAACAAAGCCAATTAATTTTGTTTTCTCTGTACTGAAGATATTTGTGTGAGAAATCAAAAGATGATTACGAGAAGAAAGGCCAGAGGTTCAGGTTTTGCTCTCTGGTATTTACATTTAGTTATGTTAAACAACACAGAACAAAGCACATCTTGTATTAAACCACCCAGTTTGGAACAGAAGGTTTTCAACTAAATTAGAGTTAAAAAATGTTTAACATTTGGCTCCATCTCCCTTGCTCGCAATAACTGCATCAAGCCTACAACCCCACAGACTACACCAGATTTCTTGCCTCTTCATTAGTTCTGCCTTTCTGGGCTTTTATCACAGCATCTTTTAGTTTTCAGTTTTGTGGTGTTTCTTCCTTCAGTTTTCTCTTCAGCAGGCAAAATGCATGTTCACATGGGTTAAGATCTCCTGATTGACTTGACCAGTCCAAACCTTCCATTCTCCCCCCCCAATAAGTCATTGGTTGAGGTGGCAGTGTGTTTCAAATCATGGTGTTGCTGAAAAACAAAAGTTCCTCTTCATTAGTTTGGATTCATAAATTGGCAGACAATATGTTTCTGTAGAGTTCTGCTACTACCGTCATGAGTTTTCAGCATCAATAAAAATGACTGAGCCTGTTCCAGAAGCAGCCATGTAAGCCCAAGCCATGACGCAACCACCACGGACCATGCTTCACAGATGAGCTTGTATGTTTAGCTCACTTCTAAAAACTTTGCTGGAGGTTAATCTTTGTCTCATCAGTCCATAAAACTTGTGTCTCGTCCTTTCTGCAAATTCCAAGTTGGCTTTCTGATTTTTACTGCTGATGATTGGTTTGTATCTCGGAGTATGGCCTCTATATTGTTGTTCTCCAAGCCTCCTTCCAATTGTGGACTGTAATATTTCCATCCCTGCTCTTTGTAGGTTGTTCAGGATGTTAAGACTGTTTTGAGGTTTTTCTTTACTGCTCTCACCATTTGTCCTTCATCAGTTGTTACCGTTTTCCTTGGATGAGCTGCTTGATGCCTGTTGCTCAGTACACCAGTGGCTTCCTTCGTTTTCAGGACACTCCAAATCGTGCTACTGGCTGTGCCTAACGTTTTTAAAATACCTCTGATTGATTTTTCCCACTTGCCTTTCTCCTATTGGTAGCACTCTGGTCTTTGTACTGGTCTACTGTTCTTAATTACAAATAGAGTCGTCACAGGTGAAAGCCAAAGCTTAAATTGACAGTAGATTATCCAGGGATACTTAACGAATAAACAATCAATCTTATATGTCACACTTGGATAACAAGAACAACCAGTCAGCTTGTCACACGCCAATACTTTTGATCACTTGAAAAACTGGGTGGTTAAATCAAAAATATGTAATGTTCTATATTGTTTAACATATCTAGTTGTAAACACCAGGGAGTAAAAGATGAAACTCTGATCTCTTATATTCATCTCTTGATTTTTTTCATCACAAATTTCTTCAACGTATCGCAAAATCAAATGAATTGATCTTGCTGTTCCAATACTTCTGGAGGGGACTGGACATTAGGAGTGCTTTAAAAAGACTAACTTTGGACAACAGTCTGGTAATAAGACACCAAAAAATACGTAGTTTCATAAGGAAGTGTCAATGCAAACCAACTTAACTGGTTTCAAAACATGCTTAAAACCCCTGAAGACTTTTAGTATGAATAATCGATTTAAAAAGGGGACAATCACAGTCTGCAAAAGCAGTGTTTTAAATTGAATTATACAGGTATACCCACAGAGTTTGTTTCTGCTTTCTTAAAAGCAAGACAAGAGTTTAGCGGGCATGTTTTATTCAAGGTGGTAGGACTGATTCTTTTGAAATAGCACATTATTGGCATACACCTTCATAAATTTGCAAGAAATTAACATGGGCAGAAGCAGCACAGTATGAACTAGCTCACAAACTGGAATTTTTTTAGCACAATGAACAATTGAGACCCCTACACATTTTAGTGCAGAGAGATAGGAGTTCCTGAAGTTTGAAGGATAGAGAACGTACCGTTAATATACAGCCTCGACTCCGCCATTGATATATATAGGTCATTCTAAAGGACAGCATGGGCTTAGGAATGTAGTAATTCCAGGACCCAAGAAAAAACACTAGGTCATGTCAATTCCCTAAGTGTCTTTTGCCACACAGGTTACCTCAAGCAGAGGTATAAATGCCACACAAATTTAGATAAAATGAGGCTTACAGGTAAAACACAACAAATAAAAAAAAATATAAGTAACAAATCTTTTGTTCTGAAACAGTTTTCTACTTAAATATAGATCATATCTACATGAAAACAATCAAGATACTGAAAGAGACAAAATTAAATTACAATTTTCAAAACAAACACACTGTTTTTGATTTTAAAACCTTACAACCCAATGAAATAAAACTGCTATGGAAGAAATGCACCTACTGTTTTTGTCCATTTTGAATGCTTCTTTCCAGGCAACAACTTATGGAGGTTACCATCTCATGTTACAAATAAAGAATTAACCTGTCCGTAATCACTGATGTTGAGCATACTTTCAAGTATATTTTTCCCCCCACAATATGTTCCATGGGTGCATTTTTTCCCCATGGAGAAAAAAGAATAAGTACTTCACAATGGTGAAATAAAATGAATGCCATGACTGAACATATCAAAGGACAGAGGCTATATGCCAATCACAAAACAAAGAGGTATAAATGATAATAGCTCAAGGAAAGCTCTGTAGCAAACAAAGAAAAAAGGTACGAAACATATGTACAAAGAGATGTGCATTTTTTTTTTTATAAAAAATTCAACCAACACCTGCAGAGCATAGGTGTATGTACCAATGTACATTGTAGTGAGCTATTAAATTATGATAAGAATGTTTATTTATGCATCTGATACAATGGAGTAGTTCAGCATTACTGAGTCGCTAAAACTCTCTTTAATAAAGCCAAATGTCAGTTCTTCCTTTAGTGTATAGCCAACTGGTAGAATGTTACGGAATCAGCATCGCTGGAATATGGCCAGGGTGTCTCAAGTACATGGAAATCACATTTCCAAGGATAAAATACAAATATTGTTAAAGCCAGTCATATAACATTCGGCTAGGCTAACGGGGCAGGTGGAGAGTGCTGTTAAAACACTCTGATCGCAAGGCTGTTAATATAAAAACACACTTAACTCAAAAGGCATTATATGTATTCAATTTTTTGATTTTGTATTTCTAATTTTTGAAGATGCCATCTGTTATTTCAACTGCAGCATAACAGATCAAGTTTTCACTAGGATGCTAAAAAATGTTTTCAACTTGCTTCTCACCTATTTAATACAAGTCGAAAGATATCAAACCCATGGTATTTGCTGCTCTGAAAATTTCAAAAGCGAATCAGAAGAACTTAATACCTTCTTAACCAAGGCAAAAGCTGGTTTACAACACATGAACAAACTAAAAATAAGTTTATTTGTGAAACAGTCCATTAATTCCCTAATAACTTAATAACCAATTTTTATACAGTAATCCCTCGCTATATCATGCTTCGACTTTCGCGGCTTCACTCTATCGCGGATTTTATGTGAAAGCATAACTAAATATATAACGCGGATTTTTCGCTGCTTCGCGGGTTCTGCGGACAATGTGTCTTTTTACTTCCTGTACATGCTTCCTCAGTTGATTTCATACAAGGGACGCTATTGGCGGATGACTGAGAAGCTAACCAATCAGAGCACGCAGTTAAGTTCCTGCCTGCTGAATGCAGTGTTAACCAGGAAGTCTCGTCTCGCTCATTCAGCATCAACGTGTTTCGCTATGTAAAGAGTTGTGCTCTTTTGTGTTTATCTTTGTGCATAGTCAAGCCCTTCATTATGGCTCCAAAACGATCTGCTACTGCTTCAGGGGCCGTGCCCAAGCACAAACAGAAGATGTCAACGATTGCCGAAAAAGTAAACGTTTTTGATTTGTTGAAGGCTATGATTCTTTTTATTTAAAAAGTAGGAAAGGAATATAAGATCTACGGCCGCAGTGTCCTTTTAGCCAGGGTGCAAAACGAGTTGTAAGTGGATGTAATAAGGCAGTAGTCTGGATGGAATCTGCTTTAGGGATTTGGATTGAAGACTACCAGAAGAAGAACAACGGCAGTGCTACACAATCGCCTGAAGTGGCTCCTCAAAGGGCTGTAACGCTCTCCTTTGTTGTGCAGTAAAATTAAACTCATTGTTATCGAATAAGTCATTGTGTCATTGTTGGTGAGTAACCATAATTAATTTTCTACTTACAGTACATGTACGTACGTTTAGTGTCACTGTACACACATTTACTGTATACTATTTTTCTTGCATTGTACGTATTTATTGCTGGTGGCCGGTCTATCGTAATGGCTGTAACATATGTGATATTGGAGACACTCTATATCTTTAAAATAGTTAGGTTTTACTGTATATAAACAGTGTGTTTATATACATAATTTCAATGAATCTTACCTAATATTAAGAGAATACAAAGCAATTATGCTGTATAACTCTGCGGGGAATATTTATAAACAGTGTGGGAGAGTTTATAAGGGCTTAAAATATATAAAAATAACCATACAAACATATGGTTTCTACTTCGCGGATATTCACCTATCGCAGAGGGGTCTGGAACGCAACCCCCGCGATCGAGGAGGGATTACTGTATTTTGAAAAGTATATTACAATACACCAAGTAAAAAAATTAGTGAATGAGCACATATCTGAAAGTACTGAAGCATAATGATACCAAATTTAATTTTCTCAGGTGGAACCATTTTGACTCGGAAGTACTTGAAACTATCTAGTTATATCAGTATTTTGCTCCCTCTGCTCTGCTAAAGATGTTTATTAGAGATTTTACAAAAACTGATGTTTCAAAACCAATTTGATGCCAATAAATTAATGGTGCACTATGTAATTTTTACAATATCGGTAGTACAAAATGAAAGTCTGTACTACACTGATGTCTGCAAGCAGAAGTCATGCCTGGAAATGCTTAAAGTTTGAGGCAGAGAAATTTCAGTGCATAAGTGTGGAAAGCATGCTTAAAATTAAGGGGAAAAAAAAAGCCACAACACGTATAAAGTCTTTAATTCCCGCCACTTTTACCCCTTGATGTAGTAAGCACAAAAGCAAATTGGTGAGCGTGTACTTTGAGAGTTGAATGATGTGAGCTGTAGTGTCACACAATTGAATGAGGGAGATGAAATGATGATGAGATTAATCTATATTTAATATGGTGCATACACAGTCCCATTAAAAGGAACTGAGGCTTTCCATAAAGTTCAGGGTCACAGGTCACCTGCATCCACAGTTACACACACATGACATGCACAGTTATCCTGTCTTTAGGATGTGGGAGAAAAAACTACATTATGTGAGCGGCAACAACAGTTTTGGCAAGTAAAAATTTAAGGCAAGTTTCAAAAGTAGCTGCTATCTCCCTAACTTTGGCTTGCTATACCACGGATGAAACAAGCTGCTCCATTTCTTAATACCAAGATAAAATATATTTATTGTTTCAATGCTTCAAAGCACTATGCAGAGCTCCCTATTATGACCTGTGCTGCATTAACAGAAATGCATAATTGTCATTGATGAATAAGATTCTGCAAACACTAAATTTGAGAGATTATTAGAAAGACCAAGTAATGTTCATTAGTGTAACAGCTAAAATGTGAAGAACCTAGTGAAATCACATATGTCACATCTGAATGAGTTGTAATCTCTCTGCTACCAGTAGCTGACTACAGGTAACATCAGTCCAGTTTTGAAATTCTGGATTAGAATACAAGCATAAGCAATAGCAAATTGCTGATCTCACAGTTAAAACACCTTTAAAACAGCACAACAAAGGCGGTTTTACTGGAGTTCTGAAATAATGGATTAATGCAAAAGTAAGTTTAATTTCACACAGGAAAACATAAAATTGGGACAAATGTTAAAGTGAGAGACTTGGAAAAATAAAGCACCAAGAGTTTGTGACATTTGAAATTGGAGTTCATTTGACTTATCTGTTAAATATTTTTCTTTAGTTTTTTTAACCAGCTACTGATGCAAAAATACATCTTGCTTTTTAACTTAAAAGTGTCTCTGCCAAAATGCTTTAAATGCATGTTATGACAAAAACTGTTATAAAAATTTGTTTAAATATAAATATCCTGAATTTTCTTTCTAATAGTGCTTTTAATAGGTACTTGTCAGATACTGGAGAGAAAATGTCAAAATAAATTTTGTAGGTGCACATAGCAAAATAAATCAAGTAGTACACGATATTCTCCATTACCACTATGCTGAAATCCCCTCAAGATTACAATCACCCCCCAAAGTTTTTACACTTAGGGAATCCCCATTTTTTCACAAATTAAATTTAAGTCCTAAATTTTAATTAACTGAGCCACAATATACGACCATGGAAATTTTATTTTCTTGCTAAAATATCTTCAGATTACCTGTGACAAAAAAATAATCTACCCACCTTGTTCCAAAACTGGCGTGTGTCCTGTCTTTATTATGCAGGGATTTCTGTACAGAGGTAACACTGTTCAAAAGAAAACAAAAGAATAGCAAGGCAAAAAGATTGACAGAGAAAGAGAGACAGACAAAGGATTTCTATTTTAGCTAGCAAAGGTTAATATCCTGCTGCACTGAGAATGAAGTAGGGACTAGAAGCAGCGTTGGGAAGTGCTCTTGAGAAGCTGTTGAGTAGGCACAAACTTCTTGTTTCAGATCAAGCGTTGTGTCTTCAGCTTGTCTTGGCTGTCTTGATTCTTTGGTTGCGGGTTTTCTTTACTTGCTTTTAGGGAGTTGTTGCAACTTGATTGTTTTCTTTTTAGGTTCTCTACGTGATCTGAACTTGAAGCAGCAGTTTCAGCTGGTAAAAAAAGTATCAATTCTGTTTCACTTCATACTGAGGAGAAAGAGGAGGAAAACAAAATATTTGGTTAATATAAAATGCATAAACAATACATAATGCATCCAGCTCAAATAAAACCAAGAATGTCCAGTAATAAGTTGGACTTGAAAAACTCACTTTGTTTTGATGGTAGAATATGTTAAGCTGTGAAATAAACTTTATCTGTCTTAGATTATGGCCTAACAAGTGAAATAACTAACAACCCAATAAACACACACTTGTGGAATAATGGGTTGGATGCCAAAACTTTTGCACATACAATTTTTTAATTTCTTTTTCCAAATATGTTAAATTCAGCAATTAAACAATACATTAAAACACATTGTTTAAGTAGGTTTACAGGGTATGTTAACATCTTCTCATTTGGAAAGTCAACAAGAAGCACAAGGGTTTTACAAACTGTTGAACAACATTGTATACCGAGAAAAATGGAACTGGGGGATGCAAAGCAAAACTATTTAAACAAGTCGACTTTAATAAACAACGGTGATCCACTGCACTCTGTACATATATAACACAAATTTAAAAGTTATACATTATTGGAGCCAAACAATTTATTAACGACTGGTTGCAAGATTTTTTATACACCAGCACATCACAGGAGTAGAAGTCTTTCTTGGTAAGGTAAACTGGGCAAGCTGTTGCTGGTACTTCATCCCATATAGGTTTTTCACCTCTATGTTTACATGAAGAGAAAGTGTACACTGTAAGGTTTAGTCAAGTAAAATGACACCTTTTATTGGCTAACTTAAAAAAAGATTACAATATGCAAGCTTTCGAAGCAACTCAGGCCTCTTGATTTTTGAAACTGAGGTGTGGTACCTTCTTAAATTTAAAACAAAGGGGGACATTTCAAACTCCAGGGGAGAGAAAGTGTGTTGAGTGAGGGATTCAAAATACCAGTTTAATAAAAGCTTCACTTTAATATTTCTGGCATTTTTTAATGTTACAATTTATTCTCTCTCATATTTAAAGCAGTTTATAAAATGGTATATGATGTTTGAGTAGATAAAAGTTATCATCCAGTATTTAAATAACTTGTTTCTGTTACTTTAACTCTAAATATTTCTTTGCTTTTGCATGTAGAGATTTCCAGTCATGCTTTGGCCAAAAACATGTAATGCAAGAAATATTGCGTCTTTTGAGGAATGAAAAATAGGACAAGTAAATTAACCATACCCTACTGTTTTTTTCCTGCTAGGATTACATTTTTTTTACAGTTTTAAGAGAGTTGAGCAATCAACAAACAAGGCTGTACACATGTGAATGTTAACTCAAGACATTGGAGATATTTAGTTAAAATGGTAACACATTCTTAGCTTAAAAGACACAGTTTAAACTGATTAGTATTGCCACTTTACTGCTGTAGCATACTGGGTTCAAATCCAGCATCTGATTGTCTGTGTGGACCTTCTATGTTCTCCTTATGCCCCTCTGCTTTTCTGAATGTGTAAGAACATTTGAGAAAAACTATTAGTTTTTCAATGAACACATTCTGCTTTGAGATTACCATGAACTCTTGTCAAAATCAAAACAACATTCCTGAAAGACCACAAGAAAATGTAAAACAGAACTTTGGCATCATAAGAGAAAGGTGTTCTACTTTTTTCTGCTGGACTGTCCTTGTCAGATTTACAGAGATGACATTCTTCTACAGCAGATTTTTGTAATGCTCAAGTTATTCTGAACCAGGGTTTAAAATCCCTTTGTGTATACAGTACACGCCCAAAATTCGTGAGGGTTACATTCCTAGAGCATCTGCGAATTGTGAAAAAGTGCGACTTTTGAATGTAGTTAAAAAATGCCTTTTAAATGCCTATTTTTATAGTTTCAACCCTAAATAGAGTATGTCCCCAAAGCAAACTCAGCTTAATACATTAATATATTACCTAAAAAAATCACCTTAATACATTACCTAAAAACAGAATGTAAAGGTCAACCCGTATACTGTCTCCCGCGATGCTAGAATGTAAAATATCGATGTTACCGCTATACGTACTGTAATTCATGCAAGCGCATTTACTTTGTTATAAGTAGAGTAAATACATAATTTCCATCCACCCATCCATTATCCAACCCGCTATATCCTAACTACAGGGTCACGGGGGTCTGCTGGAGCCAATCTCAGCCGACACAGGGTGCAAGGCAGGAAACAAACCCCGGGCACACACACACACAAAGCACACAATAGGGACAATTTAGTAAAATACAGTAAAATGTACGGGTAGTCACCAATGATGAATGATATTGATGATGATCATGAAGTAGCTGTGCAGTATGATGTAGAAGATTTAAAACTCCTCAGGTGGCGCCTCTTCTTCAGGCGCTTCAGGAGTCGTCGTATCTTTGGATGCATCTTCTTTTGGTGGGATTTCATGCAGGCTTTTCTTTATAGGTTTCAGAAACACTGTGATGGGAAGTTGCTACATTGTCTCCTGTAGCAAACTGCTGGTACAATTTCCGTGCTTTCTCACGGATGATGTTACTGTCCAAGGAGATGTTCTTCCTGCAGTCGGTGATCCACAATGCCACGGCAGATTCCATCCTGACAATATTTTTATTCCTTACAGTCGTTACCTTTTGGGCACCATCACAGAAAAAACCTACAGATGCGGTACTCCAGATCGCTGCTTCTTGTTCTTTATGTAGCGTACAGTGCTTTCATTAATGCCACAGTGGCGCGCTACTGCAGCATAACTTTAGTTCCTGGAGCAAATCCAGTAGTTCAGCCTTCTCCTGGAGTGTTTTAAAATTCTTCTGGTGCTCAGGCTGTGCCAGAAGCCTTAGAAGGTTCAGGGCATTTTGGTGACATCTTGTGTGTTTAAGAACAACAAAAGGAAAAACACGAGGACACTCACCTGGAGACGCGTCACAGGGCAGCATTCAATCAGCAGCAAGGAGAAATGAATAACGCTCTCGGACTGGCTACTTTCAACATACCAAACCGCATTTCCCTCAGTGGTGGTATACCCACTCACCTGGAGATGTTTCACAGGGTAGCAGTCAATCAGCAGCAAGGAGAAAAGAATAACACTATCGGATTGGCTACTTTCACCATCCTAAACCGCGTTTCCCTCAACGGTTGCTTCCTGTTCTCTCTACAGCACAATATTGTCACGAAAAAAGCCATAAAAAATTGCAGAGGATATTTGCGCTTTCCGCTAACAATTAATAGTTAGGTTCTAAGGGAAAATCCACAAACGACCGAGTCCACGAACCCTGAACCGCGACTTCACGGGAGTCTACTGTAATTGATTTTTACTTTTAAGATTCATATTTAAAGGCAGTCTGCCCACTATAAACATTTTAAAGAACTGATTGTGTGTGTGTGTGTGTGTTTTTCTAAATTTCTCAACACAGCCACAAATTGGCAGTCTGGTTTGTCAAATAAAAAAGGAACAAACCTAAACATGAATTCACTAAACAACCCATGTCAGTTTCCTGAATTTCTGGAGTGCAAAAATATACATCAGCTTGCTTTTAGCCTTAAAACTTTGTTGTATTTGGAAGTGATTTGTTTTACATCAGATGGAGTTAAGTAATTACTACTAGATGACCTCTGTAGACTTTAAGAAACAAAAAATTGACCATGTCAGCAGCTTTTCATGAAGTACATATTGATGTATCAATAAAAATTACAGAAACTTTTACCTTGTACAAAAACTTCATATAAAGCAACCCCAGGTTAAACTAGTCTTGTGTGAGTGGACATGTCAAATCTGTCATTTGAACAACATCCAAAGTTAAAATTAAGTGTTAAATTAAACAGACAGTTGAAAGGAAACAATTATAGGCATCTTTCCCTGAAGGCTCACATAACAGTGTGCAGACCCCACAGCCCTTTCAAAAAAATTATTTTTCTAATTTTCAATCATCCATGGTTCATCTGTGATCTAGAGAGTCCTGGAGTACTGTTGATAACCTTCCTAGCTATACAAAGAAGAACGAAGCAAATATCCCAATTCAAAAAGGATGTCTCCTTTCTGAGGAAAGATACTTGGAAATGGTTTGGTCTTATTATAATGTGTCTGCCTAGCATTCTCATCATTCTTTCACAGCCTGGCCATCTGAAATAAAACTGAGTCGAGTGTTAATGCCTCCAGAAGCACGTCTTGGAACAAACAAGTCCCTTGCTTCATGTCCCAGATTCTTGGCTAAAAAGCTCTTCCTCTATAAATACCTACTCCACAGCAGCTGCAGCATTGTGAAATCTGTTTGGGTATAGCCAGTTACACTGCCCACCCAGGCAAGAGGTTATATTTGCATATGGTCTGGAAAGACAGAGTCAACATAGCAATGACCATAATTAAGGATTTTTGACAGCTATAAATGGTAGTGTATATTAAACAAACAGTTACAGAGTGATCAATATATAAACTACAAAGGAAAATGGCCAACAGGATTCTTTGGAAGGGTGATTTGAACAAACTTTTTCAAGAATTCAGGCAACCATTGAATCAGTGAATACTATGACTATGTTAACCCAATAAAGGGAAATGGATAAGAGGATTGATTTAAACAAGCAGCTAATCAAATGTCAGTAAACTACTAAATTTTAGTGCCCTTTGAGATATAAGAAAGAATTAAATATGCAGTCCACAGATATCAATTTTATCTTGCAAACCCAATTATCCAGAGAAAGGTCTTGGGGAGGCTGCAGCCCATCCCAGCAAGCATAGGATGCAAGGCAACAAGCAGCTCTGGATGGGGCATTAGTCCATTAATGAACACAACACGAAAATACACACACAAGGGCAATTTTGCAATCACCAATCCACCTAACCTGCATGTCTTTGGACTTGGGGAGGAAACCACAAAACCTGGAGAAACCCATGCGGAGAAAACATGCAAACTCCATGCTAGGAGTACCTGGAATGTCACATTCAAATTAATATTCTGCAAAGAACCATTTACCTTCAAAAATCAGCAGACCAGAATGTCTGTATGTCTCTCCCAACACTGACATGAATAAACCATTCCTGCCATTTCATGGATAAGACCTGAGCAATGCAATTTTCTATATCAAAGGACCGACAAGACCCCTGTTACAGTGATCCCTCGCTATTTCACGCTTCGACTTTCGCGGCTTCACTCTATCGCGATTTTTTTCTCATACACGCTTATGTCACTACGCATTCGCTTTCTGAGAACTTTTATCTAAGCCCTACGAAGGCTCCTAAACGTGCTGCTTTTTCTAAGCCTTCTGACAATAAAACTAAGCGCCGGAGGAAGATGCTTACTATCCAGGAGAAGGTGAAACTCTTGGATATGATTAAAGATGGCAATACCCTACAAAAGCCTCCTCACGCATATGAAAAGACAGCGCCAGCAACTGCCTATCAAGATGTTCTTCAGTCGCGCAGCCAGACACCCACTGCCTACTCCTAGTACTCCTTCAGCGGAAGACGACAACGCACCTGCTGAAGATACTGCACCACCTCAGAAGACTCTCCTCCTGAGGTCGTGCCTTCATTGGTTAGTGGTTGTGTGCAATTAAATGTAAAGTACAATAATCTACTATATAAAAGCGTTTGGGATTGTCCTTCCGTCCAGTGAGTGCAAAGCGTAGCGGTATTCCGCGTATTACAGACTTACTACCTGCAGCCTGAGGTACGAAGCGGCGCGATGTGAGCAGAGTTCTGGTGCTCTCATCGTTCCCTTGCTTTTGTGCGCGATGCACTGGAAAAATAGACCAAATTATGTCTCTGGAAATAATTAATGTTGATGGAGTACAAATGTCTCACCGCGTAGTAAATATCAGGGCAGATGGTACTTGCTTATTCTCATCTATAGCTTATTTAGTGCATGAAACTCCGTCTTTAGCGGTACAGATTCGGGCTGACATTGTACGACTTTGGACAGGCACTTGAGGGGATAAAAAAAGTTTCGTTTTCGGGAGATGTTATGAATGGGCACTTTGATGTTCTCATTTCCTACACTTACATGCCTGATGTACACATGGAGCGCACAAAAATTGAGGATAAAAGTCAGTCGCCTTAAAAGGCGAGTGTGCCTAGTAATATGATATTTGTAACGTCTAATATGTCTTATTTGCTCTTATTTTGTCTAATATATTGGGTAATACGAGTGTGATCATGACTAAAGGGTGTTATTTTATGTCGAGAGGGATCTAATAATGTTAAAAAACGTATTCAGGAGGTCGTAAACAGGTTTTCTATACTTGAACTGCAAAAATATTCGATTTATAAATAAAGAATCCTACTTCGCGAAAATTCATTTATCACGGTAGAGTCTGGAACGGATTAACCATGATAAACGAGGGTTCACTGTATGCACATATCACTTCCACATGATGGATTGCATTATAAAGACCCCAGATAAGTCCAATCTATCCTTGTTAGATGTGCTTTAAGATCTTAAAAGCAAAGTCGGAATAAAATACTTATTGATGGGCGCACATAAACACCCAGCTAGTGAATTCTTTCAAAAATGTGCAAATGGCACCATGACTATTAGTGACTTTTCATTCATCATCAATTTATTTATTCCAAAATTCATTTAACAAAATAGGACTCGTTGTACTAGTGCCATATTTCAGATTTATAACTACAACTCAAATAGATTTAAGTTTGCTCTGCTTCAACCCCTGTGGGCACTTTTACTCCAACCAATGGCTTATTACTTTGTAACAATATTATTCTCTAAGAATTAGTAGGCTCCATTAATTATCAGTATTTTCAGAAAAGAAATGCACTTTGTTATAGAAATAGTAAAACAGCCAGTATTAACATATTAACCCCTCTACTGATATTTTATAACTAGAACTCAAAGCAAATTAATAATCAGATTACACATAGCCATAACAAAGCTAAGCTAAATTGAGAGGTTTTTGTCAGAAGTGGCTTGCTAACTCATCCTAAAACCTGCAATTGTCTGCTTCGGTTCTACCATGAATTAGCCAAATTATATTTAGAAGCAATTTTTTCCAATTACTTTTTTTTTTAGGAGTAAAAAAGCTGCCATGCACATTTTCCATTCAAACTTAGGGTGGTGCTCAATGAGGCACACTTCTTGTCTAGTATGTTATGACTTGTTCAAATGTTTAGTATCAGGACAGCTTGAGTAATGTAAGCACCACTGACAAATATTATGCCGCAAGTTATTTATGAAGCTGAAGTTGTGTAACAAAAAGGCACAATGTATGATTAAAAAGTTGCCATTTATTTTAGAAAGGTACCTAACCCTACATTATAGTTGAATATCCTTTACATTGTCCCCAAACTACAGCAAACATGGTTTTGCCTATAGCCATTTAATATGTTCAGCATTTACTAATATAAACAGCTCTAGAAACACAATGTACCTATGCAGAGAGTTACAAGAGTAGACATAAACCTCTTGCTTGTGTCCAGTACAATCAGTTAGAACAGTTCATTTTTTATGCAAATTTTAGTTACCTGGGCGAGATTTATATATGAAGAGATGCAATGACTTGAGAGAGCAATAGTACAATACCCATGCCCCCACCATTTCACACACCATAGCAAGAGAAAGTCAGAGGTACAAGGGATGCCAGCAAGAGTGCATGACGTGCATATGTATCCCTTTTCGGTGTCGTATAATGCTATGTTTTAAGTGGGGCATAGCAAGAGTATGAGAGGTAATTCTTGTGACATGTGTTGGGTGGGCAGTTTGGAGGAGGAAAAAAAAATTACTACTCTACACTAAGCCAAACTTTAGCATTCATTGCCTTTTACATTAATTCACCAATATAAAATTGTAACTGGAACTTATACTGTATAGACAGAAGCAGAATTTGTAAAGTACGAGATTAAAAAGCAGAAAAAAAAATTTGCCAATGTTCTTTTTTCACCAAGAAAAACTTAGCTAGCCACAGCAAATAAACTCATACCTAGCTTTTTAGCAGCTTGAAGAACTGAGAGCTGTATCACAATAACATGCCACTACACAAATTAAGATTGACCGATGAAGTTGATGGTACTATAGTCAAACGTATCCAGTTAGATATGTTGTGAAGACATGGGGATTCACAGAAAAACTGATGCAGATATTAGTAGCATACAAAAACTATGTCCAATTTGTCAACACAATAGCATGTTTTACCTGAATACTACAAAACACAGTCAATGTATACCTTAGAATGTAGCAAGAGTCTACTTAAACACACACATCGAACATTTGAAATAAAAGCAAAAGGAAAAAAGCCTCCAAAACTACAAAATTAGTAATAACACATGTACTACAATTATTATAATAGTAAAATGAGATTTTGCAAATCCAATTCCATTCAATGCTGTACTTTAAGTACTCTCCCACATTACATACAACAGTATTGTATTAAAGTCAACTGTTCTGAGAAGACATGCAAATAAGACTTAAATTGTACCATACACACAATAAGCTAACCTGAACTGCTTTTGCTGTGCAACTGGCTACAGCAAAACCTGCTGCAGATACGAAACACAACTAGCACAATGCTTACACCTATTAAACAGGCCCGTCTACCAAGTGCTGACTAGAGACCGAAATGCATGATAAAATATTTCCAGTGTATATAGGAAGGCTTAAAAAGCTTTCACAGTAGTGCCAGGCCTGCTTTTGATTGTGTGCGACAGGCAGCAAAAACTAAAGTGGCTTTCCAGCACAAAGCATCACTTACCTACGTACAGAGTGTGATGGCATATTTCTCTCATGGCATATGAATGGGTTAATTTAGCTGGCTAACAACCCCAACTAATTACTTTGGTCCATGGACCACCTGTGATCAACAAGAATGAGCCAAGTGGTCTGCAAGGTGACGGTCACTGTATCACAGTAAAGTGACATTTAAATTGCCCAGATATGTCAATTATTTAGATATGTATAGCAGCTAGGCTCCTGCCTTAAATCAGCACTATGAACTGAACTGGTTTAAAACACACAACATGGAGTACACAATCTGAATTTCTGTAACTATACAGTTTATTTAACCTAGTTATTCATGTGCACAAGAAAAAAAAAATAAACCAGCATGATTAATGAACTAGAACAGATGAGAACATTTATTCACTTACATAATATCATATGCATGCCACCTATACTGCATTTACAACTGGTGCCTTTGCTCACTTCAACACCATTCCACCTTAGTATAATTTTTTTAACCTCTTATGCCCCAAAGATTTTCTTAAACTATGCATCATCACAAATCTCTCTTGTATATAAAGGGTCACTGATAGCTCAAGAGGCTCATCAAATGTTGATTAAGCAGGCTCCACTGCTCCTATCATTGTCCTCGATTAACTCACAATTCTCCAAACGGGATTCCCTGATGATCACTGAATATTCTTCAGGGTGGAATCCCTGATGATAGATGCTCCCAATACTATGATACACTAGCATTTGACTAAAGAGCAGGGCAGAATTTGTTGTCCCTGTGAAAGTCTGAGCAGCGCAGGGACAGTGTAACATTGCCAGTACTCTAAGTGGTGCAGTGGTGCCGCAGTGGTGACAGGTTTTTGCTTAAACCCAATTGCTTAATAAGAAGCACTTATTGCTCAAGTAACATTTTTCTGCTTCACTTTATTTGTCTCGCTCGTTAAGATTTTGAACCCTTATTGCTTATTTTAGTCTTAAACATCTGTATTCCTGGTTTGTAATTGCTCCTTATTAGCAATAAGATGCACATGACAAAAGACATGAGAATGACCTGACATAGCAGAGTTAAAGCACTAACAATCCATGAAATTAAATTATTGGCAAGAATTGCTTTCTAATTAAGTAACTGGGTTTGAACAAAAACCTGCAGCCACTGCGGCCCTCCAGGACTGTGATTGAGGACCTCTGCTCTAAGATGAACTTGGAAGAGCACACCAGTGAACACCAGCCCACTTCAAGCATTGCTCAGGAAACCAACATGGGGAGAACATGCAGCAGATTGCATCCAGGTATGGTAATTGAACCATTGATGCTTGAGCTGTAAAAGTACAAGCCACAATGGTTTGAGGTTGCACTATTTGCCAGTTCTTTTCCTTTTCTTTATTTTTTCTTTTAAAAACGTGTTCTACTATTTGTCACGATCAAACAAAGAAATGTTTATGGGTCAAGCACAGCAACAAGTCCTTACCAAAAACAGTCAAAACTGATCAGAATAGGATAAGCTTTTCATATTCCATATCACTAGCATTCTGTACCTTTCTAGGACTTCAAACAAATGTATTTTTTTTTCCTTTGGTACAAAACTGAACTCTTATTCCATGCTAAACAATCCCCATGTTCTCACTGCTGCAGTCTTATAGAAGCTTAATGCGCAACAATGCACACTGCCAAGTCTCATGCACCAAATTGATCTAAAGGATTTTGTGCACAGCTGTGACATTAATAAATGGCCATTAATTGACAACAACCATCACAGGGATGGTACAAACCTCACCTATGCAATGGTAATGATCCTTTCAGTATATATGTAGCTCAGGATAGGTGGGATCTTTGATAAAAGTACATTCTCTCAGCTGTGATGTGCATATATAGGTATAAATCACATATTTTACTAATGAAAAGCAGACAACATGGAAACTTATGATTTACTTCAAAGACGACAACTTTGGGCATATCAAAATAACATTATTACTTTTGATTGATTTGTGGGTTTACTGACCAGAGGGACAATGCAGGTTTAAGAGATTAATAAGAGCTACTAGTAGTAAATAACAATGACACACCATATACTAGAGCAGGGGCTCACTTTCAAGTTCAGTCCTAGCATGCCACAAAATTGTTACAACAGTTTAAATCAAAATCAACTGCTGCTCAAGCAACTTTCTGCACTTCGCTCATTCAGATTTGTTATTATTAATGAATTCCTTTATTTTAAATTGTTGCAATCAATGTTTTTAATCGCCTCATTCTTTCAATGTACAATAAAATTCCAACAAGAGGCACCAGCAGTTCAACGACAGACTTGGTACTTCATGTTCAGTCATAAGGCCCTCTGCACCTGAAGGTTTTTGGTCCAACAAACTACTGTTTTTATTTGAAGCTTTTATTTTCCAGTCTCAATGTGTTAGTGTCCATTATTAAAATTACAAACCTGGATGTGCCAGCATATTGCAGTGTTCAAGTTGCCAATTTTTATCAGTAAAACGAAGAAAAAACCATACCCTAATTGCAATCCTGGTGGGTCAGCACATTGTTTTAATGCATATTACAGCAATATGCACCTTGTCCAAAGCAAACCTTTATCAACTGCTTATCAGCACTTTAAATAAAAAATGCGATGCATTTTCACTTGACACTTAAAAACAACGTTTACATATATAATGCATAATTAAAACCTTTTCTGAGAAAATTAATCTTCCATTACTTACTCGGTTGTTAAGAAGGGTGCCTCTTTTCTGGTTCAAAGGCTATTATACAGGGTTGATTATCAATTATGAAAATGTGTACTCTTGTGTACCAAGTAAGGTGGTTGTACTCGATTTAGGTACTTCCCCTTTCAGATCTAAAACTGTTGAAATCACTTTAATCTTTGTTGGTACTGAAATTTTCAAATGTCTTGTAATAGTACAATTGGCTCAGGATTGTAAAATGTGATAATTTTTGCTGCTAGTGATTCTGTAATTCTAAAGACCCTAAAATCCTACAAATGTCAACAGGATAAAGTGTATAAGAAAGTATAGGGTGGTACAGATCTAATTATGCAATTTATATTACGCTATAAGAATGTGCAACACAGGATGTTGGAGGAATTTGGACCGCCTGCAGTGCATAGGAAGATGATCTCCCAAATCAACGAAATGGTTGACCAGACTGGTAGTGCCAATCACCCAAAATTGTATTGTTTTCCTGCATTGCATTAAGAGTTGCATAATTAGATCTGGACCACCCTATATTTGTATAGCACCTCTGGTGCCACCAGACACTGATTGCATCATTTTAAACTAGGAATATACAAATTTTTAACAGTCACTGAAAACTTCACAACAGACAAACTGTACCACCTAAGCATTTCAAAAGTCTTCAATGTTCAATATACTGGAGCATTTCTGGCATTTCAATGCATTGTATCCACCCATTAATGAACAATTAAATTTGACAATTTTGGTCCTGGGTGTGTTGGAAAGCTCAGACTTGACATTAAGAGCAGAAGCCTGTATTTTTTTTCTTCTTCCATCAGAATGGCTCATCAACCCAACTACAATCTGACTGTATGTGCATCTCTTATGCAACACAATCCAGAATGACCAAAGTATGGTCCAAGAGAATTAAACAATTCACTTAACCAGGATATTAAAGCATCATAGGCCTAGAAAATATCAATTTCAAAGTAGAATTTAAGAGGTAAAGCATGGATACACTTGATGTCTGTATTTATGGCAAAAGGCATCCATGCTCAATGTTTCAGAATAGTTCTGAAAAAAATTGTGTTTTGTCTTGTTGAAAGGAAACAGTATTTGTTTCATCAAAAAAAAGTTTAAATAAAAATATGAACTCAAACTATGAATTGTACAACTTAATTACTACACACTAAATAGCTGAAATGGTACTCCTGAGAATTTATCTCCTCATTATCAAGGCAGAACCGACTTTTCCAACCATAGTTGGCCAAAACTATTTTGGTAAGCTGAACACTACTATGGTACTGGAAGTATATGCATAAAGTAAACCATTTACAGAGGTATCAAAATGCAAGTTTTCACTTCAGTCAACTACTTAATTACTAACAAATTCCAGCTGTGAACAGATCGTACATTTGCCTTAATATTAACAGAATTTATTTTTTTTAATATGTATAATCGTTTCTTAGTTATCTGCATAACCTGCAGACAAATCATAGAGATACAGCCATTTAACCGTAAAGCATACTTTCAATACTGCATCGAATGAGGGACACACTCAAAGGAAAAATGGAGATCGTGTGAAATGAGTTTGACATTTTATCTAATTATCTATGATCTGTTAAATTTATTCATGCTCCTAAACAAACTACGTACCTTCTGTTATTTTGGCTTTGTATCAGTTTAAACCTTAATCACTCGCTGTTCTGGATTCAATTTGATTCACTTTACACTGTACACGTGACAACAAATTTAACTTAAAAGTAAACTGTGATTTAAAAACTCTTGAAAACTATATCTTCAAGTAGACTGTCAGCTTTGCCCTTCAGCCAAAACCTGAAAAGGAGGAACGGGGTTAAGAAAACCCCCAAAAAAACAGGATTAATCAAAGATGCAACTGTCAAAACTGTCAAAACTATCAAATAATTCACCATCATTCACATTATCTTTTATGCAAAGCCCATATAATGTACAATAATGTAAAATCGCCTCTAACTTCAATACAAAGTTTTGAAAAAAGAAAATCAAATTCTTAAACTAGCCAATCTAATTTTAAAATCAACATTTTTTGCAATGGTAGGGTAAATGACTATTAACTACCAGTATATATAATAAAATACTTACATGTGCTAAAACATAAGAGATTCAAATATGGTAATTTCAAAGCTGGAGCCAATGCACACCAGGTATGAAATTTCATTAGCATTTACTCCATATGCTGTAACAGCATAAAAACATGTAATATTCATACTTGAATGTAAATTTCATTCTAACCAAAAACGTTTACACGGTAAACAAAGGCTGGGTGTGCTTTTCAGTTTTTACAGACTCTTGCAGCAAAGTATTTACACATTTACTGAAGCCCTGAACTGGATATTGACCAAATCAACACTGTTTCTTCAGCAGTGGTGTCCAACACTGAACTCCAGTCCAAAGCCTCATGACTAAAATCTAACATTGTCTTGCTCAGAGACAGCAATAATGCTCTTATGATGCACCCTAGACACCCGCATGCTGAGGTATTTCGCTAAAGAATTCTTCCAAATTAAAAATTACCCATAATTCCAACTATAGTATTTGCATAACTTATCAGATGCATATCCCAAAATGCTCTGCTATGTGCATAAAGTAAGAGCATATCAGAGATAGAATAAGCAAACACAGTTACCAAAGCAAGAGTTCTACCCTCCATCACAGCGGTGTTTTTGCCTTAGCCCACAAAACGTCAAATATTGGCAAGTATCAGAATAATGGTTCATTAGTGGCCTTGCGCGCCCTGCTTTAAATAGCAGTTTAATATACTTTAATACCACCTGCCATGCAAACAAGAACATGCTATACAGGTCTATGCCAATTCAGAAGCAACAATTTGGAAGAATCCCAACACGGAGGTTTTATTTGCTGACGAGGGTTTTGCTAAACACTGCAGAGAATCAACATCCACACATGGCCACTCTGTATATATACATTTTTTTTTTACAAGTGTTTAAAGTTTACTTTTTTGAAAATATACCAGAATGTTCCCATCTGGGTTTGAAAATGGAAGTGTATTACAGTATTTTAAAATATAGCTATGGCTGCAGTAATGAAAGTTTATTCGTGAGAAACTTTACTTTCAAAAAATAATTTTTGTACTCTTTTACAAATGAGTAAGAACAGACTGTGAAGACAGTTTAAGGCACTTCAGAATGTTAGCTTGCAAAAAGTTCATAATGTTGCTCAAAATTATTAACTGGGGTCTGTTCCAGAAAAAGAAAATGCCAATCAACCACAGACTACAAGTCTGAGGAATTAAGGGAACAAGAGGATTATCATGAAAAGCCAAAGTGAAAAACAATTGATCAGTGGAATCTGTGTAAACTCTATGTGGTAAATTATTGTATTGTGCAAAATGAACCTCTGGCAATAATACACTACTTAAAATGTTATATGCCATTAAGAAATCACTGTACAGTAATCCCTCACTATATCGCGCTTCAACTTTCGCAGCTTCACTCTATCGTTGATTTTAAATGTAAGCACATCTAAATATATATCACGGATTTTTCGCTGGTTCGCGGATTTCTGCGGACAATGGGTCTTTTAATTTATGCTACAGCTTCCTCAGTTTGTTTGCCCTGTTGATTTAATACATGGGACGCTATTGGCGGATGGCTTAGAAGCTACCCAATCAGAGCATGTATTACATATTAACTAAAACTCCTCAATGCTATAAGATACGCATCCCGCTCGGAGCTTGATTGTTTGCT